>NC_057400.1:41953224-42276720 GCF_019320065.1 Cervus canadensis
TGGTGTTGGAGAAGACTCTTGAGAGTCCCTTGGACTGCAAGGAGATCCAGCCAGTCCATCTTAAAGGAGATCAGTCCTGGGTGTTCATTGGAAGGACTGATGCTGAAGCTGAAACTCCAGTACTTTGGCCACCTCATGTGAAGAGCTGACTCACTGGAAAAAACCCTGATGCTGGGAGGGATTGGGGGCAGGAGGAGGAGGGGATGACAGGATGAGATGGCTGGATGGCATCACCGACTCGATGGACATGAGTTTGAGTAAACTCTGAGAGTTGGTGATGGACAGGGAGGCATGGCATGCTGCGATTCATGGGGTCTCAAAGAGTCGGACAAGACTGAGCAACTGAACTGAACTGAAATTTCTCTAAATAATATGCTTATATTACTATTTCTATATTTACCAATATTAAATGTGACTAATTTACTTTTGCTCTTATGAATATGGATTTATTTCCCTTTCTACTCCCACCTCCAGCCTTTCTTGTTGCTCTGTCTCTCCTTCCAAAATAATTCTATCATATCTTAAGTTCCATCATTCCCATAACCTTTGTAACCATAAATAAACAAGTACCCACAAGTAACATAACTTTCTATTTCTGTCGCCACAGGTTGTAGATAGTTCTCTTTACTTTCTCCTTTGTGTTGACTTAAATAGACTGCAAGTTATTTCTCTAGAAAAAATGGATTTACTCAGGATCAGCAAAGAATTGCAGTTTGGGATCTGAAACCATGGCAAGCTGTGTACAGGACCCAGGAAAATATGGAGAGAACTCTTTTATAGAGTGGAAAGGAAATTGGGAAGGCCATAGTAACCCGATAGTCCACGGCTTTCCATTGGCCAAGTTCTGAAGTCTCTCATTGGATGAATTCTTGCCTGGAAAGAAAAACAAACATTTTCTTCTGCCTGTTGGGTTCTGCTGTTGTGATAGGACATGAGAGCTTCATCTTCTGGTCTCCTGACTCTATTTTGTTGAGGTTTCTGTTTATCAATTTTTTATATTTTCTCCTTTTGATCACATCTTCCTCTGAAAATACTGCTGGTTAAGTGTCAGGTTTTCTGCACTGTTTGATATAAATCACGCAAGATCCTCTATGACCCACCATCTAGAGTAATGGAAATAAAAGCAAAAATAAACAAGTGGGATCTAATTAAACTTAATTAACAGAAAATAATCAATAGAAAATTAGATTAACAATTTACTGAGCATGGCCCCACCCTTCAGAACAAGACCCAGTTTCCTCCTCAGCCAGTCTCTCCCATCAGGAAGGTTCCCTAAGCCTCTTATCCTTCTCCATCAGAGGGAAGACAGACTGAAAACCACAATCACAGAAAACTAACCAATCTGATCACATGGACCACAGCCTTGTCTAACTCAATGAATCTATGAACCATGCCATGTAGGGCCACCCAAGATGGACGGCTCATGGTGGAGAGTTCTGACAAAATGTGGTCTGATAGAGAAGGGAGTGGCAAACCACTTCAGTATTCTTGCCTTGAGAACCCCATGAACAGTATGAAAAGGCAAAAAGATAGGATGCTGAAAGATGAACTCCCCAGGTTGGTAGGTGCCCAATATGCTACTGGAGATCACCGGAGAAATAACTCCAGAAATGATGAAGAGATGGAGCCAAAGCAAAAACAACACCCAGTTTTAGATGTGACTGGTGATAGAAGCAAAGACCAATGGTGTAAGGAACAATATTGCATAGAAACTTGGAATGTTAGGTCCATGAATCAAGACAAATTAGAAGTGATCAAACAAGAGATAGCAAGAGTGAACATCAACATTTTAGGAATCAGCAAACTAAAATGGACTGAAATGGGTGAATTTAACTCATATGACCATTATATCTACTACTGTGGGCAATAATGCCTTAGAAGAAATGGAGTAACCATCATAGTCAACAAAAGAGTTCAAAATGCAGTACTTGGATACAATCGCAAAACCAACAGAATGATCTCTGTTTGTTTCCAAGGCAAACCATTCAATATCACAGTAATCCAAGTCAATGCCCCAACCAGTAATGCTGAAGAAGCTGAAGTTGAACAGTTCTATGAGGACCTACAAGACCTTCTAGAACTAACACCCAAAAAAAGATGTCATTTTCATTAGAGGGGACTGGAATGCAAAAGTAGGAAGTCAAGAAACACCTGGAGTAACAGGCAAATTTGGCCTTGGAGTACAAAATGAAGCAGGGAAAAAGCTAATAGAGTTTTGCCAAGAGAACGCACTGGTCATATGAAACACCATCATCCAACAACACAAGAAAAGACTCTACACGTGGATATCACCAGATTGTCAATACCAAAGTCAGATTGATTATATTCTTTTCAGTCAAAGATGGAGAAACTCTATACAGTCAGCAAAAACAAGACTGGGAGCTGCTGTGGCTCAGATCATGAACTCCTTATTGTGAAATTCAGACTTAAATGGCAGAAAGTAGGGAAAACCACTAGACCATTTAGGTATGACCTAAATCAAATCCCATATGATTATACAGTGGAAGTGAAAGATAGTTTCAAGGGATTAGATCTAATAGACAGAGTGCCTGAAGAACTATGGACAGAGGTTGGTGACATTGTACAGGAGACAGGGATCAAGACCATCCCCAGGAAAAATAAATGCAAAAAAGCAAAATGGCTGTCTGAGGAGGCTTTACAAATAGCTGTGAAAAGACGAGAAGTGAAAAGCAAAGGAGAAAGGGAAAGATATTCCCATTTGAATGCAGAGTTCCAAAGAAGAGCAGGAGAGATAAGAAAGCCTTCCTCAGAGATCAATGCAAAGAATAGAGGAAAACAATAGAATGGGAAAGATTAGCGATCTCTTCAAGAAAATTAGAAGAGATACCAAGGGAACATTCATGCAAAGATGGGCTCAATAAAGGACAGAACTGGTATGAACCTAACAGAAGCAGAAGATATTAAGAAAAGGTGGCAAGAATACACAGAAGAACTATACAAAATAGATCTTCCTGACCTAGATAATCACGATGCTATGATCACTCACCTAGAGCCAGACATCCTGGAATGTGAAGTCAAGTGGGCCTTAGGAAGCATCACTATGAACAAAGCTAGTGGAGGTGATGGGATTTCAATAGTTGAGCTATTCCAACTCCTAAAAATGATGCTGTGGAAGTGCTGCACTCAATATTCCAGCAATTTGGAAAACACAGCAGTGGCCACAGGACTAGAAAAGGTCAGTTTTCATTCCAGTCCCCAAGAAAGGCAATGCCAAATAATGCTCAAACTATTGCACAACTGTACTCATCTCACATGCTAGCAAAGTAATGCTCAAAATTCTCCAAGCCAGGCTTCAACAGTACATGAACTGTGAACTTCCAGATGTTCAAGCTGGTTTCAGAAAATGCAGAGGAACCAGAGGTTAATAGGTTGACACAACATCCATTGGATCATCATAAAGCGAGAGAATTCCAGAAAAATATCTATTTCTGCTTTATTGACTATGCCAAAGCCTTTGACTGTGTGGATCACAACAAACTGTGGAAAATTCTTCAAGAGATGGGAATACCAGACCACCTGACCTGCCTCTTGAGAAATCTGTATGCAGGTCAGAAAGCAACAGTTAGAACTGGACATGGAACAACAGACTGGTTCCAAATAGGAAAAGGAGTATGTCAAGGCTGTATGTTGTCACCCTGCTTATCTAACTTATATGCAGAGTACATCATGAGAAACACTGGACTGGATGAAACACAAGCTGGAATCAAGATTGCGGAAAGAATTATCCATAACCTCAGATATGCAAGATGACACCACTCTTAGGGCAGAAAGTTAAGAAGAACTAAAGAGCCTCTTGATGAAAGTGAAAGAGGAGAGTGAAAAAGTAGGCTTTAAGTTCAACAGTCAGAAAACTAAGATCATGGAATCTGGGCTTTAAGTTCAACATTCAGAAAACTAAGATCATGGCATCTGGTCCCATCACTTCATGGCAAATAGATGGGGAAACAATGGAAATAATGACAGACTTTATTTTCTTGGGCTCCAAAATCACTGCAGATGGTGATTGCAGCCATAAAATTAAAAGACGCTTACTCCTTGGAGGAAAAGTTATGACCAACCTGGATGGCATATTAAAAAGCAGAGACGTTACTTTGCCAACAAAGGTCTGTCTAGTCAAAGCTACGTTTTTTCCAGTAGTCATGTGTGGATGTGAGAGTTGGACCATAAAGAAAGCTGAGCGCCGAAGAATTGATGCTTTTGAACTGTGGTGTTGGAGAAGACTCTTGAGAGTCCCTTGGACTGCAAGGATCTTCAGCCAGTCCATCCTAAAGGAAATCAGTTCTGAATATTCATTGGAAGGACTGATGCTGAAGCTGAAACTCCAATACTTTGGCCACTTGATGCAAAGAGCTGACTCATTGGAAAAGACCCTGATGCTGGTAAAGATTGAAGGTGGGAGAAAAAGGGGATGACAGAGGGTGAGATGGTTGGGTGGTATTACCGACCTAATGGACTTGAGTTTGAGTAAACTGTGGGAGTTAGTGATTGACAGGGATGCCTGGCATGCTGCAGTCCATGGGGTCACAAAGAGTTGGACTTGACTGAAGGACATGAACTGAACTGAATTAAACTTAGAAAAGCTTTTGTACAGCAAAGGAAACTATAAACAAGGTGAAAAGACAAGCCTCAGAATGGGATAAAGTAATAACAAATGAAACAACTGACAAAGGGTTAATCTCCAAAATATAAAAGCATCTCTTGTAGCTCAGTACTAATAAAACAACTCAATAAAAAGGTGAGCAAAAGACCTAGACAGACATTTCTCCAAAGAAGACATACAGATGGCAACAAACACATGAAAAGATGCTGAGCATTGCTCATTATTAGAAAAATGCAAATCAAAACTACAATGAAGTATCACCTCACATCAGTCAGAATGGTCATCATCAACAAGTCTACAAACAATAAATGCTGGAGAGAGTGTGGAGAAAAGGGAACCCTCTTGCGCTGTTGGTGGGAATAGAAATTGATACAGCCACCATGAAGAACCATATGGAGATTCCTTAAAAAATTAGAAATAAAACTACCATATGACCCAGCAATCCCACTACTGGGCATATACCCTGAAAAAACCAGAATTAAAAAAGACACACGTACCCAATGTTCATTGCAGCACTATTTACAATAACCAGGAAATGGAAGCAACCTAGATATCCATCAACAGATGAATAGACGAAGAAGTTGTGGTACATATATACAATGGCATATTACTCAGTCACACAAAGGAATGCATTTGAGTCAATGTCACTCAGTCGTGTCCGACTCTTTGCGACCCCACAGACTGACTATAGCCCACCAGGCTCCTCTGTCCATGGGATTTTCCAGACAAGAATACTGGAGTGGGTTGCCATTTCCTTCTCCAGCCTATTATACAGAGTGAAGTAAATCAGAAAGTGAAAAACAAATATTGCGTATCAGCACATATATATGAAATCTGGAAAGGTGGTACTAGTGAACCTATTTGCAGGGCAGCAGTGGAGACACAGACACAGAGAACAGACTCGTGGACACAGTCGGGGAAGGAGAGGGTGGGACGAATTGAGAGAATAGCATGGAAACGTACATTACCATATGTAAAATAGATAGCCAGTTGGAATTTGCTGTGATGCAGGGAGCTCAAGCCCATACTCTGTGACAACCTAGAGGGTGGGAAGGTGGGAATTGGGAGGGAGGTTCAAGAGGTGCAGGGCATATGTACACAATGGTTGATTCATGTTGGTATATGGCAGAAACCAACACAATATTGTAAAGCAGTTATCCCCCAATTACAAATAAATCAATTTGTTAAAAAAGAGGTTTTCTGGTTTTACCAGTTTTTTGTCCTTCAGTACAAGGAAGGACCTTACCTGAGTATAGTGTCCCAGATTAGAAAGAAAGTGCACAGATTTGAAACCTATTTAGGTCACATTTGAGCAACAAGGAGATCTAGGAAGAACTCTCAGTTTACTTTTTATCTAAGTCCATGTTATCAAAATCATAGACATTGGAGATCATCTGAACATATGATATCATCAAAGGTTTGGTGACAGATATCCAATGGGCCTGGTTTGTGTGACTTGGAAAAGATGTCATCTGCTTCAATTGTGGAAAATCTTTACTTTGAAATCAACAGATAATGTGCAATCCAGTTAGGATTTGTTGCTTTTTAGGTGTGTCATGTGAACTCAAGAGTCTGTTCCCTGGAGTTTGGTAGCACAAGGGTCAGTTAGCAACACCTAATAGGAACCTTTCCAGCAAGGTTGAAGAGAGTCCTTCTGGATGTGTTTTTTCCAGTGACAAAATTTCAGATTTCAAGGTCTGATGCTCAAGGTCTTTGTCTCCTGAGAGTGAGCTATGAAAAGATTACTGCACTGAAATATTTTGCATTTTTAATAGAAGTAATCAGGCCTTTGAAATGTTGGAATATCTCCTTTCATCATTTTGGAGAAGGAAATGGCAACCCACTTGCTATTCTTGCCTAGAGAATCCCGTGGACAGAGGAACCTGGTGAGCTGCTGTCCATACAGAGTTGGACACGACTGAAGTGACTTAGCATGCATTAATGCATTGAAGAAGGAAATGGCAACCCAGTCCAGTATTCTTGCCTGGAGAATCCCAGGAATGGAGGAGCATGGTGGGCTGCCGTCTATGGGGTCTCACAGAGTTGGACATGACTGAAGCGACTTAGCAGCAGCAGTGACAGCCTTTCATTGGTTATGACTCAAAAGAGGCAAGGAGCCAAGTGCATTGGGCATCCAGAGACTGTCTCAAAGAGTGAGAATTTATAAATTCTAAAAGAGGTGAATCTGAGATTTAAAAAGACCAATACCAATGCTTTTGGCCAATGTATTTGGAGGAATTTTACAAATTTTGCCAACTGAGTCTTAATAATGCCATTAATGGGCTTCCCAAGTGGCGCTAGTGGTAAAGAACCTGCCTGCCAATGCAGGAGATATAAGGCAGGTGAGTTCAATTCCTGGATGGGGATGATCCCCTGGAGGAGGGCATGGCAACCCACTCCAGTATTCCTGCCTGGAGAATCCCATGGACAGAGGAGCCTGGCGGGCAATAGTCCATAGCGTTGCAAAGAGGTGGACACGACTGAAGCGACTTAGCACACACACAAAATGCCATTCATGCATTCAGCTAAACCAGAGGACTGAGGTGGTATGCACAGTAAAAATGTTATAAGACAAGCCAAACAGTTCAGACTTGTTGAAGTACCTAACTAGTAAAATGAGGTCACTATGAAGTTCAAGAGAAGTTCCCTGGATGAGGATGCTCTTTTCCAAAAGAACTTTAACCTCAGAAGAGGCAGTGGCTTGTCTGCAAGAGAAAGCTTCAGTCCAGTGTGAAAACATACAGACCATGACTAAAACATACTTATATTCGTGAGACAGAGGAAATTGTATCACTCCATTTGCCAGACCTCAAATGGTCAATTAGGTGGTTTAAAACGTCCAGGAACAGTACAAACAGGCTTCCCTGGGTTGTATTTCAGACAAGCCAACAAGTAAAGTAGGCACTTTTTGTGGCATTGTTAAAGTTTCCCTACCAATATTAATTCATGAAGGCTATCATTTTGTCAGTAGACCAGAGATTTAATGCATGAACAGTGGTGAGGAGTGGGAATTTTAGAGTCTCCAGTAGGGCTAGGTTGTTATTTGGTGCAAACCAGAGCTTTCTCTTTTTATCAAACCAACAATTCTTGAATTTCTAATCTTGCCTTTCCTTTTCAAGGTCAATTGTTGGGCTTCTCTAGCCAGTTTTTCTAAGTTGTCATTTGGAGAAATATCCCTTTGGACCATGGAAAGGTTTCTCTGCTGTTAGTTCAGTTAAGGGCAGCATTCCTTGTGAAAATGTAAGCAAGGCAATTTCCCTTAGCTTTCAGAGAGTCAAGTTTAGAATGACCCAGCATATGGATAATAGCTAAGGGCTTCCCTGGTGGCTCAGAGGTTAAAGCATCTGCCTGCAATGCGGGAAACCCGGGTTTGATCTCTGGGTCAGGAAGATCCCCTGGAGAAGGAAATGGCAACCCACTCCAGTATTCTTGCCTGGAGAATCCCATGGACAGAGGAGCCTGGTAGGTTACAGTCCATGGGATCGCAAAGAGTCAGACACGACTGAGCGACTTCACTTTCACTTTTACTAGGGCAGACGGCTCCCCTGGTGACTCAGATGGTAAAGAGTCTGCCTGCAGTGCAGGAGACCCAGGTTCAGTCCTTGGGTCAGGAAGATCCCCTGAAGATTCAATATTCTTGAATCTTGAAGATTCAATATTCTTGCCTGAAGAATTCTATGGACAAAGGAGCCTGATAGCTATAGTCCATGAAGTCACAAAGAGTCAAACAAGACTGAGTGACTAATACTTTCACTACTTTTCACAAAGTGGCAAATAAAAGTAACGCATCCAATAATTCTTAATCATAGGGGCCATTTTAAACTTTATTTCCAATGGAAGTAAGGAAGCCATATTATTCCATAATATTAAAAAATCATGAAAGCATATCTGAAAGCATATGTTACTCTGAAAGCATATATACTGTCAGTCTAAATATTGACAGTTTTGCCCTTGGTTAAAGTACAACCCTGTGTAAGAATGTATAATTCAGCCTTTGGGACCAAAGTACTCAGAGGAAAAGACGTTCCCTCAAAAATATTAAAGGCAGTTAGTTGCAATAGCGTAGCCAGCACAATATATGCCATTTTTACCTTTAAAATAAGAACCATCAGTGAATCATGAGACGTCAGCATTACCAAAACGAATTTCCTGTAGATCATCATGAGTAGTCAGAAGGTGATTCATCAGTATTAAGCAGTTGTGAGAGACTTCATCAGTGACAGAGGAGAAAAGAGTATCAGGGTTAAGGTTATTACAACGTAAAAGAGGAGTTAACAAAAGGACTTCATAGGAGATGAGGAAGCCATTGAGAAATGTTGAGTAGATTGAGAATTCAGGAGGGCTTACATTGCATGAGGTACAGAAATTGTCAAAGGGATCCCACAACATTTTTCTCATGGCCTTAACCAACAGGGCAGTGTTAGTAATGGCTCTAAGACAACAGGGTTTGTCTTCTTGCCAGAGGATCTAATTACTTGCTAAAGTACCCAGCACGTTGATGGTGGTTGATGGTGGTCCCCGTGTTTAGTTGAGTATGCTAAAGGCATTCCCTTCCTTTTCACATACACAAAGGAAATCTGAGAATAGGGATGCCTGAAGGTAAGTGGGTTTATCAAACTCTCCTTTAAGTATTAGAATATTGTATCATCTTATTCTTCCGTAAAATTGAGTCACTGTGGTTATTTATCAAAAAATATAGACTTTTGCCCATAGGAGAGAAATAAAAATCCAATTTCAGCAATAACCATCTAGAAAACCTTGCAGTTGGTGCTTAGTTTTGGGTTTGGGGAAATTTAGACACCATGAAGCCTATCCGAATTTAGGTGTAACCCTTGTTCTGATATTAGATGCCCTAAATATCAAACTTGGGTTTGGGAAAACTGCAGTTTTTCCTTGTAAATCTAATGTCCCTTTAGGCTAAAAGCTTTAGCAAATGGATGCTGAGGAGGCTTGAGACAGAGAGCAAAGAAGCAAGATATCCATATATTACAACAAAGTAGAGCCCCTGGGAACTCTATGTCAACCAGATCAGCCTTCAGAATTTGTGAGAAATAAAAAGGACTCTCAGTAATACTCTAAGGCATTACTGTCCAGGTGAATTGTTTTTCTTTGCAAGTAAAGGCAAAAAGGTATTGGCTAGCTTCATCAACTGGAATACTACAGAATGCACCACATTAGTCAACTAGAGTAAAGAATTTATTTCCAATGGGAATGGATGTTAGAAGCATATGAGGGTTAGAAACAACAGGGTGTCAAGGGATAATAATATTGTTTATTGTTTGGATGTCCTAGACAAACCTCCATCCTTTTTACCAAAGGAAGTTACTGTCATAATTTTGTGTAAAACTTTGTCTTTTCCTTTGCCCCAACTTTTTTTTTTTTTTTTTTTGGTAAATAAATAAAGCTTGGTTCTTACTTAAGGAATAAACTCTCTCAACACTCACTGTGCCCCACCCCACAAAAATTAGGAATATCATGGGACCTAATTGACAAGGACAAGGGATAATGCAGTCTTGAGCCTTGTAAGCTTTTACTGTTGTTCAGTCACCCAGTCATGTCCGACTCTTTGCAACCCCATGGACTGCAATATACCAGGCTTCTTTGTCCTTTGTTATCTCCCCGAGTTTGCTCAAGCTCATGTCCATTGAGTTGATGCCATCCAAGCATCTAATCCTCTGTCGTCCCCTTCTTCTCCCGCCTTCCCCAACATCAGGGTTTTTTCCATTGAGTCAGTTCTTCTTATTAGGTAGACAAAGCATTGGAGCTTCAGCTTCAGCATCAGTTCTTCCAATGGATATTCAGGACTGATTTCCTTTAGGATTGACTTGTTTGATCTCCTTGCTGTCCAAGGGACTTTCAAGAGTGTTCTCTAACACCACAGTTCAAAAGCATCAATTCTTGGGCACTCAGGTTTCTTTATGGGCTTTATAACTTGAAGAATTTCTCTAATTATAGGCTATTGACTAATTCCAGGAAGGACTTTTGAAGGATGTATTTGAATCTTGATGGGAGTTGTGCTATGAATTTTGCCAATATTAGTTGGAGATTTTCTCCATGAGGAGGGTGGCAGTTGATTCAGTAGGGAGAAATGACCAGTGTTTCCTGAATTCGGCTCTAGCATCATCAGAGAGAGAGCAAGTAAAAAATGTCAAAGAGTCATTTAAGTCATCTTCTTGGCTTCCTAGTGAAGTTCTAGAATTATTTACTCCTTTTGGGAGAAAGAAATTCAGGCATGATAGTTCTATAAGAAGTCTCAGCCTAGCAAATGCTTAGAGGTGGAAGAACTAAGAAAGGGTGTGTATCTCTCAAAAAGCTTAAACAAAAGGAAGTAGCTTCAGAGACAGGAACCTCTTGAGGTTCACTAGAGATGCCCACTATTGGGACTGTTGTAGTACACCAAGACAGAGGCTGCTTTGTTGTAGTGGGATTGAGGACCCAGAGTGTGGTTCTCTTGTCAGTTAGGACTAGGAGAATGTCATCCTCAGTCTGAAGAAAGGTTTCTTTAAATCAGTTAGGAAGAAGATTGGGGAGATCCCCTATAGTCCCTCAGAGTCACATCACTGAGAGGACATTGGAAAGGCTAGTTAGAGGGCTGAAGGTAAATTTGTAACAATCTCCTTTCCAATATTCTGTTTGCAATACTAGCAGAAACTAGGAGGGTTTTGGTTTCATTTAGGGGATTTAATTTGCTGGAGTTGAAGATTAAGAATTTTAGCAGTCTTCTTTTTAGGTTACTCATCTAGACCATGAAAGAGCTGGTTTGCCAGATGAAATCTAAAGTGAACACAGTTTCCTATTCCGTCCTGGTCCTTCATACTGGAAGGGAAATATCCAGGTTCATCCCACTAATAAATACAGAGTTAAAAGCTACCTTGGTGAAATGAACATCTGAAGGAAGACCAGAATTTTCTTTAAAAATAATCTGAAATTGATTGTAATAATAATGAACAGAGTTATTAGGATTTTGTGTATAGGATCGAATTTTGTTCCAATTAATAGGCTTTGGAAAAGCCCTAGGAATTGCCCTATGAAGACACCTAGCAATTGCCTGAGCCTGATCATATAATTAGCTTTTCAGGTGGCACTCGTGGTAAACAACTTGCCTGCCAGTGCAGGAGACATAAGAGATGCGGGTTCGATCCCTCGGTTGGTAGGATTGTGTGATTAAATGAAATAGTGCATATGATGCACTTAGCATAGTACTGGGCCTATAAAAATAATGTCAGCTTTTGTTATCACTCAACCCCAAGTTCTATAAGACAGGGACTGTACCTATCTTGATTATCACTGTATCCTTTAGGGCCTTAGAAGGAAATTGAGGTTCAACTATCTCAAGCAAAGAGTTAACAAGAAAATAGTTAACCATGTACTGAAAAGTCCAACACCATCACTTTTCAAATGATGGACATGAAATTTAGAAAATCCAAGTTTCCAGCCCAGGGGCTTCCGAGGTGGCACTAGTGGTAAAGAATCCACCTGCCAATGTAGGAGACCTAAGAGACGGGACTTTGATCCCTAGATTGGGAAGATCCCCTGGAGGAGACCATGGCAATACACTCCAGTATTCTTGCTTCAAGTATCCCATGGACAGAGGAGACTAGCAGGCTACAGTCCATAGGGTCACACAAAGTCAGGCACCACTGAAGCAACTTAGCATGATCATATAAGGTTAGTGGGCTGCTCTCTGTTTGTAATTCTAGAGACCTTTCAGGATTTTCCCAGTTGGCATTTTTCGTCTAATGCTGAGTCTGGTCATCATGACAAGTATATGAACTAGTTGATATTAGTCAGAGAAACCCAGTTGATAAATTTGACTGAGTATTAAATCCCTGAGCAAATTTGTAAGAATCTTCATTTATTTTAGGGAAATCTTTGGCTATGGCTGGCAGTTCTGCTTTAATCCAGGCAGTAGAAGAAATTAAGCATTTAACCTCTGGATCCTTAGAACGTTTAATTTTAAGGGACAAGTTCAGAGGAAAGGGGGAGTGTGTTGTTTCAGAGAAAAAGGAAACTTCATTGAGAGAATTAGTATGGAGGAACTAAGGGTATATAGATTATGTGTTAGCCACTCAGTCATGTCCAACTCTTTGCAACTCCATGGCCTGTAGCCCACCAGGCTCTTCTGTTTATGGAGTTCTCCAGGCAAGAATACTGGACTGAGTTGCCATTCCCTTCCTCAGGAGATCATTCCCACCCAGGGATGGAACCCAGGTCTCCTGCATTGCCGGCAGATTCCTTCCATCTGAGCCATCAAATAGAGCTGTATATAGCACAGCAGGAAAGGAGGAAGATAGCACAAGAGATGAGGCTTGAGATAAAGAAGCCAAGGAAGAAGATCATGAGGCTTAGGAAGCCATTTTTTCTTTGTTTGTTTGCCTCAGTAAATCTTCAAATCTTATTATGTGCTGTGGTAATTTTAAGCTCCTAATAACATTTGGAAGCCTCAAATGACTGATTGAAATATGAATTCCATTCAGTTTTGGAAATTTTAGAGCTGTGGTTGTCCAATTCAGCCTAAGAAAAGTTAAGGGAACTTCAAAAATTTCTCATAATGGCCATAGATACTATACGTTGCCTTTGATTGGGTCAATACATTTAGTTAGAAATGTGCCTGAAGAAGAATCATGATTTTAAAATAAAAATTGGCTAGAGTCCCTGTAAGAGGGGTACCCTAAAAATATTTAGATAACTGGGATCCCAAATCTTGGAGGGTTTTCTCTAGAGTAAGAGAATAATTTTCAAGCAGCTCAAGTAACTCAAATAGCTCAGATAGCGTAAACAGTGCAAATAGCCTACAGGCCTAATACCAGCCAGTTCTAAGGGAACAGTCTGGTCCCAGAGGAGCCAGGCCAAAAGCTGCTCAGCACAGTTCCAATATAACAGCCCCTATTCAAAATGGAATGGGGCCAAAGGCTGAATCGGCATAGCTCCAGTGAAACATCCCATGTTCCAAAAGGAATGGGCCGAAAGCTAGCCAGTTCCAGCTGGAACAGTCTGACTTCAAAATCAGATCAAAGTGCCAAATGAATACTCACATACAGAACAAGGCCTTAACCAGAAAGGAAGGAACCTTAAAATAGATACTGAGTAAAACCTGGAGAGCTTCAAAATGCAAAGTAGATGGAAGCTCAGATCCAGGAGAAAGACCCACCCTCAAACTCCAGGGTTGGTGAGAAAAGCAGTGAGAAGCAATAGGCTCAGTGTTGGTACCACACCTGTTGGCTCACCAGCTTCAGAGCTCTTGGGGGCTTTCTGGGGATCCTCTTAAGGGCCATTAAATTGTTGACCTACAACAAATAGACTACCAGTTATTTCTCTAGCAAAATAAAAAAAGAATTTATTCAGGACCTGCGAAGAATTTCAATTTGGGATCTGCAACCATAGCAACATGTAAGTTCCCTGCAAAAATGGAAAGGAGAACTCTTCTAAAGGGGGAAACGAAGTTGGGAGGGCCATAGTGACCAAACAGTCAATGGCATTTCACTGGCTGAATTGGATGAACCAGAGAAGAAGAGAAAATGTCTCTTCTTATTATTGGGGTCTGTTGTTGTATCAGAGGTGAGGCTCCCCTATCTGGTCTCCCAAGGCTATTTAATTGAGGTTGCTGTTTATTAATTTTTTACACTTGTAAGAAGAGATAAATAGATCTATCTTTCCTTTCAATTCTCTGTTCCTCCTCCTATCTCCCTACCTCTTATTCTATTGTAGTGGTCTTTTAGTCTGTAACCAAAGTTAAGTGTTAAGTAATTTGCCTAATCTCACATGCTAGCAAATAAAAGGTCAAAATTCTTCAAGTGAGGCTTCAATAGTAACTGAACCGAGAACTTCCAGATGTTCAAGCTGGATTTAGAAAAGGCAGAGGAACTAGAGATCAAATTGCCAACATCCACTGGATCATTGAAGAAGCAAGATTGTTCCAGAAAAACATCTATTCTGCCTAATTGACTATGCCAAAGCCTTTAATTGTGTGGATCACAACAGACTGTGGAAAATTCTTCAAGAACTGGGAATACCAGACCACCTTATCTACCTCCTGAGAAATATGTATGCAGGTCATGAAGCACCAATCAGAACTGGACATGGAACAACAGGCTGGTTCCAAATTGCAAAAGGAGTACATCAAGGCTGTATATTGTCACCCTGCTTATTTAACTTATATGCAGAGTACATCATGAGAAATGCCAGGCTGGATGAAGCACAAACTGGAATCAGGATTGCCGGGAGAAATATCAATAATCTCAGATATGAAGTTGACACCACCCTTATGGCAGAAAGCAAAGGAACTGAAGAACCTCTTGATGAAAGTGAAAGAGGAGAGTGAAAAACCTGGCTTAAAACTCAACATTCAAAAAACGAAGATCATGGCATTGGGTCCCATCACTTCATGGCAAATAGATGGGGAAACAATGGAAACAGAGACTGTATTTCCTTGGGCTCCAAAATCACTGCAGATGGTGACTGCAGCCATGAAATTAAAAGATGCTTGCTCCTTGGAAGAAAAGCTATGACGATCTTAGATAGCATATTAAAAAGCAGAGACATTACTTTACCAACAAAGGTCCGTCTTGTCAAAGCTATGGTTTTTCCAGTAGTCATGTATGGATGTGAGAGTTGGACCATAAAGAAAGCTGAGTGCCGAAGAATTGATGCTTTTGAACTGTGGTGTTGGAGAAGACTCTTGAGAGTCCCTTGGACTGCAAGGAGATCCAACCAGTCCATTCTAAAGGAAATCAGTCCTGAATATTCATTGGAAGGACTGATGCTGAAGCTGAAGCTCCAATACTTTGGCCACCTGATGCGAGGAACAGACTCATTCAAAAAGACCCCTGATCCTGGGAAAGATTGAAGGTGGGAGCAGAAGGGGATGGCAGAGGATGAGATGGTTAGATGGCATCACCGACTCAATGGACATGACTGAGCAAGCTCCAGTAGTTGGTGATGGACAGGGAAGCCTGGCTTGCTGCAGTCCACGGGGTCACAAAGAGTTGGAGATGACTGAGCAACTAAACTGCACTGAATTTGTGTAAAGATTGGTTCTAAAATGTTTTTTTCAACCCACATTTTAATAAACCTTTACATAGTTACATCGATGTAATTATTTCTCACTCTAGTCAAAAAGTGTGCTTAGGTTACATTTTCTTCTCTATGGCTCTAGTATTGTGACTCCTTTGGCATTCAGAAAACAATGTTCTTTCAGAATGGTATCATAAGGAACTCTAAGGACCCTCTAAGTACTGGTGAAACAACTGTACTGTTAAAAAATCATTTTAGGAAGCAATAATAGAAATTGTTTTAAGGGCATAAGTCACTTTTATGTGGAATCTAAAAAAAAAAAAAAAAAATGAACATTTCCAAACCAGAAACTGGCTCACAGACTTTGAAAACAAACTTAGGGTTACCAATGAAGAAAGTTGAGAGAGATAAATTAGGAGTTTGGAATCAACTCATACACACTACTGTGTATAACACAATCAACAAGAACCTACTTATAACATAGGGAACTGTACTCAGTACAGTATTCTATAATAACCCATAGGGGAAAAGGGTCTGAAAAGGAATGGATATATGTATATGTATATGTATAAGTAAATCACTTTGCTATACACCTAAAGCTAACACAACACTGTAAATCAGCTCTACTCACATATAAAATAAAATTTTAACTAAATTTTTAAAATATTGGAAGTTTTGTTAAGAAGCAATTAATAGAAGGTAGGTAACTTTATGACAGACAGACCAAACAACAGGGCAGTTACTATACCAGAGAGAACCAGGGAAAGAGAGACAGCTAAGGAAAGTCCTCTTTCCTTAGGAAAGGAAAGCTAAAGGGTCAGAAAAAACTCAAACAATGACCTCAGTTGCAAGAAGCTAGAGTTTAATTGCATCATGACACCAGAGTGTTTTATGCCCTAGGTTTCTTAGCCTCCAATTAAAATCAATAAATTAATTTTTTAAAAATCTTGATAAAAAAAACAAACAAACAAAACAATAGAGCAATCACCCAGCAGTTAATGGAGCCTAATAACTGAATGTATGTGGTAATCCCTACAGCAAGTCCTAAGAAAATAACTGAAAATATGTATCAGTTTGGTTCAGTTCAGTTGCTCAGTCATGTCCGACTCTTTGTGACCCCGTGAACCGCAGCACGCCAGGCCTCCCTGTCCATCACCAACTCCCGGAGTCCACCCAAACCCATGTCCATTGAGTCGATGATGCCATCCAACCATCTCATCCTCTGTCATCCCCTTCTCCTCCTGCCCTCAATCTTTTCCAGCATCAGGGTCTTTTCCAATGAGTCAGCTCTTCGCATCAGGTGGCCAAAGTATTTGAGTTTCAGCTTCAACATCAGTCCTTCCAATGAACACCCAAGACTGATCTCCTTTAGGATGGACTGGTTGGATCTCCTTGCAGTCCAAGGGACTCTCAAAAGTCTTCTCCAACACCACAGTTCAAAACCATCAGTTCTTTGCACTCAGCTTTCTTTATAGCCCAACTCTCACATCCATACATGACCACTGGAAAAACCATTGCCTTGACTAGATGGACCTTTGTTGGCAAAGTAATGTCTGCTTTTTAATATGGTGTCTAGGTTGGTCATAACTTTCCTTCCAAGGAGCAAGTGTCTTTTAATTTCATGGCTGCAGTCACCATCTGCAGTGATTTTGGAGCCCAGAAAATAAAGTCAGCCACTGTTTCCACTGTTTCCCCATCTATCTGCTATGAAGTGATGGGACTGGATGCTATGATCTTAGTTTTCTGAATGTTGAGCTTTAAGCCAACTTTTTCACTCTCTTCTTTCACATTCATCAAAAGGCTCTTTAGTTCTTCTTCACTTTCTGCCATAAGGGTGGTGTCATCTGCATATCTGAGGTTATTAATAGTGAAGAGTGAAAACCCAACAATGTTCATAACATCATTATAAAATGAATTTTACTTTCAACATTTCATGAGCTGCTCAAAATCATTATGTTTACTTCTGTTTTCTTCCTCCTTGGAACATGTTTTTCTTGTAAAGCTTTTTTTCCCCTCCCTTGTATTGCTAACTGCCCTTTCTCCAGCCTTCTGTGCTTGAATGTCCTCAAGCTTTCCCAAGAATTCAATAATTCTACCCTGTTAACTGCTTATTAGAAGTATAAGTATATAGTACAACAGATGTTGCACGGCAGATCTCTAGAACTTATACATGGTGCATAACTGAAGTTCTATACCTCATTTCTCTCTTCCTGTCTTTGGAAAACACAATTCTACTTTGTAATTCTGAGTTTTACTACTTTAAATACCTCATGTAAGTGAAATCATACAGTATTTGCCCTTCCGTGGCTGGCTATTTCACTTTAAACAATATTCTCAATGTTCATCCATGTTGCTGCATATGAGAGAATTTCCCTTTTTTAATGGCTGAATAATATTCCATTGTGTATATAACCACACTTTAAAAAAATTCATTCATTTGTTGATGGATATTTACATTGTTTCTACTTCTTGGCTATTTTGAACAATGCTGCAATAAATATGGGAATATACTATGTCTTCAAGATCCAAGTCTCTGTGAATCCAAAAATGAGATTTCTGGATCCTGTAGCTCCTTTTTATTTTTTGGAGGAAACTATATAGTGTTTTTCATAATGGCTGCACCATTAAACGTATGTTTTATTGCTGTTGAGTTGTAGTTACTTCTTATACATTTTGGATATTAATATCTTACCAGATATAGTTTGCAGGTATTTCCTCCTATTCAATAGGTTGCTTTCTCACTCTGCTTATTCTTTCCCTGGCTATGTAAAAGCTTTTTAGTTTAATGTAGTCCAATTGTCTATTTTTTTGCTTATATTACCTGTGTTTTGGTGTCATATCCAAGAAATCATTGTTAAGGCCAATGTAATAAAGCATTCCCCCTCTGTTTTCTTCTAGAAAATTTTTAGTTTCAGGTCTAATGTTTAAGTCTTTTCTTTATTTTGAATTGATTTCTGTGTATGATAAAAGGTCCAGTTTTATTCTTTTGCTTGTGGATATCCAATTTTCCCAGCATTATGTGTTGAAGAGACTTCAACATTTCCACATTGTGTAGTTTTGCCTTTCTTGTCGAAGATCTTTGACTGTATGAAGGTTTATTTCTGGGCTCTCTGTTCTGTTCTATTGGTCTATAATCTGTCTTTGTTCCTGTACCATACTGTTTTTTTTTTTTTTTTACTCTAGCTTTGCTATATATTTTGAAATTAGGAAGTGTGAGACTTCCAACTTTGTTCTTTTTGCTCAAGATTTTTTTGACTGTTCAGAATCTTTCATGGTTTTATATGAATTTTAGGATTAATTTTTCTGTTTCTATAAAAAATGTCATTGATATTTTGGTAGTGATTGCACTGAATTTGTAGATCACCTTGGGTAATGTGGGTATTTTTAACAATATTAAATCTTCCAGTTCATGAACACATTTCTTTCTTTTCAGTTATCTGTGCCCTCTTTAATTTCTTTCAGCAGTGTTTTGTAGTTTTAAGTGTACAGTCTTTCACATTTTTGGTTAAATTTATTTCTAAGTATTTTATTCCTATTGATGCTATTGTAAATGGGTTTGTTTTCTTAATTTCCTTTTTAGATTATTCATTGCTAGTTTATAGAAACTACTGAGTTTTTTAATGTTTTAATGTTGATTTTGATCCTGCAACTTTGCTGAATTCATTTATTCTTACAGTGTGTGTGTGCATGAGTATGTATGTGATCTTTAGAGTTTTCTTTGTATTAGATTATATAATCTGCAAGTAGAGATAATTTTCCTTCTTCCTTTCCAATTTGGATGCTTTTTTTTTTTTTTTCCTTAACCTAATTGCTTTAACTAGGACCTTCAGTACTGTTTTGAATTGAAATGGCAGGAATGGGCATCCTTGTTTTGTTCTTTATCTTAGAGAAAAAACTTCTGGTTTTTCCCCATTGTTTACTATGTTAGCTGTGGGCTTGTCAAACCTAGATTTTATTATGTTGAGATAATGTCTTTCTACTCCTAGTTTGATGAGTACTTTTATCATGAAAGGATGTTGAATTTATCAGATGCTTTTTGTGCATCTATTGAGTTGATCATATGATTTTATCCTTTGTTCCATTAATGTGGTGTAATACAATGATTGATATTTGTTTGTTGAACCATTCTTGTGTTTCAGGGATAAATCCCACTTGGTTATAATCTATGATCCTTTTAATGTGTTGTTGAATTTAGTTTGCTAATATTTTGTTGAAGATTTTTGCATCTATATTCATTAAGGATATTGTTTTTTTAGTTTTCTTTTGATGTCTTTTTCTTTGGTATCAGGGTAATTCTGGCTTCATAAAATGAGTTTGGAATTGTTCCCTCCTCTTCAGTTTCTGGAAGAGCTTGAGAAGGATTGGCACCAGTTCTTTAAATGTGTGGTAGAATTCGCCAGTGAAACCATCTGGTCATGGGCTTTTCTTTGTTGGGAGGTTTTTGATTACCCATTCAGTCTCCTTGCTAGTTATAGGTCTGTTCAGAATTTCTATTTCTTCATGATTCAGTCTTGGTAGATTGCATGTTTCTAGGAATTTATCCATTTCTTCCAGGCTATCCAAATTGTTGGCTTGGAATGTCTCATAATAATCTCTTATAATCTTTTTAACTTCTATGGCATTAGTTGTAATATCTCCTCTCTAATAATTTTGAGTCTTCTTAATTTTTTCTTAGTCTAGGTAAAAGTTTGTCAAATTTTTTGATTTTTTGAAAAAAAATTCAGTTTCATTGATCTCTACTATTGTTTTTCCATTTTCTATTTCATTTATTTTTGTTCTGATGATTATTATTTCCTTCCTTCTGCTAACTTGGGGATTAGTTTGTTTTTATTTTTTTAGTCTCTCGTGTTTTAAAGTTAGGTTGTTTATTTGAGAATTTTCATCTTTTTAATATAGGCAATTATTGCTATAAACTTCCCTTTTTGTGCTGCTTTTGCTGCATCCTATAAGTTTTAGTATTTTTTTGTTTGTTTTCATTTGTCTTAAGATACTTTCTAATTTCTCTTTTGATATCTTCTTTGACTTATTGGTTGTTCAAGAATGCATTGCTTAATTTCCATATATTTGTGAATTTTTTAGTTTCTTTCTGTTTTTTATTTCTAGTTTCATTGCACTGTGCTTTGAAAGACACTTACTTTGATTTCAGTCTTCTCAAATTTGTTAAGACTAGGTTGTGACCTAAAATGTGATCTTTTATGGAGAATGGTTTGTATGTGCTTGAAAAGACTGTATATTCTGCTGCTGTTGGATGAAATGCCTTGTATATGATATTCGGTTCATTTGGTCTATAGTATTTTACAAATCCTCTGTTTCCTTATTCATCTTCTATCTGGATTCTATCCATTACTTAGAGTAAGATGTTGAAATCTCCTAATATTATTGTGTTACTATCTATCTTTCCCTTCAGTTCTGTCAGTGTTTCCTTCCTATATTTGGGTGCTCTGCTATTAGGTACATATATCTTTTTAATTGTTATATCAACCCAATTAATTGACCCTTTTATCATTTATCATGTCCTTCCTTGTCTCTTTTGACAGTTTTTGACTTAAAGTCTATTTTGTCTAATATGATTATGGCCCACCCTGGCCCCTGCTCTTTCAGTTACTATTTGCATATTTTTTTCTATACTTTAACTTTCACTCTATGTGTGTTCCTAAATCAAAAATCTTTTCTAGAGAGCATATAGTTGGATTTTTTAAAATCCATTTAACCACTCTGTATCTTCTGATTAGGGAGTAAAATTCATTTACATTTAAGTAGTTATTGATAGAGAAGAACTTACTATTGCCATTTTGTTAGTTATTTTCTGTCTTATATTTATCCTTCACCCTCTTTCCTCTCTTTTTTTCTTCCTTTGTGTTTTGTTGATTCCTTTTGGTAGTGATATGTTTTGATCCCTTTTTAATTTTCTTTTGTGGATGTCCTACACAAAATGGTACTTTCTTGGTGGTTACCATTGGGCTTACATAAAGCATCATATATTTACAACAATCTATTTTAAGCTGGTAAAACAACTTTAATTGCATATAAATACTCTTCACATTGACTCCCTCTTCTTTATACTTTCTGTTACTGATGTCAAAACATTACATCCTTCTAAATTATGTATCCATTAACATATTTTTATAGTAATAGTTTTTAAAAATACTTTTGTCTTTCAACCCCTATACCAGAATTAAAAGTGATTTATGTACCATTATTACAGTATTTTGTATTTGTCTGTATATTTACCTTTACTAGCAAGCTTTATACTTCCATATGCTCTTATGTTGTTGTTCAGCATCCTTTTGTTTGAGCTTGATGGAATTCCTTTAGCATTTCTTGTAGGCAGTTATAGTGATGATGAACTCCCTCACCTTTTTTTTTTTAAAAAACATGGGAAGGTTTTATTTTTCCTTCATTTTTCAAGTACCACTTTTTTTTTTTTGCTACATATAGTGCTCTTGTTTGGCAGTTTTTCCCATTTAGCACCTTGAATATATCATCTCACTGCCTTCTGGCCTGTAGAGTTCCTGCTGAAAAATTCACTGATAGTATTATGGGACTTCTCTTGCACATGGTGATTTACTTTTCTCTTGTTGCTGTGAGAATTTTATCTGTATTTTCCTTTTGACAGTTTGATTATAATGTGTCTTAGTGTGGATTTCTTTGGATTTACTATGGTTGGAATCCATTGGGTTTCTTTTTTTTTTTTTCATTGGGTTTCTTAAATATGGATATAATTTCCTTCCTTAGTTTTGGAAAGTTTGGGGGCACTATTTCTTTAAATAAGCTTTCTGTCACTTATACTCTTTCTTCTTCCAGGGCTCCCATGATGCGTATATTGATTTGCTTATGATATCCCATGTGTTCCTCAGGCTTTCTTCACTCTGTTTCATTCTTTTTTCTGATCTAGTCTTCTGACTGGATAATTTCAAGTGACCTGTCCTCAAGTTCACTGATTCTTTCTTCAGCTTAATTGAACCTAATGTTAAATCCTCCTACTGAATTTTTTTACTTCAATTATTGTATTCTTTAGTTCCAAATTTTCTGTTTTGTTCTTTTTAATATTTTCTTTTTTGCTGATATTTTCATTTTGTTTATGCATCATTTTCTTGATCACATAGAGTATCTTTATAATGGTTATTTTAATTCTCTGTCAGGTAATTTATATGCCTCCATTTCTTTAAGATTAATTTGATTAATTTTATTCTTTTGGGTCATGTTTCCCTGTTTCTTCATGTATCCCATAACTTTGTTTTAGGATTGGCACACGACATAAAAGCCACATCTCATAGCCTTTATAGACTGGCCCTTTCTGCAGAAGACTTCTAATCAGCTTGACTAGAGATTCTGGGGGTCTCTGTAACCTTTTCTTAGAGGGAAGGGAATGCAAATTCTTTGAGCCTGTGTGTGAAGTTTCTCAATTAGGTAGAATTGGCTGATTTCTTTTTCCAGGGACTCATAATTTTTTGCTCTACCTGGGGTCACTCTGTGGTACTGCAAGTTCTCTGGTTTTATAATATGTGTTTATGTCCAGTTGTGTCTAGTTCTTCATGACCCCATGGACTATAGCCTGTCAGGCCCTCTGTCCGTGGAATTTCCCAGGCAAGAATACTGGAGTGGATTGCCATTTTCTGTTCCAGAGGATCTTCTTGACTCATGGATTGAACCTGCATCTCCTGCAGGTCCTGCATTGGCAGGCAGATTCTTTACCACCGCACCACCTAGGAAGTCCTGGTTTTACAGTAGCAAGCTGCTATGATGTCCCTTGTTCTCAGAGGCCTCCAGATTTCTGCTGTGTGCTGACTCCCCATCAGCGTCCTAAGTTAGGTGAGACAGATACCAGCCCCTTCTGCACTCTTTTAAAGAGCGTGAACATCAGACATATGCTCCTTTCACTCCTTCCAGAGGGAGAAGCCTCAGATTGTTCTCCTACCCCTAACTGCATTGAGCCATCCTAGTCCCTGAAAGCCAGTTTATCCATTCTTCTTTGTTCTCAGTGGCACCAAGGCATCCAAACTGCAGTGGTTCTGTCAGGGTTCTGAATTAGACAAGACAGATACCAGTTCCTCAATAGCCCTCTGAAGAGCTGGAACGTCAGACACAGCCTCTACTTTTCTCCTCACCCCCACTGTAAAATGTGTGAGCCGGGTTATTCTCTACCACTGCTGAACTGTGCCAGCTTAGAAAAGGGGCTGAGGCAATCGAAGTGAAATTGCCCTTCTTACCCATTTGAATGTGGCTTTTCACAGCTTTGCACTCTGGTACTGCAACATCTTGACTAGATTCTAGAATTCTCATTACAGTATTTTGGTCCATATATTGTTAAATTGCAGTTTCTGTGGGGGAAAGAGAGTGGAACTTTCCATTCATCCATCTTGTGATTCACTTCCTCTGTGATCTACTCTTGGGCTCTACTACATTTGTCATTCTGAGAGTCCTTTCACTGCTTTCTGAGGTTGGAAGCCCACTTTCCTTCATCCCATATCTTATTGTTTACTTACAAGTTATGCTTTCTAATTAATGACACATGCACAAAAAACTAAAATCTGCAAAGAATAAACTTTTTGTTTTCATTCCTCCTTATATTTGATTTGGTGATTTCACTCAATAGAGACCTCTAGGTCCAAAGTAATTTTGCCTTACAGTATTGATGGTATTGCTTAGAGAAAAGACTGAGGCTATGCTTGGAGCGGTATGTATGTAAGTCTCTAGCAGTTGGGGATGGATTTCTGGTATCAACTATTGTATAGTCAAACTTTAAACAAGTTCTCATGTTTTTGGCTCCAGCTGTTTACTCTGTTTCTTTTTTGAGTATAAACTCTTCTCTTAGTCAAGACCCTCCTTGATATTCTACTCAGGAGGCCAGCTCCCTCTTTTACTGCAGTTGGAAGTGTATATATACACACACACACACATATATATATCCTATGTAAATATATATATCCTATATAAATTTATAAATTTCATATATATAAATACATATATCTGTTCATATATAAATATATACATATATTTATGAGTGAGTTAGTAAGAGAGGACTACCTAGGTTTAAATTCTGGCTCTGGAGTTTCTAGCTGTGTAAACTTGGCCATGTCACTTGTGTCTCAATATAGTGTCTCAATATATTCATGTGACAACCTAGTTTAAGGATTAAATGTAAAGGTACTATTATTGTTAGTATTTCTCTTCTGTTCTGCTTTTTCAAAAATCCTATTTTCATATGACTTCCATATTCCATTTGTTCACATATTTCTCTTTTTGATGTTTCTCCTCATGTCTCTTTTTATATTATTCCTTAGCTTAGTGAATTCTAGGTAATAACAAAATAAACATGTGTGTTCAGTCCTCTTTTTTAAGCTAGAAGCCAAATCTGATTTTTAATTTTAGAAAATATTCAGTGATTTAATGGTTTTAATGTAATTTTAATAATTCAATCTATTTTTAAATGAAATTATTCTTTCTATTCATATATTATCTTTACTATATTTGCCTAGTGATCTAGTGACTCAGAGTCAAAGTTGAATGGGAATTTTCTTTCTTTTGATAGATTCTTAGTAATAGTAGTGAAACTATTTTAATGCTGGTCAGAATTTAATTCTCTTTAAAGAACTGGAAACAAAAGAAAAAAGAATATCAGCATGTTAGAGAAAAGCCTATTGTTCTTTTTTGTATTACATCAATTGAAAGTTAACAGTTTTATTACAGATTATGAAAAACCAAAAAATGAACCGGAAAATAATGATGATAATCATGATGATGATAGGAGCAACAATTATAAAATGCATACATGTATACATGCCATTTAATATATATCATGTTACATATTCGTCATAATAGCTCTGCTAGATAGGCATTTCAGTCCTCATTTTACTTTATGAGGAAACCAAGGTTCAGAGTACTTAAATAACTTTCCCATGCCACACAACCAGTAAAGCACAAAGCTTTCTGACACAAAGGGCTGTGTTCTGTGATTATGTACAACTAATCTGGGGCTTGGGAACCTATAGATTTGAACAAATTGCATTAATGAGTGACTATTACTGCCTCTCAAAGACCTTTGTTTCCCTTTTGCTATGTCTCCTCCCTCTGATACCACAGTGGTCACTGCAGCTACTCATAGTGGCTGATGCTTCCTTCTCTCATTCCCTTAAAATCCTCATTAACAACTTTCTCATTGGAATCTTCTGTTTTTTAGTGCCCCAGTCCCAAGTGAGCCCAGGTAGGAATACATCCTTAGTGAGACTAGGAGCAGGCCTGTCTGTGTTGCTCAAGTCAAGTAGAATTTCTTATAATCATAGACACTGAGTATGCTTTGAAAAATGAATGAGTACTGATAAAAAAGAACAGACTAAAATTCCTGATGTAGAAAGAGAGACTGTAGCTTAGGCAAAGGAATTTATCAAGTAGAAACTGTAATATATTTTCCTATAGAAATAATGGTTGTTGAGTTCTACAGTTCAATTAATATCACTAAAATAGTAGTCCAACCTATTTTTAAGTTTTGTAGTATATGTGGGTTAACCTGGGAGCTCAAATACAATTTGTATAAAATGCTTCTAGAAAAAACAAGACCCCTATATATGCTGTCTACAAGAGACCCACCTCAAAACAAGAGACACATACAGACTAAAAGTGAAGGGCTGGAAAAAAATATTTCATGCAAACGGAGACCAAAAGAAAGCAGGAGTCGCAATACTCATATCAGATAAAATAGACTTTCAAATAAAGGATGTGAAAAGAGACAAAGAAGGACACTACATAATGATCAAAGGATCAATCAAAGAAGAAGATATAACAATTATAAATATATATGCACCCAACATAGGAGCACCGCAATATGTACGGCAAACGCTAACGAGTATGAAAGAGGAAATTAATAGTAACACAATAATAGTGGGAGACTTTAATACCCCACTCACAACTATGGATAGATCAACTAAACAGAAAATTAACAAGGAAACACAAACCTTAAATGACACAATGGACCAGCTAGACCTAATTGATATCTATAGGACATTTCACCCCAAAACAATCAACTTCACCTTTTTCTCAAGTGCACACGGAACATTCTCCAGAATAGATCACATCCTGGGCCATAAATCTGGTCTTGGAAAATTCAAAAAAATTGAAATCATTCCAGTCATCTTTTCTGACCACAGTGCAGTAAGATTAGATCTCAATTACAGGAAAAAAATTGTTAAAACTTCAAACATATGGAGGCTAAATGACACGCTTCTGAATAACCAACAAATCATAGAAGAAATCAAAAAAGAAATCAAAATAAGTATAGAAATGAATGAAAATGAAAACACAACAACCCAAAACCTATGGGACACTGTAAAAGCAGTGCTAAGGGGAAGGTTCATAGCATTACAGGCTTACATCAAGAAACAAGAAAAAAACCAAATAAATAACCTAACTCTACACCTAAAGCAATTAGAGAAGGAAGAAATGAAGAACCCCAGGGTTAGCAGAAGGAAAGAAATCTTAAAAATTAGGGCAGAAATAAATGCAAAAGAAACTAAAGAGACCATAGCAAAAATCAACAAAGCTAAAAGCTGGTTTTTTGAAAAAATAAACAAAATTGACAAACCATTAGCAAGACTCATTAAGAAACAAAGAGAGAAGAACCAAATTAACAAAATTAGAAGTGAAAATGGAGAGATCACAACAGACAACACTGAAATACAAAGGATCATAAGAGACTACTACCAGCAGCTCTATGCCAATAAAATGGACAACTTGGATGAAATGGACAAATTCTTAGAAAAGTATAACTTTCCAAAACTGAACCAGGAAGAAATAGAAGATCTTAACAGACCCATCACAAGCAAGGAAATTGAAACTGTAATCAGAAATCTTCCAGCAAACAAAAGCCCAGGACCAGATGGCTTCACAGCTGAATTCTACCAAAAATTTAGAGAAGAGCTAACACCTATCTTACTCAAACTCTTCCAGAAAATTGCAGATGAAGGTAAGCTTCCAAACTCATTCTATGAGGCCACCATCACCCTAATTCCAAAACCAGACAAAGATGCCACAAAAAAAGAAAACTACAGGCCAATATCACTGATGAACATAGATGCAAAAATCCTTAACAAAATTCTAGCAAACAGAATCCAACAACATATTAAAAAAATCATACACCATGACCAAGTGGGCTTTATCCCAGGAATGCAAGGATTCTTTAATATCCGCAAATCAATCAATGTAATACACCACATTAACAAATTGAAAGATAAAAACCATATGATTATCTCAATAGATGCAGAGAAAGCCTTTGACAAAATTCAACACTCATTTATGATTAAAACTCTCCAAAAAGCAGGAATAGAAGGAACATACCTCAACATAATAAAAGCTATATATGACAAACCCACAGCAAGCATCACCCTCAATGGTGAAAAATTGAAAGCATTTCCCCTGAAATCAGGAACAAGACAAGGGTGCCCACTCTCACCACTACTATTCAACATAGTGTTGGAAGTTTTGGCCACAGCAATCAGAGCAGAAAAAGAAGTAAAAGGAATCCAGATAGGAAAAGAAGAAGTGAAACTCTCACTGTTTGCGGATGACATGATCCTCTACATAGAAAACCCTAAAGACTCTACCAGAAAATTACTAGAGCTAATCAATGAATATAGTAAAGTTGCAGGATATAAAATTAACACACAGAAATCCCTTGCATTCCTATATACTAACAATGAAAAAACAGAAAGAGAAATTAAGGAAACAATACCATTCACCATTGCAACAAAAAGAATAAAATACTTAGGAGTATATCTACCTAAAGAAACAAAGGACCTATACATAGAAAACTATAAAACACTGATGAAAAAAATCAAAGAGGACACAAACAGATGGAGAAACATACCGTGTTCATGGATTGGAAGAATCAATATTGTCAAAATGGCTATTCTACCCAAAGCAGTCTATAGATTCAATGCAATCCCTATCAAGCTACCAACGGTATTTTTCACAGAACTAGAACAAAGAATTTCCAATTTGTATGGAAATACAAAAAACCTCGAATAGCCAAAGTAATCTTGAGAAAGAAAGAATGGAACTGGAGGAATCACCTGCCTGACTTCAGACTCTACTACAAAGCCACAGTCATCAAGACAGTATGGTACTGCACAAAGACAAGAATATAGATCAATGGAACAGAATAAAAGCCCAGAGATAAATCCACGAACCTATGGACACCTTATCTTTGACAAGAGGCAAGGATATACAATGGAAAAAAGACAACCTCTTTAACAGTGGTGCTGGGAAAACTGGTCAACCACTTGCAAAAGAATGAAACTAGAACACTTTCTAACACCATACACAAAAATAAACTCAAAATGGATTAAAGATCTAAATGTAAGACCAGAAACTATAAAACTCCTAGAGGAGAACATAGGCAAAACACTCTCCGACATAAATCACAGCAAGATCCTCTATGACCCACCTCCCAGAATATTGGAAATAAAAGCAAAACTAAACAAATGGGACCTAATGAAACTTAAAAGCTTTTGCACTACAAAGGAAACTATAAGTAAGGTGAAAAGACAGCCCTCAGATTGGGAGAAAATAATAGCAAATGAAGAAACGGACAAAGGATTAATCTCAAAAATATACAAGCAACTCCTGAAGCTCAATTCCAGAAAAATAAATGACCCAATCAAAAAATGGGCCAAAGAACTAAACAGACATTTCTCCAAAGAAGACATACAGATGGCTAACAAACACATGAAAAGATGCTCAACATCACTCATTATTAGAGAAATGCAAATCAAAACCACAATGAGGTACCATTACACGCCAGTCAGGATGGCTGCTATCCAAAAGTCTACAAGCAATAAATGCTGGAGAGGGTGTGGAGAAAAGGGAACCCTCTTACACTGTTGGTGGGAATGCAAACTAGTACAGCCACTATGGAGAACAGTGTGGAGATTTCTTAAAAAACTGGAAATAGAACTGCCATATGACCCAGCAATCCCACTTCTGGGCATACACACTGAGGAAACCAGATCTGAAAGAGACACGTGCACCCCAATGTTCATCGCAGCACTGTTTATAATAGCCAGGACATGGAAGCAACCTAGATGCCCATCAGCAGATGAATGGATAAGGAAGCTGTGGTACATATACACCATGGAATATTACTCAGCCATTAAAAAGAATTCATTTGAACCAGTCCTAATGAGATGGATGAAGCTGGAGCCCATTATACAGAGTGAAGTAAGCCAGAAAGATAAAGAACATTACAGCATACTAACACATATATATGGAATTTAGAAAGGTGATAACGATAACCCTATATGCAAAACAGAAAAAGAGACACAGAAATACAGAACAGACTTTTGAACTCTGTGGGAGAATGTGAGGGTGGGATATTTCAAAAGAACAGCATGTATACCATCTATGGTGAAACAGATCACCAGCCCAGGTGGGATGCATGAGACAAGTGCTCGGGCCTGGTGCACTGGGAAGACCCAGAGGAATCGGGTGGAGAGGGAGGTGGGAGGGGGGATTGGGATTGGGAATACATGTAAATCCATGGCTGATTCATATCAATGTATGACAAAACCCACTGGAAAAAAAAATAATAATAATAAAAAAAATAAAATTTAAAAAAAAAATGCTTCTAGAAGAAAATGCTCTCTGAAGGGCAAATAATAGACTTAATGAGTTTTTTTAAACAAACCATTTATAAATTGAAGTTAACATCTAAGACCATTAACTTGTTGATAATCTTTGCTTGTGTCTTCTCATTTACTTACACAGTTATAAAGAATGTGATAGCAAAAGCTGTTTTTTATTACATAGTAGTAACAGTTGCCCAGATCTTTCCTATTCTTTCTGCTCTTACCCTCAGCATTCACCATGTTACCTTGTATGTAGTTGTTGATTTTCAGTCACTCACCTTGTGTCCTACTCTTTGCAACCCCATGGAATGCAGCAGGCCAGGTTTCCTTGTCCTCCACTATCTCTCAGAGTCTGCCCAAACTCACGTCTGTTGAGTCAGAGATGCCATCCAACCATCTCATCCTCTGTTGTCCTTTTCTCCTCCTGCCCTCAATCTTTACCAATATCAGGGTCTTTTCTAATGAGTTGGCTCTTTGCATCAGGTGGTCAAGGTATTGGAGCTTCAGCTTCAGCATCAGTCCTTCCAATGAGTATGCGGATGACAGAGGATTGATTTTCTTTTCTCACTGGATTGCTCTTATCCTCAGCATTCATTTTGTTACCTTGTATATATAGTAGCTCTTCAAAAGATTTTTGCATACTGATTGTTTGATTTTTAATAAGGCTATCACTCATCACAAAGAAAAGTATATCCTGAGATACACAGGGTTCTTACTTCAACTTAGCTTTAATTTTAAATTACATAGCATAATTCTAAGTGATCTCTAGAATATAAAATATATATATAAACATATATGATATGTTTTTACAATATTAATAAAAATAAATTATAAAAAGACATTTGGATGTTTATCATTTTTTCCCACTTATAATTCAGGGGTAAGTGGTTGTTGTAAAATTTAGAAAGCATCTTGATTTAAAAGGCCCCCAAAGCCTTGTATTCTAACCTATACTTTAAATAATTTCCTCTGACTAGAACAGAGAGGGAATGACCTCTCATTCCAGGAAACATTAAAAGTGCTGTAATGTCCTAGTAATGTATCTATCATATGTCTGAAAATAGTATGTTTTGGAATATTTAGAATGACCTAACTACTTATCTCTCAGATGGAAGAAGGCTGTGACTGGGGAAGAAGGACCACTTACACATCTATTTTAAGTCTGGTCACAAAAAGATACTTACTTCATAAAAGATACTGTTTTGTCTTTGCAGATGTAATTGTGTGGAACCACATAATCCTAGTAATAATACATTGAAGGAATGGAGGGAGTCCAATATTTCTGCCTCCGACATAATTTGGGAGAACCTAACTGTTTCGGTAAGTGAAACATGTCTTGAATCTTATTACTGTAAGGTCTTTTTTGACATTTTGAATGAATTATTGCCACTAAAGTAAATTATTCTAAATAAATACTATTACAAAAGTGACAGTTTTATTTCATCCATTCAAATATGCATAAGTTAACTGGGGGTTTTCTTTCATTATTAAACTTTTCCAGTAGTTAGTAGTCCTGAATTACTCTAAAAGCACACATATATGGCATAATGTGACTAGATTAACTGAAAGCATGTTAAATAAGAGTAATGTTGACCTAAATTAAACCATATGACAGACCTAAGTCAGCCTCTGTGTAAAGAATGTTTTTACTTCACTCCATAATACTGCTCCAGCTGTTCAGAATATGTTGAGGGGGAAGGGATGTTTGTTAGTATTTTGGTATAAATATTGAACTTTTGGGGAAAACCAAAGTCACTTTTCTTAAAATTCTGGCACCTCCCTCAGAAAGAGTTTTCTCACTTCCATTTTCTCCTTATCTTCCTTCCATTTAAGAAAGAGAATGACAACATATTTTTCATCTATCAAAGTTAAATCTTATACCTTTAAAAATATTTCTGTCTTTCCTTTTTTTAACGATATCTTTCCCCCCCCTCATAGTTGAATGTCTCTATTTTTCTTAATCTCTTGTAATATTTGTGCACACCTATTTCCATCTATATTTACATCCTTTACTTCTGGTCAGTCAAATCTCATAATTGGAAAAATGGAAAGATTCTGCTTTTAATAAGTATTAAAATCTGAGTCATTCTAGTTTCTTTTCTATTCTTCTCAGTTACAAACATTACAGTCTAAAGCTTCTGCCAATTTACCTACTTGTATAAGCTCAAATCCCATTACAACCATCAGCATAAAACTATATGAGTTCTAGTTCATTTTAGGAGAAACACATTTTAGCATGTGAGCCAGTTAGTGATATACACAAACCTTTTTTGTTGTACAATTATAAAACTCTAAACTCGATTCTTACAAGAACACTTGACCTGTTGCCTATTTTTCTTACTTTTCCTCATTAAGTAATTTTTTCAGAATCAAAATTTAAAAAATTCTGTCTTTGACCTATATTTTACTACCTTTCTTCTTACCCTAGTCATTTGCTCTAAAATGTCTTCACTTTCATTTTTTTTCTGTTATAGTTAACATTTATTCTGTTGTATTTTTCCTTAGAAAAAAGATTACCAAACTTCTCCCTTTCAGAGAGCCGTTTAAATTGACCAATAAAAGAAATGATGAGCTAAACAAGAAAGAATGCTACAGTTGTTCAGAATTTAGACATGGTTGATCCATTCAGCAATGCATCTTCCATTTATATTCCCCTTTTATAAACTATAAGGATATTATATTTTAAGAGATCCTTGCTTTTGTCCCTCATCTTGGTGTCCCCTACAATACACTTACCCAATAATTTCATCTTTAAATTATTTAATGTGATAATTTAATCTATGTGTTTTGTAGTCTTGAATAATTTAATGTTAAATAATAATATTTATTACATATAGTAGCAAATCCTGAATCATAAATTTCTAAGAGACTCATAGCACAATTGATCTACCTAGGCATGAGTTAATTTTAAATATTAGAAGTTTTAGGGTCAAGCAGAGTATAGTGAAAAATATTTTGCAATCAAACAAAGCAAATCTAATCCTGAGGTTATTTTTTTTTTCCTTTGTTAAGTTCTGCACTAGGTGTTAACATTCTGGCAGAAATTTTCATATTATTTTTCATTAGGTAAAAGCACTGTTTGCAATGAATAATTGCTAATCTTGACCAGAAATAGCGCTTATCACCAAAGGGTATTCTACATAATGAAAAAAACTTACAATTTTAAGTCATTGAGGGCCGTAATGATTTGTCTTAATTGTTATTCTATTTTTTTCTCAGCATAACCATCAGGATCATTAAAAGCATTTTATTAATTTTATTAACAGTGCTAATGGCTGTTATAACTAGTTTTGTAAAAATGGTCATGTAATATTTACTCTGTGTATTAGTCACTTGATAATTTTTAATTGAATTGTTACATATCTCATGAACTGTAATTTTTACCTTGCTAACTCAGCAATGGCAAGAACTTTAGCTTTCTTTGATTCTCCCAAATAACTATATGCATAGTAAGTGTTCAATAAACATTTAATGATTATTTTGAAAAGCAATCTCAAATCACAGATTTACTATTTAATGTAAATGTCTTGGTTTATTTTGTTTTCTAGCTTTATTGAGGTATAATTGACAAATAAAAATTATATATTTAAAGTATAAAATATGTTTTGATGAATGTATACAAGGTGAATGAGTACCACAATCAAGCTAATTAACACACATATCACTTCACATAAGCAACCTTTTTACTTGGTGAAAACAATTAAGATCTACTCTCCCAGCAATTTCAGTTAATGCAATATTATTAACCATAGTCACTGTATTATACATTAGCACTTCATAATTTATTTATCCAGCACAACTGAAACTTTGTTCCCTTCAACCAATATTTCCCCATTTTTCCTCTCTCCCTAGTCATTGGTAACTATCATTCTGCTCTCTGCTTCTGAGTTTGACTTTTAGCTTCCACATGGAAGATAAATCATACAGTATTTATCTTTCTGTGTCTGACTTGTTTCAATTAGCATGTCTTACAGGTTCATTCATGTTGTTGCAGTGATAATGTTTCCTTCCTTTTTAAGGGTGAATGGTATTCTATTGTATATTTATACTATAGTTTCTTAATTCAGTCATCCATTGTCCGACATCTAGGTTATTTCCCTATCTTGACTATTGTGAATAATGCTTAATTCAAGTGTTTTATAGCAAGCTAGAGTACTTAGGTTTCTATGTTTATATGTATATTTTAGCAGTATATCAAAATCTGTCATTATAAGGAATTCCTAGACAAGGTTTAAAATATTCACAGTCAATTAACTAGCAATTGGTTAAGAATTGTTTCAATGCCAGAATTACATATTTAGCTTATACATAAATAAGGGGCAGGACACTAATGCCAACTCTAATTTCTTATTTTATCAAACTTAATTTTTACCAACTTATAAAATTGTTGAAGCTTAAAACGTGTTGAAGAATAATTAGTAGAAATGAGTTTGTCAACAAGCATTTTTTTCATTTTTGTAAGTGAAACCATATGTGAGACTCAAAATAAGAGAACAGGATTTAGATTTAGTTTTCTCTTCCAAATCTCAGGACTTTGTGTGTGTGTGTGTGTGTGTGTGTGTTTAAGGGTACAGTTGGTATAAACCAGAAAATAAATGTAGAATATAGTAGCTCACAATTTTTCCTTTTTAAATAACATACTGCCCCACTAAAAGAAAGAAAAATGTACTTTTCAAATTTGCTTTGAATTAAAGTGACGAGGCAGGCTAACGGTAATGTATTATAGCTTATAAGACACTTAAATAATTCTTTAAATGGTTTCTATATTATTAAGAATTTGAGACCAAGACTCAACCAAGTCCAAGACTTGGAAGACTTTTATATCTGCACAAAAGATTGAAGATGATCACAAATATATAGGTAATGTGTTTACAAAGGAACTTTTAGCTCCTCTTTGTATTTATCCATTCTTCTTTTTTTAAATTTACTTTTAATTGGAGGATAATTGCTTTACAGTGTTGTGTTAGTTTCTGCCATACAACAGCATGAATCAGCCATAAGTACACATATACCTGCTCCCTCTTGAACTTCTCCCCCAACATCCCACCTCTCTAGGTCACCACAGAGCCGCAGGTTGAGCTCCCTGTGTTATATAGCACCTTCCCACTAGCTGTCTATTTTATACACAGCAATGTATATGTTTCCGCGCTCCTCTCAATTCATCCCACCCTCTCCCTCACCCATTCACAGGTCCAGTCTCTATGTCTGGGCCTCTATTCTTGCCCTGCAGATAGGTTCATCTGTATCATTTTCCTAGGTTCCATACATATATATTCCATTACTTTGCTTAGTAGTTGCTTTACTAGTAAAGCTGAACAAGGGGCAAGAGAAGGAACTAAAAATTTCAAGGATTTGTTTTTGCTACTTTATCCATTTTAACAGAGTTTTGAGAGAAGGAAAAACTAAAGCTATAATTAAGGCTTGGGGATTTTTTTTTTTTTGACTTATTTTCCAATTAGCAAAGTTTCTGTGCTCTCTATTAACATGGTTAATTGGAATTCAACTTTAGCTAGCAAAAAATGTAGCATTTGCAGTTAGATTAGAAAAAGGAACAGAATTGTTTTAGATAATTATAAAGTATACAAACAATATTTCTCAAAAATCCTAGCCTTACAGGTAACTGTCCCAAGTGATTTTACTGGTTTGTCTTTGGATAACAAGGTAGCAGTCTGTGATTTAGTCTAGAATCTTTCAAAGGTATTTGTTTCCTGCGGTACTTCAGGGCTTGAGGCTTTATTCATTGGACAGTCTCTGCTGGTGATCAATCTGGCAGTCTATATTTTCTCCTAAGATCTTTCTGTACCATGGTACAATTCAATTCCTAATTCATGTTCAGAATATCTCAAGTACTAGCAAGGTCACTGAATCACTTAAACCATTCTTTTCTGTTTTGAAATAAAAAATTAAAATTGAATGTTCTAATCTTTAAAATGAAATGGTAAAACCCAATCTAATATGAGCTTTAAAAAAGTCTTAATTTCAAAATAATATTGTTTAAAATGCTGTTTTTTCCTCCAAGAAAGAAAAATTTTTTGACTTTGCTGCCACCTCATGGCTAAAACAGCAATTAGAAATGATTCCTCAGGGGCTTATAAAATATATACCAGAAAAAAAAAAAAAAGATCATGAAGTCTGTTGTTGTTGTTGTTATATAGTTGCTCAGTTGTGTCTGACTCTTTGTGACTCCATGGAGTATAGTTTGCCAGGCTCCTCTGTTCATGGAATTCTCCAGGCAAGAATCCTGGAGTGGTTTGCCATTTCCTTCTCCAGGGGATCTGCCCTGCCCAGGGATGGAACCAGAGTCTCTTGCATTGGCAGGTGGGTTCTTTACCCCTGAGCCACCTGGGAAGCTCCTGAAGAAGTCATAGTAAATATGAACTTTGCCCTGCTCCTATAGTACTTTTTCTCTTTTGTTCCGTAATTTAAGTTTGAGCCCCATCTTTGACTTTTGGTTTCACTTCAGTAATAATATATCGTATTTTTTTGTTGTTGCTTTTCTCACCTTTCTTGGGAGCTTTACTGCTACTGCTAAGTCAGTTCAGTCGTGTCCGACTCTGGGCGACCCCATCCCCGGGATTCTCCAGGCAAGAACACTGGAGTGGGTTGCCATTTCCTTCTCCAGTGCATAAAAGTGAAAAGTGAAAGTGAAGTCGCTCAGTCGTGTCCGATTCTACAGAATCACTGTTCTCCTTTAATATGCAATAGTATTCCCACCAGAGGCATCATGTTTGTATCACAGCTCTGCTGCCGCCCAGCAGTGGTGAGGCCATAACAAATTACTTACCTTCCCTACACCATAGTTTCCTCAGATACAAAATGGAAATAATAGCAACCACCTATTTTATAGGGTTGATGTGATAATTAAGACGATGATTGGTGAATCAATTAGTTTTATAGATTTAATTTTTAAAAGGCAAAAATTGTAGAAATGGTTCATATTGCTCACTACCTATCCAAACATGAGCCTTAATTAAAAACCTGGGCAAGTCAACTGCAAGTGATCTTAAGACATTAGTTTTCTGAAAGAATTATGGCCACCTGTTTTTCTTAATAGCTCTATTTGTTTTACTTCCTCCGGCAGGAATGCAAATCACTGCACGGGGAGTATGTTGGACGAGCCTGCGGCCACGAGCACCCGTACGTTCCAGATGTTCTCTTTTGGTCAGTGATCCTCTTCTTTTCCACAGTCACTCTGTCAGCCACATTGAAGCAGTTCAAGACTAGCCGCTATTTTCCAACCAAGGTACTTAGACTACAGCTTTTCTGATCAAAATGTGAACCAGCATAGAGCATGTTACGGTGATATGTGTATTTTAGGACCAAAAAAGAGTGATTGCTGTCATTAAAGGGGCCACTAAAAGGTTTTTGTGTGATTGAGCTGCCATATTAGGAGTGAGGTGTGGTGAGGTGGGGAAGAGGAAGCATTTTGTGAGACTGGTGCTGGGAGTGCAAATTGCCTCTAGGCTCATCTCCTAACTTCAAATCCCAGAGATAAACTCCCACTTTCCGACTTTCATTTTTGGAACTCAGAAGCACACACTGCATTACTGATTGTCACTTTCTTGCCCAGTGAACAGTGGGAACTATTCCAGCCTGACAGACACCTCACAGGAGCCACCGTTACGTTTTGTAATTGGGAAAGCCCCTGCAAGACTCATTGGAACACTATCCTCTTTTTCATTTTTAAAGTGTCAGTCCCTCCCCCTAACCCACCACGTTTGCATCTGCATATTTGGAAAAGAAAGTAAACAGAGAAACAGCTTAGTTCAATATTTAACACTGCAAAGTAACACCTATAAGGCCTGACTCAGCCAAAAAAGGACTAAGGAAGGAAGGGAGGGGGAGAACAGAAAAGAAAGAAGAGAAACAAGAAAACAAGCTTTAAAAATTGTGATGAAAATTCTACTCTGAGAAAATGTTTTAAGAACTGTTTGAGAGAAGCTTCTGTTTTTGTTACCTCTTCCTTCCCTAAGGTGGAAGATTCATTTCTTTCCCCCAAAAGCTTAATTTGATTAATATAGAATTGGTTTTTTTAATTAAACTCCTGAAATTTGTGTTTGTGTGTATGACATAAAGGCATCCTAATAAAAGCCAGATATTACTGAATATTGTTTAAGGGTTTTGCTCAAAGAAGCCTTAATAAATGAGAAATAAAATAACTTTTAAATTTACTTACTCTATTGTGAACATTACCTGCTGCTATACTTATATCTCAGATAAACTTAACTATTGTGATACTTCAATAAAAACAGATTTTATTTTATAGTGTTTGGGGTTTATCATATTAAAATGTTACCTGTGTGAGAAAGAGTATTAAAATTTAGCCAGATTCTCTCCATGCAATGTTGTTCTTTATTTTAAATATTCTCACACTGGAATTCATAATAAACTTAGATTTTTATCTGCATCACTGGTGTAATAGTACCATGCAGGATTCCCATAATAAACTTAGATTTTAAATAAATACTGAAAACAGCACAATCACCATTGTAGCTATTTCACAATGCCTCATTTTGAAAACATTGAGTGTATATTTATCTTAATGACAGAGGTACATAAATATAAATATGACAGAGTTAACAGTAAAATTATAGTATGCATAAAATGTAATATGATATCATGTCATAAAGTGTGATTCTAGATTATGTTCCTGAGTATTCCTCGCTATTTATTGCTCCTTCAAGTGACAAGTGTTTTAATTATCTTTAGGTTCGATCCATAGTGAGCGACTTTGCTGTCTTTCTTACGATTCTATGTATGGTTTTAATTGACTATGCCATTGGGATCCCGTCTCCAAAACTACAAGTACCAAGTGTTTTCAAGGTGAAGTTATGATAACATTTACTATCTCTCCATCTCTGTAGGTCTAATTTTTATTCAGATGATGGTTATAAACCTAGCACTTGGGATTTTCATGAAAATATAAAGAATATTGATTAATATAACAGAAAATAAAATGCCCACAGCCCAACTACAATTTTGGTCTAATATTAAAAAATAAGTAGTAATCACAGAAATAGAGACCTAGAAACCACTTGAAAAAGTTTCCTGTTAATTCTTCCAGTAAGAATATCTATATTCCTAAAAGATAAGGAAACATTTTGAAATTAAGGGAAATGCATTTTCTTGATGCAGAATTGCACAATGGTTAGGTATTGGAAAACAAATAAAATTAGGTCTGGAATAGAGTTTGAACCACATTACAACTATGACCTTGGGCCAGTTACTTAATCTTTGTGAACCTGTTTTCTCGCCTATTAAACAGAGCTGGGGACTTCCTCAAAGAATTGTCAAAATGAGTTCATTTGTGACTCATCTCAGGCACCAGCCATGTTTAGAACCCTTCCCTGAGTGTGCTTTTGCTGTTTTTACTTAGTGGCCTGGATACACATCTAAAATGAGTTATACACAGTTGTCAATGTGATATTTGTAAAAGTAAATGAATTTGCCAATCCAATAGCACATATGATAATGGTAATATAATTTTATTTAATATAAATATTGATTGAGAACACAGATTTTTGAGCCAGTCTATCAGAGTTGAAATCTTGTCTTCTCCACTCTCTAGCTTTGGGACCTTGAGAAATTTATTCTCTATGCTTATTTCCTTGTCTGTAACTTCTTTAGACTGTTGTGAAGAAAAAAGTGAGTTGAAATATTTAAAACACTTAGAATGGTGCCTGGTACCATGTTTTGTGAATATTAATATTAAATATAATTCACTTGGCATATCGGTTTATAATTAGGGCTTTCCTGGTATTGTCTGTAAGACTTCATTTGATTAGATATTTATTAATCCAGTTAATAACTATGCATTCTTTAATTTTTCACAGCCCACAAGGGATGATCGTGGCTGGTTTGTTACACCTTTAGGTCCAAATCCATGGTGGACAGTAATAGCTGCTATTATTCCAGCTTTGCTTTGTACTATTCTAATTTTTATGGACCAACAGATTACAGCTGTCATTATCAACAGAAAAGAACATAAGCTAAAGGTATATTTTAGCATCCATTTTAACATAAATCATTATGATTTAACTGAGATCAATTGATGTTTGTTGTGTTTATTATGCTTTGTAGTCTATATTATACTTTGTATTCTATAGTTATTTGCATAGTGAAATATTAAAATTTTCAGATTTATAATTTTATTTTCTATATTCACGGTACTTTGTCTTACAATAAGCTTCAAATTAGTTATTAATTAATTTATTTATGGCACTTAGCTGAGCTCTAAATTCTAAAACCCTACCTCTAGGACTTAAAATTTAAAAATGTTGCCAAAGTTCTAGTGTTCTTTACCGTGCTTAACACATTTTAATGAAATGGTCTATTTTGGTGAAGTGTAGCTTTACCAGTGTCTTACATGAGATTCTTCTATTTCTATATTTGACTCTAAGTATGTCTATTAGATTGCATTCATTTTGGAACAAATTACATCTTCAAATAATTCTCATTTTTCTTTAGTTACTTCTCCATCTATAATGTCTATGACATCAAACCAAGTTATAAATGTTATAATTTTTAAGTGACATCTTTGTTGAATTTTATTGCAGATTTCAATGACTTTCTTTTACAAAGAGAATAAATATAAATATATTTAATTTATTATATTCTGACCCTGCCTTTTGTAACTGTGAATAAAGTTGTTCATTGGTATGAGATATGTAATGTGAGCACTGTCATTTATAGGAATATATTAAGTTAAATTGAATCAACAAAATCATTGAATGGTTAAAAGCACTCTGAATCAAACCTTATAAAAATTAGAACACGCACAATCTTGTTTTTTCTGGTGTCATGGGATAATGGTGAGCTATCGTCATGTATTCTTTAAATTCTAGGAGAAATTTTGTCAGAGCAACAGAAATTATACTTTATAGAATTTTTAAGTATGTACCTTAGAAAGATTTTAAAAACCTGATTGAACTATTTGATAGGAAGTAGTAATGACATAAATATAAGAAAGCACAGTTATTTGCAATAAATCCTCCTGAAAAGGAATTTTGTCTATTACATTGGGGAGAATGTGTATCTATTTTAAAATAAAGAACATTTTTTTATTCTCTTTTTAGGAAGTATCAAGAGCGCTCAAAACCTTTTTTAAAAATGAGTTCATATTAACTTCTTGTTTTTGTCAAAGAAAAATTTTAATTATTAAAGATATATTCTACAAAAATATCACATGAAGTCTTAGGAACTAGACCAGTGAGGTGCTAGTACATGTTTAACAACCAATTCTCTGTGTGTAAAAAAAAACCCTGATTTATAATGTTTGCCGATTTTCATGATATGAATACTCCCATCATGGCCCTTTTCAAGCTACCAAAGTGACATCAATTGGCAGGAAGAAAATTGAAAATTAAACAATTGGCTCTTATAAGTCTATATGAGCTGGCTCCAAAATACTGCTGAACTACATTATTCAATATTGGAAACTTTGAATCATTTACAGCTCTCAAAATAAGAAATTCAGATTTCCAAGTTAGTAGTCAACTTATTTAATATCAATCATTCAAAAATATTTGATAGTAAAAATATCAGGCTTCTGCAAAAGCAAATACTGCCACAACCTAACTATTAAAGTTACAGAGTTAAATAATCTATAAAGCTGGTGTTAAGAACTTTATGTTGAACATTGTTAATCTGCTATTCTCTAAGAAGTAGGAAAACATTTTTCCTAGACACCAGTTTATTTTTTTAAACTGAAAACATCTCTATTTTTCTCATCTCTATTTTTATTGTATACTGAAATATGTATTTTCGTACTGCATATGTTGCATGTTTTTTTTTTTGCATAAGAGCATTATCATGGTAATCCTCCCATGTCAACAGTATAGGCTGCATTATCATTTTAACGGAAGTTTATGTATTTCCTTGTATGACACGTGTTTTTAAATGAACTGAAAGACTCCTGTTTTAGAAAGAAAGCTATATAATCATTATTTCCCTTTCAAAGGAAGTTGGGTTTTTTTTTTTTTTTTGGCTTTTATAATTAGGCAGAAATATTACTGATTTCGCTGAAAAAATTCTCTTTGTATATTTGTTTCCCAAATATTAGTGGAATTATATTAAAACAGAATGTAGAAGTAAGTGAAGAATTGCCAAGGGTGACGTTACCTCTTTGGCTGTCCTGTGTGCTTGCTCTTTCCAAATCTCTCTACCTTATAACCACATAATGCTTGCTCCTTGTTCTTCCTGAGTCCATGGTAGCCCCTTGACATTCACAGACTTTCCAAAGCTCCAGATCAATAAATGTACTATGTTATTTCACCTTTATGTATCATGTAGAGTAGCTAAAATATAGTAAAGCATTCTTTAAGTGGTCCTTTCAATTACCTGCTTTTCTAGAATTAAATGTAGAATTAAAGCATTTAATATTTTTGTCACTAAAATGAAGTTGAGACTATATTATTAAACTATATTATATTATTTGTACATACTTTTTATTGTACAAGTTGCTGTATAGTCAAAAGATGCCTATTTTACCCCTTAATAGCCTGGATTTAATAGACAGAGCAAATCTGGTTTAATCATAAAGCCAGATAAGGCTTTGCTATATTGTCACAAGAAGAGTTGGTCTTTTCTTGGCCTCTATTAGTCTGAACACCCCCAGTTTCCTTTGGATATGGATATTTTCAAAGTAAGTTCTATCCAGTGAAGACATATTTTATCTGCACTGAATACTTTTTTTTTTTGGCCTCTAACCCAGTGTTCTGTAAACTTCAGTATCACGTGGGCTGCTGCTACTGATTTTCCTGTTAACAACAGCAAAAAATCACTTTCTCAGAATGTTCTTTACTCAGAGTAACGGTCTGTTCCATAACCGCTCTCCCCACCTGTTGCTTCCCTGAAATGTCTGCAGTCTCTGGCTTTTACTTGAACCACATTGTCACAAAAAGACACCTGTTTCTTGAATATATCCCAAAACCACAAGTTAACCACATTATCAACTTTTGCTGATTTTCTTTTCTTATTTGAAAACCCATTATGTCTTGGTTGGGGCATTTCCTGAGATAGTTAGATGAATGACGATTTCTAGATTCTGTATCAAGCACCTTGTAGAGGTCATGTTATATATTTAAGTTGACATCACATAGCCAAGTCATCTAGAAATTTCATCATTTCATTATCTCTTCCAAACCTATGTTTTAGATCTTTTTACTTTTTCTTCCCTTCCATTACCAAAACCAGTTGCCAAGGTTTTCTCCTAGAGGAATTTTTTTATTTTAGAAGACTTTTCTCCTACTATTAAAATTTTTTTTGTCATTTTTGTGTTACTACATATGCAATAAAGCTGTGTTGAGTGAAGAGTCTAGCGCCAACTCACGGGTAAGTGACTCCTCCCTCAGAATGAAGAATTTCAAGACCAGCAAAACTCTAACTCATGACATCTCATGATCCTTTAGGTCACTCAAAAGTATCAGAAGTTGAAAATGTAAAAACTTGAAAATGCAAATTACCATTCATATTATATGTAGATGTAAATCCATACTCTCTCTAGCATTTCTCATTTGTTTGTTTCTACCCTAGAGAAGTAGAATCAGCATTGGTTAACTGAATCCCTTTGAAAATCATGAAAAATTTCCACTTTTAAAAGAAGTATATTCTCTAAGAGTGGAAAGCTACTGTCTTTCAGAAAAGAAAGTTTCTGTTAAGATATAACTGTGGGCTTTTCTTCATGTTTCTGTAGACAGTTCAGGCTTCTTTTGACATCATTTTTTAATAAACAGCAATACAATCCCAGATCACTTGAGTAAATGAATGCATTTGCCACATTCATTTGGCACCACATTCTCTTGATGATTATGGCATTTGATATGTTCTTTTTTGCCCTCTTTGTCAGCCTGGTTCTTCATGTCAATCTATAGTCTTTTATGTGGTTAACTTGACAGATGCAGGAAATTGCTGCCAAGCTTTGAAATGAATTTTTTCAGCAGTGGCATCTGGGTATCAGATGGTCCTCTTGGCTGGCCTCTTGTCTTGCTGCATGTTGGTTTTAGTGGGGTCTGGTGTAGCATCACCTGTTGCTATGCTCCCTTTTCTTCCCATATGTCCATTTCCCGTGTTTCATGGATGAATGTGAGAATAGAAGCCCTGATTCTGTCTTTATTTCAGAAAAAAATCTACAGAAATATGTTAGAAGGTACAGAGTTCTCTCTCTGACAAAGGGATACTTCCCTTTGGCTGGCATGCCCATCAGCTAATAATTTGGTTACAAAGACCATGGTTTTAAAGACATTTTAAATGGAAGGCAAGACGAAGGATGATGATTAATTAGTGGAAGTGCCAGAACTGCTTTATTTCCTTTGACTCACATTAAATTAAGCTGCTCCCATTGTTGTACAACATAATCAGGGGGAAATTGTATTTTTGATTTTATTATCTGCTTGGACTTTACAAAGCTAGCTTTCTAAATTTAAAAAGGAAATTATTCTCTTGCAAAGTGTTATTTTGTCTGCTTACTGCAGTCTCGCATCCCACAGTTTACATTTGTATCATATATTTTTTTAACAGCAAGCAAGTCATTTTATTTTTTAAAAACTTTTAATTTTGTTCTGGGGTATAGCCAACCGATAATGTTGTGATAGTTTCAGATAAACAGCGAAGGGATTCAACCCTACATTCTCCTCCAAATTACACTCCCATCCAGACTACCACATCATATTTTTGAAACACTAAGACAAGAACTATAGGAAATGGCTGTCATGAAGGCCTTCCTAATATACTTATGCCATGGGGAGCATATACCATGGGAAAGACCGGCGTGTCCTGAAAGCATAAGCCTGACTCTCAAGTCCCCATGTCCTCTGCCCTCCTCTCATGTCTATCTCTCAGCTGCTAGCACCTCTTCCATTCTCTCTTAGCAATACCACAGATTTGCAAAACAGCCCAGGGAGCACCGTTTACATTGTACTGCCTCAGTGGCAAGGGCTTGAAGATCAGGTCCTTTGCTGTCCTATGTTCTTCACACTGCACAGTTCCTAAGACAACACTTGTCTAACCGGTTAAGACTCTGTCCTTAATTTGGGTCTAAAAATTTTTATTTAATTAATTAATTTATTATTTTTGACTGCGCTGGATCTTCGTTGCTTTCCAGGCTTTTCTCTAGTTGTGGTGAGTGGGGGATACTCTCCAGCTGCAATGAGCAGGCTTCTTATTGTGGCGGCTTCTCTTGTTGCGGAGCACAGGTTCTAGAGCATGTGGACTCAGTAGTTGGGACTCGCAGGCTCTAGAGAACAGGCTCAGTAGTTGTGGCTTGTGGGCTTAATTGTCCCTCAGCATGTGGGATCTTCCTCGACCAGGGATCGAACCCATGTCTCCTGCATTGGCAGGAGGATTCTTTTCCACTGAGTCACAGGAAGCTCAATGGGATTAAAATTTGAGTTCTATCCTATGTAACTACATCTTCCAAGATGTTCTGCAAAAGGACTAGGGGACCATAGTCTGGCTCTGGTGAAGCTTCTTATACTTTCTTGGTCATGCTGACGCAAAGGTGTTTCTCTTCCCGCCTTCCAGCTGTCTCCAGAAAATCTCTCCAGAGTTATTAGCAGAAAATCTCTCCAGGTTTATTAGCCGAAAAATTGTCTAGGGTTATATTCACAACTGAAATTGAGTTTAGGCATTTGGGTGAACCTGGAGCATTACCCTAACCAAGCTGACCCAAGGAAGGGTGCCAATGAATTGGTGACAGCGCAGGTGGAGAAAAGGTACTTGTGTGGATATGTCTCATTTTCTCTTCTCTGTCATCTCCTGCACTTTTATAATTTGGCAAGGGTAAGCAGAAAGGGAAGGAAGTACAACCGATTTTAAGGGTGTTTTTCTTAGTAAAATAATGAAATAAAATAGCAGAAAGAAAACACTACCATGACAAATACACATCAAATAACTCAGTATGTTTTACCTTTAAGGCTATATTAGCTTTCAGATAAACTAGAAACTGCTTGCAACTTGGTAAAACTACCTGTAAAAAAAAGTCAAAATTACTCCTCTAGAGTAATTGGTAATTTCTGCTCACGTTCATAATAATAAATTTAACAGTTATATTTATTTTAAAATTACACCTAGATTTGATTCTAAAAATATTTCAGTTATGCATATTTCCTTTTAAAATTGTCAGTCTGTGACTTTTTGATTGCTTATTGTATGTTAATGATTGCACTAAACTGGAATATACTGAGAAATTATGTGAAGTTTAAACATGTTTTTATTAAGGAGCCTTGAAACAAGTACAAAAGAAGAAAGTTTTTGTTCAACTGTGAAAATATGATGGTCGCTAACATTTACTAGGTACTTACTGATATATCAGACATTGTTCTAAATGATGTGAAAATCATTTGTAATTCTCAGAACAACTCAGCACTCTGTCTCTTGTCATCATCATCACCATTTTTCAGATAGGGAAACAGAGGCACAAAAGTTTAGATGATTTGTCCAAGATCATTGCTTAAGCCAGCATTTGATCCCTGGCGACCTGTCTCCAGAACTTATTGTCTAGGCTAAGCTGACCCAACTCTTAACCATCTTATTACACTACCTCTCATGAAGTAGTCATTAAAAGTTGGAAGGTAAAATAGTGTTTGCTAACTCTTAGGCTTTACACTGTCAGTTTCCTATGGGTGATGGTGACAGAGCTATTCCCCATCTTGTTTGTGTCCTCTAAGGACTCTTAGCCAATCAGTTTCCTCAAGGGAACAGTCCTCAGTTCTCCACACCTCCACATGTCCCATGCATCCATTTCTCCTTATTTACATTTCTTATCTAGTTTAAGAGAGCACTGAAGTTTGCAACATCTGGAAGTCAGTGATGGAGTAGAATAATATAGGGGATAGAAAGCACAAAACTATCATTTTAAGGAGAGATCAAATTTTTCTAGTACTGCAAGAGATGAGAACAAGATAGTCCTATGCTAGGATAAAAATGAGTTTGTAAAAGGAAGTTTAGGTTCTATGATATTATTTTTCACAATAAAAGTCAACCATTGAGACAAAAGAGCATAAATGGAAAGGGCTTAACAAGAGTTTATCCTTTAGGAGTTCTTAGCAAAAAGGCCTCCTGGGTATTGTCAGGAAGTGGTGTCTAGTCACAACCAGGCCATTTTTAGCTCTATTGGGGACACAGTCGTTTGTTTTCTCAGCCTAATGCCTGATATATAATTGATGCTCAATAATTTTTTGTATAAATTAATGATGAAAGACATGAATTACAAATTAACCTGCTCATTTAAGGAACCAAAACAAAGGGACTGTATTTGAAAATGACTTTACCTATTCAGTTGAAATAGAATGGAAACTAATGTACTAGTAAGCCAGAATTATATCTATTAAAATACGTAGAAGTCACTATAATCATAATTGCAGTAGGAACATCTGTAGCTTTTCTTTAAGTGGACTGTGTATTTTGAGACTATTCTCTTTTTATCTTTAATTTATTTTGCATTTTAGAATCAGTTATATAAGATTCAAAATAGTATCTCTTTTCTATTCTTTTCTGTTCTGTGGCGGTGGTGTCATTGGTATTTATGCCAAATTCAGGTAGAATGAGAATTCTCTTTTCTTTCTCTTAACAGAAAGGTTGTGGGTACCATCTGGATCTGTTAATGGTGGCTGTCATGCTGGGTGTGTGCTCCATCATGGGCCTGCCGTGGTTTGTGGCTGCCACTGTCCTTTCCATCACTCATGTCAACAGCCTGAAACTGGAATCTGAATGTTCAGCTCCAGGAGAACAACCCAAATTTCTTGGCATTCGGGAGCAAAGAGTTACTGGGCTTATGATTTTCATTCTCATGGGCTCATCAGTCTTTATGACTAGTATTCTGAAGGTAATGAAATCTCCCTTTGTGAACTTGAGAGAAGGCAGAATATATGTATTATTGTTTAAGAAATTTCATTTGAGTCTAAGCCATCAATTTGTAAATATTGTATGGCATGTGATGAAAGTGATGAATTTTTTTTTACCATGTTTATATAGCTTCTTACCAAGGGAAATTATGTGCTATATTTTAGAATCCTTAAGTATGTAAAAAATTTAATCTGGCAAAGTAAATTTGATGTATAAATTATTATTGTAATTTTGAAATGGTAATCAAGTTCTGGGAAACAGTCACTCATCTCTGACTAGTGACCTGAGTTTACTATACGCCTACACAAAAGAAAGTTTCTAATTTCTTTTCAGTGGACAGATATATTTGCAGTTAATATTACTTAGTAAAGGGGGAGGTGTAGAGATAAGCAGTGCCATGGTCATGGCCACATATGCAGTTTTGTATTTTAAATGTTCCATAAAACTACTACATGGACATTGTTATTGGATACACTTTTTTTTTCATGTTTAAAATAATTGAATTCATTTTAAAGATTTTAATTCATTTTAAATAACTGAATTAATTTGAATTTCCCTAATGTAGCATAATAATATACTTGATATTTATTGTTTATTATTCATCATATGTGATTTTATTGATTTTGACCTATTAAATATGTCTAATAGACCTATTATTATCCCTTTTTAGATATTGGGAAACTAAGGCACAGAAAGCTTAGGTAACTTACCTGAGGTTATGCAGCTAAAAAGTGCTAGAGCTTGGATTTGAACCCAAGGCTTCTGATCTGCCCCATACTTCTAAAATATTTACCTTTCTGTGTTTTTCTTTGGAAGTACGAAATGTCTTGACCACATTGTATTTGAAAATAACCTGTGCCTTTTTTCTAATTGTTCTTTTACAGTTTATTCCTATGCCAGTGCTATATGGAGTGTTTCTTTACATGGGTGCTTCATCACTAAAAGGAATTCAGGTAAATTACTTTATAATAATATAGTAAGTAAAGCATATAAAGTAAAGCTGTGATGACATATCTTAAGGTCTCAAAGTCACTTGAGAGCTAAGAAAATGTCATTATCTGAGGAGTAGCTTTCAGTCTATAGTTAAATTTCTTAAAAATTTCTTAAAAATGGTTCATAATCTGAGGGTACTTCTGTTTACTATGAGTATATTGAAACTGTGGGACTTTCCTGGTGGCTGACACAGTACAGAATCTGCCTGCAATGTGGGAGACCCAGGTTCAATCCCTGGATTGGGAAGATCCCCTGGAGATGGGAATGGCTCCCCACTCCAGTATTCTGGCCTGGAGAATCCCATGGACAGAAGAGCCTGGCAGGCTACAGTCTATGGGGTCAAAAACAGTTGGACATCTGAGTGACTAACACACACACATGTTAAAATTGTAAAAAGTTTATACTTTATAATCCTTTTAGAAAAGGATATCAGTATATTTAAAACTATATAAAATATTAAAATGCTTTTAATCTTTGATATCTTGATGATGTATGTGGACATCTATCCATGAAAATAGTAAAAAAAATATGTACAAAGATGTTCCTTGTAATACATATTATCAAAATACTGGAAACAATACAATTACTCAACAACAGTGAAATAATTAAGTAATTGATGGTTAATTTAAATTTGATAATTTAAAATTAATAAATGCGATGACCATAAAAATAACACAGTAAAAATGCTTATGACAAAGTGAAATGTGAAGTGAAAAAGTGGGAAAACAAGTTGTAACTACCACAGGTTTAAGAAACTGTGAGTATGGGTAGATTAAAAAGGAAGGTGGTGAAAGAAAAACAATTTGTTAAGGTATTAAGATTCTGGGTGATTTTTGCCTTTTATGTTGCTTTTCTGTTATTATTGCAATTGTCTTTATAGAATTATTTTATAAGTTAATAAGGAAAACCTTACAGATTGTTTAATTATTGGTTAAATAAATATAGTTATGCATTAATTTCCCATTGTTACCTAAAAAATTGCTATAAAACTTATTGGCTTAAAACAGCCAACATTTATTATCTCACAGTTTCTGTGGGTCATAAACTTGGGAACATAATAGCTGGGTGATTTTGGCTCAAGATGCCTTATGTGGCTGCTAGCAAAATGTGGACAAGAACTGCAGCCATTTGAAGACTTGGATAGGACTAGAAGGTGTTTATCCAAAATGGCTTATCCCAACGCTGTGGGCAGGAGATGGTAGTGCCTCTCTGGCTATTGGTAAGCGGCCTCTCCATCAGACACTTTAAGTGTCATCACGACAGAGATCCTAACCTCCATCCGAATGAGAAATATGAGGCAGAGTGAGGCTGAAGTCACTGTGCCTACTGACAGTCTACAAAGTCACACATGGTCACTTCCACTTTTCTTGTATTTGTTAGAAGCCAGTCGTTGTGGCCAGTTTGCACACACGAGGAGGGAAATTTAGACTCCATCTCTTGAAGAGAATAATATCAAAGAATTTGTGGACACATTTAAAAAATACCGCAAGAGGAACTTCCCTAGTGGTACAGTGGATGAGAATCTGCCTGCCAGCGCAGGGGACACTGGTTTGATCCCTGGTTCGGGAAGATTCCACATACCACGGAGCCGCTAAGCGCGCGCGCCACAACCACTGAGCCAGCCCTAGGGCCCTCAGGTCACAAGTACTGAGCCGTGTGCTGCAACTCCTGAAGCCTGTGTGCCCCAGAGCCCATGCTCTGCAACCAAGAGTAGCCCCGACTTGTAGCAACTGGAGAAGACCTGCATGCAGCAATGAAGACTCAGAGAAGCCCAAAATTAAATGAATAAAATTGTAAAACATTTCTTTTAAGTGCTACAAGATTATTTTAAATTTTTACTGAGGCTGTTGGCAAATTATTCCTGTTTATGTTATTATAGTGGGTTGAATAGTGCCCCTTCCCCGCACATCCACCTGGAATCTCAGAATGTGACCTTATTTGGAAATAAAGTCTTTGCAGATGAAATTGGTTATGGATTTCAAGAGGAGCTCACCCCGAATTTAGGATGAACCCTAAATCCAATAACTGGAGTCCTTATAAGAAGAGGAGAGGACACAGAGAGACATAGGGAAGAAAGCCACATAAAGGTCGAGGCAGAGATTGGAATTTTGCCACCACAAGCCAAGGTATATCAGGAACCAACAGAAGCTGGAAGAGGCAAGAAAATTTTCTTCCCTGCAGCCTTCAGACAGAACAAGGCCCCACCAAAACCTCGATTTTGAAATTCTGGCCTCCACATCTGTGAGAAAATAAATTTCTATTGTTTAAGCCACCGAATTGTAATTTGTTACAGCAGCACTAGGAAACTAATACAGATTTCTATTTAAAATTTCCTTTGAATAATCTTGCTTTATAACAAGACTGTTGTTCCCAAGCACTTAAATTTTCTTGAAAAAGAGACTAGTTTGAGGATTATTTATTGTATAGTTTATTTTTGTTGGCTAAAAGAAAATATAAATTGCCACTTTTTCTCTGACAAGATAGACTCATTACTTTCAGTGACCTATAAAGGAACAGTCATCTGACTAAATGTTATGAATTCGTCAAATTAACACTTTTTAAGTGGAGCACAGGGTGTTAGATGGTGAGCTGGCGGTTTAACAACAGACCACAACAGAAACAGAAATAGAAAAGTTTATCACTCATAGGTCTTCACAGGAAGGACCTGGCCTTGAGGGGCCACGTGGGGAGGCCAAGACAAAATGGAGACGGAGAGAGACAGACAGGACCTGGGGCAGATGCCTTTATTAGGGTCAGTGGGTGGAGCACTTTGGGGTTCCTTGGCTAAGGCTGAAACTGGACTCTTCAAATCAGAAGAGCAGGTTTGGTGAGCTTTGCAGAGGTCTTATCTAAGGAGTGCATAAGGAGAAGAGGGCAGGGGAAGTTGTTGATCACAAGGGCCGTTGGGGAAACTATATCAGGAACTTATATTTACTTGTGACTCTGTAGGTAGCTATCTAAGGTATGGACTTGCATGAGGGGCTAGGGTAATTTAAGGTTGCTGCAGCCTGCTTGATCAGACAAAATGGGTGATGAGGCAGCAGCACCGTGGAAGAGCTTGGCTAAACTCTCAATGCTGAGGGACAGGCAGTACAGGAACTCTTTTCCTGAATAAATAATTAATCAGCTTCTGACCTTGGGAGAAGGAAAACCTCTTAGGCCCGAGGATGCTATTGGATGTCAGAACCAAGACAGAACTTTAACATTGATGTTACTGTAAGATCACTAATCACCCTAAGTCGATAGGATGAGTGTGTTCATCCTGATACTGGGTAAAAGTAACTTGGGAGGGGATGTGTTGAATCTTAAGAAATAAAGTAAAATCCTCAGGGTTATAACTGAATATTTCACTGTTATAACACTTGAGAAGTGTTATGCATTTAATTTTACTCTAACTACATTTAATTTGTTCATTTATAACTTTATGTATGAAAAATATATTTTAAAAGAATTGGTCTGGCAAGACAGATAGGGAAGAGTGCTGAAGAGGTTTTGTTTATTTGTTTTGCTGGGGTTTTTTTTTTGCCTTTGGCAAAAGTTCTATGAGTACTAATTTCATCTGTAAGTGAAAAGTATTTATTATTAGGCCTCAGGCTCACATAAATATAGCAGCAGAAGTTTAAGAAACAAAGTAAAATCATTTTGATAGCTTCAACAGATTTTCCCCCCTAATTCCACTCACATGATTTTATTATACCCATGAGCTTTGGAACTAAACAAGAATGTGAAATTTTGGAATTATTTGGGGTGTGAATCTTTCAAATGAAAGTTGAGGAAAATATTATCAAAGACCCATGAGAAAAGTATAATGAGTTCTAAATAACACAAATGAAACAGCAAATAGGGTCTCACACTAAGAAACAAGAGTTAGTGAAAATTTAAGTGAGCCCTGAACTCAGGGAGCTGAAATTCCTATTTGGAATATTGTGGCTCACTGGATAGAGAAATGGGATGCTGATATTAGGACAAGATCAAAGGTACATGCAAAACTCAGAATATATTTATCATGACTGTCATTGGGTACTTGAGTAAAAATAATTAAAAATGTGCTGAATATCAGCAGTTCAAGAAACATGTTAATTTGTTACCCCGTTTGTTCGAAGAATGTTGTATATTACCTGTTTGGCAATATTAAGAAATTTATCTAGGTTTCTTATTGTGCAACATGGCAGGAAAAACAGAACATAGTGTTCTTATGAATGCTGTTTCTGTACTCAGATATATAGCCACATTTATATTCATTCCAACACTTTAAGAATCCAAAGTAAAGCAAATGTGCCATTTAAGCAATAACAATGGAATCACCCACACACTGAAGTACAGTTATGCAATAACATAACTTCACACATGGAGAAATGGTAGCTGGGAAAAAAATTAGTTCTATAGAAATTGAAACACTCATTTATAGCCCTGAGGATTTTACTTTATTTCTTCCCTATTCCTGTCTCTACCAAGCACTGAGTTTTATTTATTTAATGACATGTAATTGTAAGAGATATTTAGGAGTTAAAAATAAAAAGACCCGGTGAAATATTTATGAACAATTTAGAGAGGAACACACCAGGAACTAATTCAGCACTTAGTACTCTGCATAGGTTTTCAACGAATTTTTTGGAAGGTATAAGTGAATATGACTAAATAAATGAACACTGGATGGACTCAACTATGTGTGATTCTGGTTTAGATGCCCGAGGGAAGGTCATGCTGTGCCATAAGACAGGTAAAAAACAGAAAGAAAGATGAGTTTGTGTTGAATTGGGAATATGAGAAGGCGTCAGTAAAACATGATGTATGACACTACACTAACACTTATTTGACTCTATGGGCATTTTTGTTCCTTGGCATATTAGAGTAATTTTGGAAAATTTGATGAAGATTGCTTACAATTTTCTCATATAAATTAGCTAAGGACTAAATCTAATGTTACTCTTAAAACATAGGAGATATTCCATGGTATGAAATAGAACTGACAGTGATTGAAACTGTCATTTTCTAAATCATCACTTCTTGTTGGAAACATTGAAAACTGTAAAATTTGGCCTGAGAAAAATTAAACAAAATGATCTGCATGAAACAAAGCTAACATGCAGTACATTTTGTTAAGTAAAATATGATTGAAGATTTCAGATTCTTGTGGACATTTAATCTATAAAATTTGAATTGAGAAAATTAACTTTGGTGGATAAAAATGTCAAAGCTATTAAAATAATATCTTGTCCAAAAATAATGTACTGTCTTTATGATAAAGTTTAAACAGAAGTAACCTTGATTCAGATGAAAATAATGTTAATAAGATACAATTGAAAATATATATAAATGATTTGACAGTGTAGTAGAGGAAACTGATCAACAAATTAAACTGAGTTAAAATTTGCTCTGGAAATACTTTATTAATAGTAATTCATCTAGGTTAAATATTTATGGCCACGGTATTTGTATTTTTAGAAACAGCACCAAAACCTTTTATGGGGATGAAAGTGGCAAGGTCAAAACAGCAGAGTCAAAATAAGGAGGTACATCCTATGTAGCAGCTGCATGTGGGTCTAGAACTCAAGACAGTAAGAGCTGCAGTAGAGATTGAGGGTTGAGATTCTAGCAAGTTTGTGAAAGTTGAAACAGTGGGTATGGATGAAATATTCAATAAAGAAGGGTGCAGGAAACCCCAGTACTTAGACAAGCAAAGGAAGAAATTGAGATGTGATGATGAAGATGAGGGTGATGATTATGTTTTGTCTCAAGGCTATACTCTCTGAGGGAGCAATGTTTAGCATTGGCATTGAAGTTATTAAACTCTTCTAAATTATAACCTGTATCCACATTTGAGAAAATATGGGATATTATCAAACTGAAGTTGTGGTATTTCAGAATGTACATTTAACAATCCCATAGTTCTGATGCCCAGATGTCAATGTAAGTGTGATCTAGATGTACCATATATTGGACTATATTATACATTTACTTGTCCTACTTTTATTGTTGTCTGTAAAAAGCAATTTAGTCTGTTTATCTTTTAGTTCTTTGATAGAATAAAGCTCTTCTGGATGCCTGCAAAACATCAACCAGATTTTATATATCTAAGGCATGTGCCACTTCGAAAAGTCCATCTCTTCACAGTTATTCAGATGAGTTGCCTCGGCCTTTTGTGGATAATAAAAGTTTCACGAGCTGCTATTGTCTTTCCCATGATGGTACGAAACTTCTAAGTCAGCTCTTTTTTCTCTCTCTGATTTTCTGCTCTCACTAAAAATCCATGAACAAATTGAAACAATAGAATATTGTTATTGGAAACCTTTGTATAAACTTTAGCCACTAAAACTAGTAATTAAGATTGGATTTTAGATTACATATGAACTTAAGTGATTCATACTAGTTTTATCTCTATCATTCTGAACATTAGTTTGAATTAATTAAAGTTGGGTGGAAAATGTAAACTTTCACAATTTAACTTTAAAGATATTCTAGCAAATCTGAAAAGTTAAGGAGACTTTTAAAATTAAATTTTATTAAATATTTTAGATGAGTTTCAAATATTTCAAAGCTAAAGTATTAGAATTTGAATGACTATAAATAATTAAAATATTATCAGCATAGGTATTAAAGGTTTAATATTCTTAAAGTGTTTTTAAGGAAATGGTCAAAAATATAGTTTTTTCATTGCTTCTTTAAATGTCTCCTATAATGGGTAGAATCATAGCCATTATTCTGGAGATATGGTAAGAAAAGAAACTGAAGGAAGCAAAAGCTAGACAATATCTATTATATACACATATATAAAAATTTCAGTTTAATATCAGAGCTAATTGTAGTTGACTTGTTTCTACCAAGAAACAAATAAATCTAATTCTCCCATTTATATTTTTTCCTTGTTTTAAAATCTTTTATTATTTCCTTCAGGTGTTAGCTCTGGTATTTGTAAGAAAATTGATGGACTTTCTGTTTACCAAACGGGAACTCAGCTGGTTGGATGATTTAATGCCTGAGAGTAAGAAAAAGAAACTAGAAGATGCTGAAAAAGAAGTAAGTCAGAGCAAAATCAATATCTTATAAAGAAACAAGCAACACGTGCACAGCAACAGCTCTGCAAAATAGATTATTGTGTTTGTCTTTAGTGATTACTAACAAGCACAGGTGGACTGCTTGGAAAGATGAGTGTGTAAAATCATAAAACTGAAACTTGAACAGAGAGAGCACATATCTTATATGAGCAAACTCTAGTGAAATATGCAAATACTTGGTACTTCATTTTCCTTCAAATTATAAGGTTTATGTTTCTGATTCCTCCCCTTAGGATGGCAGAAATTTACTCATCCTTAACTGTTTCCAAATTGTGATCAAACAGTGATTGCTTTTTGGTTGAATATGTGAGAAGAAAAAAAAAGAGACATCATTACTCTTGGTATTTTCCTAAAGAACAAAATTTTAATCAAAAGATTCTAATGCTAATTGAAAGATAAAATTAGTTATTCTTGAAATAGATGAAATGTTTAATAGGAAAACATGTTGCTCTGATTTGCTTTCATCACTTCTCGGCCTTTGGCTAAGATCAAGTGTGATTTTCTTTCAAAGTGCTTTCAGTTCAGTTCAATCACTCAGTCGTGTCTGACTCTTTGCAACCCCATGAACCGCAGCACGCCAGGCCTCCCTGTCCATCACCAACTCCCGGAGTTTACCCACACTCATGTCCATTGAGTCGGTGATGCCAACCAACCATCCTCTGTCGTCCCCTACTCCTCCTGCCCTCAATCTTTCAAAGTGCTTTAGGACTGAGTGAATGCTGTTTGAGAAACTTTGGGGATTTTGCTACTTTCACAAACTACTGATTTCTCCTATTCTGTTTTACATGTTAAAACAATTTGTTTTAAGCTTTATGACATTTAAAATTCATGGATAAATCTGGATCTATTTTGAAGGCTAGTAGTCATAATATTTTTAAAGTATTGCAAAGAGTATAAATGAAAAAAAAAAAAAAATGACCAGTACATCGTTTAGCAGAATGACTGAGTCCATAAGTTGTAAAACAGAAGAACAAAATTTCTGTATAACTAGAAATGAATTTGAAAGAAAACACTTAGTGAGACTTGTGCGTTATTCTCTCCATGTTTTCTTCTACAAAGCAGTCAGTAAATGTATTTAGTTTCCTCTCTGTGGTATATTTTTGCAAGCCATGGGCATATTCCTCTTTCTTCTGGGGAATTTGTTTGTAAACATTCCAATGATCTTAGGTTTTACTTAACCATTAGATGAGTCCAGATTAGGCCATGAAGTCTAATGGGATTTTTGCTCAGATGTTTCTACAAATATGTCTACATAATATGTGACTGTCTGGCATTTCTTCACTTTTCCATGGTGAAGAGATTTTCCTATGTGTTGTAGAAGGCATACTTTGAATTATACTTCTAGCCATACTAAGGGAATGGCAAACCACTCCAGTATTCTTGCCTCAAGAACCTCATGAACCAAATGAACAGCAATACTGATATAATGTTGAAAATATCAATATAAAGTTATCAAGCTTTTTTATTTTTCTAAGGTTGATATACTCATATTTAAGTATGAGAAAATTTTTTTAAAAATAGTGCTTTAACTATTTTTCTGTTTTTTCCTAAGCTTTAACTACTTTTCTAAGTTTATATTCTCATTTAAGTGTAAGAGATTTTTTAATAGTGCTTTAACTAGGATATTTGGATTATCTGTATATGTTTTTAGGGCTTTATTAAAGGTTTGCTGTCGTCCTTAGGTACTGTTCAAGAAAAATGAAACAAAATTTGGTATAAAATAAGTGTAAATAAAGTGAATGTGAATATAGAAATATTATAGACTTAAACTATTCATACTTGACATAATTAAAATTTATATAGGTTGAAAATAATTTCTAAGAAGTTTCAAATTCTAAGAAAGACAACTTTGAATACAAAACTCACTGACCACAAGGTTTTCCTTAGTTTCCCTGATAATGAGAATGTTAAGTATTCTGATGCAGTAACTTGTAAATGTAATTTTGCCTTATTCTCCTGCTTTGATTTCCTGTCAAATGTCTTTACTACTTCTGTAGGAATCAGCTAGCAACAGCCTCAGGCATACAATCGTATCTTCTACAGCATTCATATTAGGCCATATCTGTACCATGGAGCATACTTGCCCTTCTAAAACTTTGTAAAAAGAAAAATACCATGTATATATAATTGTTGTCATCTTTCAGTCACTAAGTCGTGTCCTACTCTTTGTAACCCCATGGACTGCAACACTCCAGGCTCCTCTGTTCTCCACTATCTTCTGAAGTTTGCTCAGATTTGTGTTCATCAAATTGATGATGCTATCTAACCATCGCATTCTCTGCCACCCCATTCTCCTTTTGTCTTTAGTATTTCCCAGCATTCGACTCTTCTAGTGAGTTGGCCCTTCGTATCACATGACCAAAGTATTGGAGCTTCAGCTTCAGCATCAGTCCTTCCAAAGAATATTCAGGGTTGATTTCCTTTAGGATTGCCTGGCTTGATCCCCATGAATAGTATATACAATATATTATGCTTAATATTTCTTCCTTTTTTTCATTCAAAGAAAATTTCATATTCTTCCTTTATATGTCTGTGAAATAGGAGAAAACAAATTTGACAGTAATCATAAATGTATTAGAATATGCTATTTCCATTGCTGAGAACCATTCACATAGCTGCATATGTATGGTACTCATATGTATGTGTGCCATATGTCCATTTTGGAATTTAGTAACTTCAGATAGGCAGAGATGCTATGGAATGAGCTTCTAATCTTTTTACATTATAGACTCATTATTTACCAATTGTTATTGACTGTTTTCTGATTATGTAGATAAAGAATTTAGAAGTAATTAATATTACTAAATCTCCTAAGTATTTTCTAAAAGGATTCAAAAAGAGATAAAGGATTTTTTGAGGAAAAGTTAACAGCTGTATCCTTTAGTTCAGAGTATGAGAAAAAGTAAAGGAAAATGCCTTGCAATACATTAATCAGGTAGGTTTATAGACCTTTAAATTCTCAATTAGATTAATATGATGTACTTTAATGTTATCCTCTTTAATGTGTTAGTTATAAAGAAACAAGTAAACCAATAATACAGTCATGAAATAATCCATAGTAGGACATTAAAATATAGTTCTGACCAGTGCAAAGAAAGATAATTCTACATTTGACAACTGGAGAGAGAAAGTATAATTTAAAGATATTAACTTTCTAACCTGGAATTGGTATTAAAAGAATATGATCAGTATAGAGAGTAGGAAGATTTAAGAAAGACTATACTGAAACTAAAATTCTGGTTGATTTGCTACTTGGTAACCCAGATTTCCGTATTTCATTTGCTTGAGGCTTATGGACTCCACTGAAGAATGTAGCATCTTATACCAAAGCCCAGTCTTCCAGGAGAAGACTGGAGAAGACATTTACATGAATGTGGTAAATGTACAAGTTCTACCCAAAATGTTGCGTTTCTGCAATTACTTAGATTAATTGAGTAACTCAGATTGTGATCCGGAAAGATGGTAAAGAGCAGAAATGTCTCAGCTCACTGAGATTTGAATTTTAAGTAGACTCACCTCTTGTCCTTTTGATGATAGTTACAAGTTTGTACCTTTATCTTTCAGGGCTTTACTATCAGTAGCCCACTTCTGGTCTTATGGCATTGAGAAAACATTAGTTTGACCTTAAAATTCAATAATGAGTTAAGCAGAATAAATAGCTACACAGGCCAGTCCAAGGTCGCAGAGCTTCTGTTCCAAATTTTCATGTACTTCATGCATATGTATATGCATATGGTTCAGTTTTTAGAAAGAAAGGATTATAATCAGGATAGAAATGAATATTGGAACCCTGACATTTTGCACATTGCTCTGTGTAAAGGGAAGACTGCAGAATCAAATTCTGGATGTCCAAATGTGCTCAGAGTACCAACACACTTTACTTCCTACTTCAGTATTCTCTAGGACATTGTACACATTTGACAAAAGGGCTGCTGATAAAGCAGAAAGCCCCAGCAGAATGTTTGCTCCTCGGTTAGGGAGGAGGAGGTTAATGTTAGATAAATCCTAGAAATTCAGCTCTGCTCGGTGATCATGATACTGACATCTCTTGGTTTGTGGGAGGTTCACTCCAACATACATGCTATGGGGAAGAAAAGGAGGGGTGCAAGTGGGACTTAACGATCTGTCTGAAGCAGGCTCGTGAGCAAGGCCAAGATTATACATATTAGAGAGCATATCTTATGCTAAGAAAGATCAGAATCAGTTGTGGATTTAGGAAGCATGGCCTAATTATTGTATAGGCAAATCTTACTTCTAGTTGAATCTCAGAGCAAGGCATGCATATTATTCTTCCTCAAGCAGTGGTTTTCAAAGTGTGGTCCTAGGATCTCTGCTGTATCAGCCAACACCTGTCAACTTGTCATAAATCTGAATTCTTGGACCCTGCTCCAGACCTACTGAATCAAAACTCTGGATATGGGCCCAGAAATCTGTGTTAACAAGACCTCCAGGTGATTCTCATGAGTTCTGAAATTTGAGGTATGACCTTTCCTAAACCCCCAGACCCTGTATCACCAGAATATATTCCTCTAAATCCAGAGTTACTCTGTCAGAATTTTTTTATTTTATAATAATTTTGATAAGTCAATTAGAGAAACTGAATCAAATATGCTGATGAAAAACGTATGTTGCATCCATCTGTTTATATGAATTCTATACGGACTACTCCTCCTCCCAGTTTTTTTCTTTTCAGTTTTCATCGTTCAAGTGAGTAGTTGTATGTATTGGCTCTTCTGCATATTGGAAGTCTTAAGGAATATCTCTTATAATATTTTATGGTTTACAAATAATTATAGGGGTGTGTATGTATGTTTGTGTGTGTGTGTGTGATGTTTGCAACATTATCTATTCTATTAATAATTGAGGAAGGAGATGCTCAGGCACTTCTTGCATTCTGTTGCATTTCATGTTGTCTTGCATGAAATTAAAGGGGTTGGACTTGATTTCTGAATTCCCTTCCATTTTTTAATATCTAAGAATTCTAAAATTGCTGAATGTTTTCTCTAATACTCTAGACACCTTTGTGAACATTGGCTCTGTGCTGCTGTTGTTTGTACTTTGAGCTGTTTGAGGACTCCTCCATAGATACAGACTTTATATGAAAAGTGGATACAGTAACATGCTATCTGTTTCACTAAAGGTAGAGCATTTGTTAGATATCATAATATATGAATTGTATTTTTTACACTATCACAAACCATAATTCCGATTCATGATCTAACTTTATATGTAAATCCTTCATCAAAACACACCACAATTTACCTCTGATTTTATTTTCCTTTTCTACTTAGCACAGGCCTTTCACCCCAGCCAGGCTAGTTGTTTGTTATTGTGAAAACATGTCTTATTTATTCCTACCTTTTATTACCTTGTTTCTTCCTACCTAAATTTCTTCCTTTCTGTTACCAAACTGATCAAATGAGACTGGCCCAGATACCACTGCCTCTTGTTCTATCCTTTTTACAGTGATCCTTCTTATCCTCTAAGAGTAAGGTTTATGACTCTCTTTTCATTGTTGTATGCCCAGTACCTAGCATACTACCTGTCGTGAAATCATGCTTAATATGTATTTGCTTATTGGATTCATGAATAGCTCCTGGATTATTCTTTTTATTCACTGTATGCTTAGCACATGATACATACCCAGTAAATGTTTGAGTGCTATTGAAGAGATTCATTTTTAAGCCTCCATATTTCTGCTTTTTACTGGGTATAGAATCAACTGTCCTTCACTTGTTTAGTATCAGAACAGTGCTTTGGCTATCTGAATGAAAAGTTGGTGTTCAAATCAGAATATGAACATTCCTGTAGTCAAATTGGCAAAGCCCCCTCAAGTGCTCTTTGGTAAACTTTGATCATCATCCTTGTAGAACTCAGCAGATTTTTGATGGACACTGTGTAAATGAAATGCTGAATGGAACTCATTTTAGGATATTTCAGACTAACAAAGTTAAGGATACCCAGTAAGCTTTTTGCTTTCTGTCTCTTTCCTTGTAAGATGGAGATAAAAGAGGTTGTGATTGTCGTGACGGCTAGTGCCTGATTTGACTGCTCCTCCCCAGAAAGTCTCGATTTTTGGCTTCCTCACAGAGCTGCCTGGGATGCAGCCGGCCCTCTATCCCCAAGCTCTGGGGCCCACCCAGCTTCCTTCTGGCACTGAAGGCAGCGGCTGCTCCGCCACCCTTCTCTTCAGATAAGCATGGCTTGGAAATGCTATCTTTAGAGGTGATGAGTTTTTGTTTGGATAGAATTATGACTAGTATAAAGCCCACACATGCTAACAAGCCACAGAGTGCAAAATAATTATTGAAAGTAATTTGAGAGAAAAGTGGAAAATCATCTGAGGAAAAAAACAAAATTGTTCCCAAAGCTTGATCCAATTTTTGCTGTTAGATTGAATCTTGAGCCTTAGTTTTCTGCTGCCAGGTAATCCAGGCATTGATGGCACCGCTGTTCTCTTCAGCCTTTCCCCCCACCCCCAATTTTTACTCTTTATTAAACCTTTATACCTGACTTCTTTACATTTTATTATGAGTTGGTCAGAAAAGATACTACATACCAATCTTACCTTTCAGTGGACAACCAAGAAAAGAATTACATTTTGCTTGTATTTGGTTTTACTTAAATATCATTGGGGATTGTTGATTGTTTTCTCTTTATGTCCCTCCATATGCATCATCAGGGCTTCCCTGATAGCTCAGTTAGTAAAGAATCCACCTGCAATGCAGGAGACCCCAGTTCGATTCCTGGGTCAGGAAGATCTGCTAAAGAAGGGATAGGCTACCCACTCCAGTATTCCTGGGCTTCTCTTGTGGTTCAGCTGGTAAAGAATCTGCCTGCAATGAGGGAAACTTGGGTTTGATCCCTGGGTTGGGAAGATCCCCTGGAGAAAAGAAAAGCTACCCACGCCAGTATTCTGGCCTGGAGAATTCCATGGACTGTAATGTCCATGGGATCACAAAGAGTCGGACAGGACTGAGCAACTTTCACTTTCACATGTGCATTAAGATAACCTTTTCTGAGTAAAAAAAGTAACCTTTTCTTCCTGAAAGGGTAAATGTGTTCTACCCATGGCCTCAATGGTGTGCATATAAATTAATATGGCCCATGTATCATTTCCATATATAGAAACTAATCCATTTGCAAGGCATGTGTCATTTTAGACTACAGATTAGCTCTGCACAAGTGCTTAAATATATAATTTCAAACCAATGATACTGTCTACTCACTTTGAATTAGTTCTGATGGTACCTCCCCATAACATGGGGAACAGGCATAATACATAAGAAATAATACATAAGAAATACATAATACATAAGAAATAATATATATCTGAGAGGTCTTCAAAGAAAATTTTTCCTTGAAATGTAACAGAGAAAGCGAATAGAATAAATTCCCATAATGCAAAGGGATGACAGGTACATGCCAATAGTATCACAGAGTACAGATATGACACTGGGTTGGTTGGGAGGGCAGCTTCTAAGCAGAGAAACAGCAGATCCCATACAGTCCCCTGACCTCTCCTTTATTACACAGCATGGGTTGGGCAGAGGTATTCTAAGGCCTCAGTAGAGGCTGAGGGCTCCGCAGAGGGAAGCCTGCCTGGTCACACGTTAGATGTGTACAGAGAGCATTTCAAGAGTGAAAACGAGACCTGCCCCCACATTGCCTCATAAATTCATAGGCTAGCTGAAGAGGAGGTAAAAAACACCATTTCTTTAAATAACAAGAAATATGGCAGTGGTTCTCCAGACTAGGCAGCATGCAAGTTGAGGACCCTAGGAATAGTCTTGTGTGCCAGGAAGAATGACATCAGCCAAAGCTTATTTAGACCAGGCAAGCTTCTGCTAAGCTACTGAAAGAGGGAAAGCAATGACCCTCCAGGGCCTTCCTTTTTTTCTCTCTTCAGTTCCCATTTGGTCAGGAAAGTGACTTAGCTCTTCATCTCTCCACAACTTAAATTTTCATTTCTGGAGTCAGGGCCAATAATTCTAACAGTTTTAAATGGCCCCAAATAGTTCTCTAAACTTGAACGTTCCTAATTGACCCATTTGAAAATAAATGCATGAAATAGGAGCTATGATCTGTAGATACTACTTTTAATTTTTGGTACATGGAAAAAGGCTAATGATAACATTATTGTAAATTAAACTAGGATGTTTCAGTGCTTCATAAGTTTATCTTCATCCCAAAGATATACTTTTAAAACGTTTGTTGTTCAACTGCTAAGTTATGTCTGACTCTTTGTGACCCCATGAACTTCAGCACACCAGGCTTCCCTGTCCCTCACTATCTCTTGGAGTTTGCTCAAACTCATATCCATTGAGTCTGTGATGCCATCCAACCATCTCATCCTCTGTCATCCCCTTCTCCTCTTGCCTTCAGTCTTTCCCAGCATCAGGGTCTTTTCCAATGAGTCAGCTCTTCTCATCAGGTGGCCAAGGTATCAGAGCTTCAGCATCAGCATTAGTCCTTCCAATGAATATTCAGGGTTGATTTCCTTTAGGATTAACTGATTTGGTCTCCTTGCTGTCCAAGGGACTCTCAAGAGTTTTTTCCAACACCACAGTTTGAAGGCATCAATTCTTTGGCACTCAGCCTTCTTTATGGTCCAACTCTCACATCCATACATGATTACTAGAAAAACTATAACTTTGACTATATGGACTTTATTTATGAATAAATGAATATATGAAACATTTATACCCTTTGGAGAAGGGTGGAATATTGCCTTGAAGAAGAAATCTGAGGTCTAGAACAAAAGCTTATAATGAGTCTTAAGTGGAAAGTACTCCTGTGTTCTGGTCCAAACAGGGAGATATCTTCTGCTGTCTGTTACCAAGTCTCTAGAGCAGTGGTTCTCAGAGTGTGGTCTTCAGACCAGCATAATCAGCATCACCCAAGATGTGTACTTAGGCCCTACTCCAAATCAACTGAATCAGACTCTGGAGGTACAGCCCAGTAATCTATATGTTTAATAAATCTTCCAGGTGATTCTGGTGTAAACGAAAGTTTGAGAACCACTGCTCTAAATACACCTCTTATTCCTTTCTAATAGACCATTCTGGGAATGTAATTTCAACTTTACAATAATGAAAATGATTACCAATACATTTGTCCTTGTAAAATTTAGATTTTTTGTTTTAATCTGCTTGGAAATTAACCATATTTTACATTGAATGACATGAAGGAGATTGTTGTTAGCATTTAAATTGCTTTGTGGTATGAGACTCTCATTAATTACTTCTGTTCTTGGTAGCTGATGCTTTATTGAAAGGACCTGTGCTAGCATTAATAAATGCAAACAAAGTGGAAGGTTCCGAGGTTAATGAGATAGTGAAATATTAATTTCTGTTTCTTCTTTAATGTAAAATGGAGGCTCATCAGATTCACATTGTATATTTTACATTTGTCTTTGCAGGAAGAACAAAGTATGCTAGCTATGGAAGATGAGGGCACAGTGCAGCTCCCACTGGAAGGGCACTATAGGTAAGATATAAATGTAAAAACACACCAATTGGAGTAATGTAATATGTTGTTATGTATGCTACTTGAGAATTTCATATATGTGGATTCCTACCGGGGTTTGTTGAAGCTGTGTTAGAGCGGAAAGAACTAAAACTCGGTATTAGATTATCCTGCCCCAGTTCTGCCACTAGAAGCCGTGTGACTGGCTAAGTAGCTTAAAATGAAGTGAGGTGGAAACTGTTCCCTTAGGTCTCGTATTTTATAATGAGCATGAAAGTTCTTTCATATTCTCTTAAAGTGGCACCTGAAGACAGATCAGTATTCAATTCTGGAATAAATAAGGTATTCACTAAAGCCATCACATGTAAATGTTTGAACTCTGGGAAAAACATAGGATTTACCCCTACTGAAAGACACTTCCAAAGAGATAATCTATTTCCTGAATTGAAGGATTCAGTTATACTAGTAATTTTAGGAAATATTTATGTAACTCTCCAAAATATGCTAATCTTCTTCATGCACAGACACATAGCAAAAAAAGCAAACTCCTCTAAGTTATAATAAAAATGTTTGAAAGTATTTGGCAAAAAATTATATATATATGATCCCAAAGTGCTTAAGGATAATTTAGGGCCATGCCAAGAAAAAAGCATAGAAGGCTTTTGACTAAGGAGGGAATTTTTCATAGCGTTAAAAAAATAGGAGTGGCTCTTCAGGGTCTGACTATAAGATAATATTTCCTAGATATAAAAAATAAAATTATCATCTACCACTTAAGAGTGAGCACAAGTACAAGACAGAAGAGATTTTTCCCTCTCTCGCTTTCTTTTTTTAAAATAATATTTAAGTTTTAAAATCCTGTTGACTGTTTAGTTGAATCAGCATATTCTCAACTGTATTCTACAGAAATCTGCCTAGTTTCCTGTGGTACCCCTCTTAAAAGGATTTTGTGGTTTAGTAAGTCTGAAAAATGTCCTATACCACATTCCAGTTTAGAGATTCACAATGCACATTGGTATATTAAAGAATCTAACTAGTATTGGCATTTTTTAAAAAAGTTTAACTTTGTTGTAGCCAGAATTTTTTAAACTCTTTTGCTCACAAGACTCTTTTTCACATAATGTTATGAAAAACTTGTATTCTCCATGACTCTTTTGGAAACTAGTTGATCTCATTCTTTGAGTTACCAAGGGCTGGATGAATGAGAGGTATTAAGGAACACATGTCCAGATTAGGAAGGAAGGAGCCTGTGAGAACTGTTTTGCCCCAGACTCTCAGTGTTCCTCTTAAAAATTTAATTTCTTGCCCTCTTGTGAATATCCACAATGAGGGGTATGAGAGATCAGTTTAGGATTTCTGTAGAACATGACTTTTTCTATAGCAGAGAATCGTTTTTACCTGTGGTAGAAAAGAGTACTGATTTCTCACACAATGAAACTTTCTTTGGCTTGGACTGTGTTTTTTATCTGTTGATATTTGGTTGCCTTTCTGGCCCTGGGAATGTTTTAGAGAGTTCTAAATGGACAGTTTTAAATAGTGCAGTTTTAAAATGTAAAAAAAATGCATCCAGCATAGTAACAGGCCCTAATATTACAGGCTCCCCCAGCCACTGAATAAAATGTTTGTTGAGTGGATACCAAATGTCAGACTTTGTCTGGGTCATGGAGAAACAGCAGAGGACCAATGTTCAAGAATCCTTGTTCTCATGAAGCTTGCATTCAAGTAGAATAGAGGTGGGGGAGACAGAAAATACATAAATGAACAAGTAATATAGTATAGTTTCACATGGTGAAAAATGAAACAGAAATACAAAGCAGAAAGAGGGATGAAGTTGCTACAGGGAGATGGAAACAGAAATTTTAAATAAATCAGTCAACAAAGGCCTATCGGAGCAGGTGACGTTTGAACTAAGAATGGAAAGGCTTATTTATATTTGGTTGGCCAAAATGTTTGCTTGGGTTTTTTCTTAAGTTATGGAAAAACGCTAACACACTTTCAGCCAAATCCATACCATATAAAGGAACATTATAGGCAGAGGAAGAGTGAGTACAAGGCCCCGAGGGAGCAGCCAGCCTGTAGGGTCCCAGGACAGTCAGGAGGCCGTTGCGCTGTAGCTGAGAGGAAAGAGCAGGGGTGTAATAGCAGAAGGTAAAGTTGTAGGGGAAGCAAGCCCTACAAGCCCTAGAGCCCACCCACTGGGCTTTTACTTTGAGTGGGTGGGAGCCACTGTGGAGTCTGAGCAGAGGGGTGAAGTGCTATGCTGGGCTGTGAATGTAGGGACCAGAGGCCCAGTGGTGAACATGCAGAACCTGAACTCCGTCATTGGGAAAGAATTAGGAAAACTGTACCCCAAACCAGTTTCTGTATAACTAGAATCTTTCATTTAGATTTTTATTTTTCATAGTTGTGAAATTGTTTAGAGAGAACAATTATTAATAATACTTAAGTTTTAATTATCAAAAATACTGTACAGAGGCATAATACTGTCCTATATTTAGTGTCTGTGGTTAGATAACTGCAGTGTCTTATTTAATGTTTATTATCTCATTTTGGGTAAACTCCTATCTAGAGATGATCCATCTGTGATCAATATTTCTGATGAAATGTCAAAGACTGCCTTGTGGAGGAACCTTCTGATTACTGCCGATAACTCAAAAGATAAGGAGTCAAGCTTTCCTTCTAAAAGGTTTGAATTCTAAAATAATGTGAATTTGTACTGAACCCAGTCATTTAATGACATGACTCCATGAGCAAAAGAATAGTATTGGTTTCCATTTAAATTAGTTCTAAAATATTTCAGAAAAGTAAAAAGTGGTTAGAAATCACAAAGATCCCATTTGTTGATATGTTTTCAGTATCTCCCTTTCAAATTAAAAGCTCACTCCAAAACTATGACAGTGGGGAGAAGTGGGGCTATAAATGAGTTTCAATGCAGGACATTTTTGGACATTCACTTTGGCCTACTCTTTGACAGAAGGATTTTAGTGTATTCCTTCATCATCCACTTCTTAGGACCCCCTTAGATGTCTGACCATATTTTGCATTCTCCTGTTGTTCTTTTTAAAACCCATATGGCACCTGCAATGGTAATTTTGTATTTAGTTTATTTCCAGTCCCTTATTCCAGCCCTGAAAAATCTTCCCTAACCTTTTTACCCCAAAACTTACAGCTCCAGAAAGTTTTATGCATTTTTCTGCTCTGTATGCAAACATTACATACAACTCCTATAGCTGTGGATGACAGTTTTAAATGCATGAGGTGGGAAGAATGTGTTCTTAAATACCAAGAGTCATCACAGGATTTCCAAAATGCATTTTCCAGAATTTATAAGTAAGAGTTCAAACCCTCTTGTCTTCTTAGATGTTGATCTGAAGAAAAATCTCTGTGTTATGCTAATATTTCTTCTTATTAAGAGAGACTGAAGGATTTGGAACAGTGTTTAATTATTAATTTCCTTTATTTTCATGACCTTAAATTAACTTTTTCTACTTAATTTTTTATATTACATTTTTGTCATAAGCTCCCCTTCCTAATCACTCTAGAAGCTGATTTCCCAAAGGTAAGACCCTTTCCCTCAAACCTATTCCTTGGTTGCATTTCCTTTTGTTAAGTGGTGTCTTCTAGAAACCTGGTCAGCCTATGTTTTTTGTGTGAGTTTTGGGGAGGCAAAAGGTGTGTAGATCCAGGGCTTAGGTCCAGTATCAGACTGTTTACAGTATTCGTATAACTACTCAGCTCTTTAAGAGGGTTTGCAACTTGAGTACTTTTTTCCCCCACTTCACTTATACAAATGCATCGTATATAAATCAATAAACCTCGTAGAACTGTATTTTGTGATAACATCAGATTTCTATATTGGAAAAATAAAATTTATCCCTTGAATTAAGAAATTGCAAAGCTGAGAGCTTCCATTTACCATGCCTCCAAAACTGCAAGCTTTATCTTCATGATAATGATTTGGAAGCATGGGTTAGAAGAAGAGGCAACATTAAACTTAGAGACTATCTCTTGTTGCTGGTTTTTGTCACCCCAAAATGGCATGCTGCTTCAGTGTCATATCTATGTCAAACAGCAGTGGATGTGCAGAGAGCCTGGGGTCTTCACCCCATAAAGCTGGGGATTACTTCCAGTTCTCTCTCCCTCCTTCACCCTCTTTCTCCCCATCTCCTTCTCTTTTCCTTCTTCAGATACCTCCAACACTTGTTCCAAAAGTTACTTGACAGGTTCTTTCAAAGACTTCTGGTTGATATTTTCTGTCTTTTAACAGGGCTTTAAAATCTTTATGTATTTCTTCACTTGGCTCAAGTGGAAGTAATATTCTAAGCCATATTTATTCTAAGCCATGCTTGATCTTCCTTTCCCAAAGATCCCTGCTGCAGTCTTATAGAGTCATCCTCACAGTAACTCTGTTTTGCTAGATGTCTTGGAAGAAAATCAGAGTCACGAGAAGGGTAGTTTCTCAAAGATATTGAAATATATGCTTGGGGACCCTTTCTCATTAAAAATATGGCATTTTCCTGATTTTTAAAAATATGAACCCCAAGTTTATGAGCTCAAAATAAAATTCCAAGCATGAGAATATGTGGAAAATTTGAGGCAATCAAATTTAGAGATTGCTTTTCTTCCTGCAATATAGATGAAAACGCTTTCCCTATTTTCCTTTGGTTCAAGCAGCAGTTTTATGTCATGATATTTTAGGTACTCCTTAAAGTAAATGTCATGTGATGCTTTTCACCAGAAAAATTCAATTGTTTAAAATATCTACGTCAGATTACTTCTCACAGTGGATTAATTCTAGTGAACAATGTACCATGCTTAAAAGCAGATCCAATTTTAAATAGATCGTCCTTTATATTTTCATATAACGACTTTTTTTTCTTATTCTTTGAACATATGTTCCCACTAGCATAAGATTCAAACTATTGTGGAATGAAAGTTTGCCCAGTTTTCTTTACCTTTAAATGTGATAAAAATCTGTAGCATTCCATGTGATAAAATGTCTATTGGTTAGTGATTAATGTCTTCGTAACAGTGGAAACTGGCAGAAAGAGTGTGGCTTCTAGAAATCCTAAAACCACCAATACTAGTAACAGCAACACCCTCCCAAAGCCACTGCTCTCTCTTGGTATCTGTTGAAGGCACTGCAGTCTGATGACTAGGAACTGTACAAATGCTATACCTGCTAGAGTATCCACTGGCAAGAAAAGCCCTAAAGACCAGCTTCCCAGGGTCTGTCTCTCGAGACCGAAGCTGGCTTCCCAGCATCTCTGACACCCCAGCCCTAATTGTTTCCCCCCTGTTCCCCTTAGAGGCCCTACTGCCTATAAGAGAAGCCCAGATACCTTCTTCTGAGTGGCATTTGGAATAGCGGTTATATTTTCTCCATTATTTCATTTACTTTACTTGTCTAAAAAAATTCATCCAGTTTAACTGAAAGGAGGATCCAAGAACTGACTGTGGGCTCTACCACATCTGTGGGGTGTCTCATCTGATCCTAGTTCAACAGTGCTATACAAACCTGTGACAAGCTCCTCCACAGCTTATTTAAATAAACTGGTGTAAAAAAAGACAAAGAAAATTTAAAAAATAAATAAATAAAACTGGTGTACACTGGTCCTCATTAAAAACCGCATTGACTCAAGAGTAGCTGGGCAACTGCTCTGGTAAGCTGACACCCCCAGAGCAGCATTTCTTGGGCAGGTACCTGGCAGCACTTGGTTTTCTTTTGGGGGCAGAGGTGGGATGGAGGGCCTCTCTCGCTGCTTTCCTCTGACCCTCCACCCCACCCTGCTCTGTGTTGGATGCTTCTTCATGCTGTTTTGCTAGGCCTCAGCCCTCTCATGACTGCTTGGTAAATGTTGTGTATATCAGCTATTATGGTGTCATTGACAAATAACAGTTTCATAGCTTGCTTGGCAGCATGAAGGTAGTGGGTCATGTTTTGCCCTCTCTTGAAATATGATTTCCTTATGTTCTGTCTCATCCATCTGTGTCCCCTGATCCTTACAAAGTACCTGGTATATAAGAGGAATGCAATATGTGTTAATTGTGGTAGCATGTAATAGATATGATATAAATTTAATACATACATGTAATGTATTTGTTACAATGGAAGTTTAGAATTGGTTGGCATCCTGAAAATGATGTAGCAAGGAATAGAGTAATAACCATGCACTAAGAAGATTTAAGTCAGTAATATTTTTCATGGAAGTCTTGAGCAAGTTTTAAAATTTTTACTTCATTGATGAAATATGACCTGGTACCAAAACTACTGGTTTTAAAGAGCAGGGCGGGCAGGGAAGGGGGGAAGCCCAATCCTTTAATTGGTTATTGTTTTGTCACAAACAACCAGTATGACCAAAGCAGGACATCAGAAGGAAGCATGTCTGTGAATGAAATTGACATTCTGAATGGTTTTTTTTTTTTTTGGTGGCTAATGGTGCTGTGGGAGTTTGCTCATTTATCAAAAGGTTATGGAGGATAGTGCACAAAGGAATTGTGCGTGTGTAGAGACCAGTATGTCTCTGTCTCCACAGTCTCCCATAGATAGAATATGCTTTTCTGTCTTTCAAAAGATAGAGCTCACTGGAATTGAGACTATTAGCCTCAGGATTCTGCTACTCAAGCTGCAAGAAAAGGAGAGGCCATTTGGTCCAAAACTAATTGACAGATGAGGAAACCAAGTCCCAGATAAATTAAATAACTAGTCCAAGGTCACATAGCTCCTTCTTTGCTTCCAGAACTGAATGTCATCATCTGACTCCAAACCCAGGGCTTCCTCCACTGTTCTATGCTGCCCCTTTTCATTGGCTTTGTTTGCCAGAAGAGATTGGGAGGCAGGTAGTACCCAGGGAAAAGTTAATTTGGAAAGTAGGGTAGCAGACACTTGTCATCTGAAAGGAACTTAAAGTAGAAGAAAGTGAGTCATGCAGATAGAGGAGTTAAAAATACAGAGTTAAGCCTCTCAACACATCATGTGCACACTGTCATCTTTTCTCATGGAAGGAGAAAAGAAAAGAGAAAAAGTTGCTTTGCTCTGACCTGTAAGGAGTGTGTGCTGTGAAGTGTGGCAGGCACAAACCCGGGTGCCATAGACACCCGCTCACACCAGCTCTCAGCGCTGGCAGCGTGCCACAGATGGCAGAAGCTCCAGCACTTCTTACCTGATGGCGCCGGGTGGTGGTGACAACTGAGAAGGGCTGTTTCTAGCTTGAATTGGAGGAAAAAACAATTTAAAAAACACATTCTTAGAATGTGTCTAAGTTATTGACCACTAAGAAAGCTGCATAGGAAGCCCCGTAGGAGAAAGGGGCTTTTAACTGTCACTTTTTTTTTACTTGGAGGAGAGTTATATAAAACCAAGGGTTTCCCCACCATCAACCATTTCATAGTTATACTGAGCCAAAATTAGCACTAAAAATGTATGGGTTCTTGCAGCCGAGGGACCCAAAGGCTGACTGTGGGTTGCCCTGGAGTCAGCAGCAGGAGAGGCCGGGGAGAGGCCGCAGAGTGGGGCTCGCCTGTGCTGGACGCGGTTGGGAGGGAGCCGGGCTGCCCTCTGGAGCATGGGCTCTTGGTGTGAGCTTCATGCGTGTCAGCACATTATTTGAATTTTGCATAATGACTGTCAACTTGAGATTAGGTAAAGTGTGCATTGGAAAAAATTAAAAAAAAAAAAAATGAGAGAGTCACATTGCCAGGTTGCCCATTGATAAAGTTAATTGGAGAATAGTTAAAACAGAAGCCACTTGGGAATGGGTTTGTTCCAAAAGGAGTGAGGTGAAACATGATTCCTCTAATGGACAGGAGGAGTTTGTGAGGAGATGGCATGGGTGTTCGGAGGGCAGTGTGCGGGGTGACCGGGTCCTCCAGACCAGCGGAGGCGTGCCTGTTCCCCTGACTGCAATGCAGTTCTCACGCAAGATCAGAATCCAGTCTGTTCACAAAGGATGCGCCACTTGCAGCAGGGCCCAGAAATACCTACTGCGACATCTTGTTTATGTCATTCATCGTACAGTGCTATCTTAAGACAGGGAGGGGCATGACTGGCATTTGCAACAATCATCAGTGATTCATTTGGCCAAATGAGGACCATGGTATTAATCTTGCATGCTTTGGGGACTGTTTTTAAAATGTCTGGTTTTGTTTTTTAGTTTCTGCTTTCTGAATTTCCCTTTTCTGCAGTTCTTGGTTTCTACCTCACTGAGTGCCGAGGATTTTAATCGTTGCTATCAAGGCTTCACAGCATGAAAAAGCAATGCCTAAGGGCCCTTGTGGTCATTGAAATTGATGGGTTTTGCGTCTGAATGAGGTCTCCCAGTGGCCTCACTGGATTGAAGTAATACATTTCTCCTTTCTCCCCTGTAGCATTGAAAGCCGAAATGAGAAGAAAGCTGACTCAGGGAAAGGTGTTGACAGGGAGACTTGTCTATGACTGATCTTCAGTTTATTTTTTACATATATAAGAGAAGAGTGCCACAATTATTCATAAAACCACTTTGATCATGTATTATAAATTCTGTCTTTCATCTCAAATCCACCTTCATACTGTAAGTAGTGCAATACTTGTTTCATTACTGTGTTTAAACTTCTGAACAGTGAGACACCCTTGTGAACATATAGAAAAGCTAATGCAAGAATCTCTGTGTTCCTTGCTGTATTTTAGACATTTGTAAACACTAGATTCTCATTGTCAGTTTTACGAGAGCAATAGCTTTCTTAAAGAGATAAGTCATATTTACCTAGTTTGTATTTTCCTACTTAGGGACCTGAAGATACCTGATAATTTCATTCAGAAGAATTTTGGAAGGTAGTCTTACTTCTTTTTATTTTTTATAGCTTAGCATTAGTGACTTATTTCAAAATACCCAAATCAAAAAGTTAGTTTGAAAGCATTTTTAATAATTGTATTTATGCATTTCCTTGATTTAATATGATATTTAATACTTAAGAATTTATATGTAACTAAAACTTAAAGTCATTTTGAAAAATATATATAGAAACCTGTTCACAACTTGTTTAAAAGAATCAGATACTAATGCAAAGAACCAAGTAGTATTTCCTTAATATTCAAGTTTTGATTACATGATCAAATACTAGGCTTGTATGAAATGCTTTAGAAAAACTTTGTAGGTTTTGTGAGATTTTCAATATAAATCTTTATCAGAAATATACTGTTAAATTTATCTCCCATTGAAAACAAGTCTTTTCCAAATAAGCCTATTATATACATACTTATGGAATGCCACGTGGTGTCATTGTATGTGAAATTCCACTCCTGTACATTTATTCCACTGCTAAAGGTCATGGACTGCTTAATGCTGCTTCTGAATCATGTTCTAATGTTAGACTGACGGTCTCCAATTGTCTTTTTTTTTTCTGCAGAGCTCTTTTCCACTTCTTAACTAAATGCATGTTGTAGAAAAATAATCTTTTAAATGAAAATCTCAGATTCTGTTTGAGAAGCTTCTATAGATATTTCAGTCTATATGAAATAATTCATCTTTACTAAGTTTATACAAGAGGAAGGAAAGTATAGAATTTTTGAGTAATGTGAATTAATAAAGATGAAATCTCATAGTGCTCTTGTTTCCTAAGAATTACCAATGATCATCAACCTTATAATCTTCAGTGTCTAGTTTTGCAATAATTCAGAGCCTTGTGGCTTTCCCAAACTATTTATTAATATTCTGAGTATAAATGTACATGAAAGTGAAAAAAACCCACAAATCTTCTGGTGATTAAGCTTATGAAGGAAATAACAACAGAGCCTCCACTAGGTTCAACATTTTGATACCTTCTGTAAAATTCCCCTTACAATTTTTCAAGGAGCCATTTCTTCAATGGAGCATAAGCCTAAAAAATATAAGAAGAGTTTGTAGTTAATAAAGTCTGTGTTTATAAATGCCAAGGAAAAACTACAGAAACTTTCCATTCCAAATGCATTGCCTTTGTGTATTTTATAATACAGACACTAGATGTAAACATTCCCATTGTTTTATGAGTTAGACTAGCTGTACATGTCAGTCAGTCCCCAAAGCAGCCTTCTAGTGTTTTAATATATTAATAACTATTCTGTTTAAGATGATCATAGTGAATTAAAATCTTCACATGATCACCTATTTGAATAAGCACTCATATCCAATGAAATTCTGTATTTCTGAGTACTTTTATAGTCATTTTGTTCTTGTGTGAATTTTAATGCTATCCCTATGTTAATCTTAATATTTTGAAATCATATAAAATATAAGAAAAGCATAGTGTTATATATTTCCTCCTAATTTTAGATTCTTGGTCAAAATTATTGAATATCTTGAATGTAATTTATTGCAGAGTTTAAGTAATGTGTAAATGTGACTAGGATATTGTGTTTTTCACAACTAAGACATGTTATGTGGAAATAAATATTTATCCTAATTTCCTTGCACATTTTAAATTGTGATGCAAAGTGTCTTGTCTTTTTTTCCTTAGTGTTAATCAGTAAATCAATGTAGAACATTTTGAACATAATATTTAAATTTAGACACAAGTAACGATGTCAAGAAAACTTGGTGATGTAGATGTTTCAAGAGTATTCAATTTGAACTTCATGAACAAACTATGATGAGAGCTATATTAGGATGTACCTCTTCATTTTCCCAGAAAGCAGTGACTTAGATACAAATGGCATTGTACTCATTACTAGTAAAAACTTCCAAGATCATTAGTAAGGTTTCCCATCATTGGAACTCTTTAGACTTCTGTTTTTACCCCTCTTGGGAAAAGCATTTCTTGAAATTTTCATCCTCCTTATTTTTTACAGAAGGTCAGATGGTATTACCATTCTTTTATAGTGATCTGGCAATATTTTATGGAGGTAACTGCATTCAGGACTCCAATGTACTGGTTAGTAGTTTTTTCTTGACTTATGAATTGACTTTGTAATTGCTATCACTTAACAGCCTTCAATATTGGGAAGTTTTCTCCTAAATATAATTTGAGTATCTCCTTGTTGTAGTTTAGCATGATAGAAACTCTCCACTGATGATTCACTAGCAACTTGTATTTAAAGACAATCCCTAGATCTCTCAGGACTTTTCTTGGCTCTTAAATGTGTGGCTCAGTTTTTTTTTTCATCTTCACTGATCTACCTCTGTTTCTATTTAACTTTAGCCTGTTTGCTCTTAGATGTGGGACTATTTTACTATCACTGCAAGAATGCTCTCCAAATTTTCCAGTATATCTCTCTCACATATTCATACAGTGAAATGAGATTATAACCATTTGAAAAACTTATGAGAGTAATTTGGGTAATATGATGATTCACTAAATATCTACTTTGAAAGGCTAATTGTAATCAGTCCCCTTGAAGAAACCCAATGTTCAAGGATTACTCAAAATACTTTTAGAGAGATCCTTGGGTGTTTTTCTTAGAAAATTGTAGCTCATGGATACAACTGTCCCTTCATTACAGTTTCTATTGGTGCATTAGCCACTTCTTTCTGTGCTGGAACTTTGAAAATAGGACAGTGATCCTTTCTTCTAAGGGCAAGGTAGACACATAGCTTTAACATAATGTGATGTGTACAGAGTTGGTTGTACAGTGAGAGCAATGAATAATTCAAGGATGGAATTTTGAGTAGGGCAAACTTTGAAGAAAATGTTATATGAGGTAACATATGAATTAGGATGGTAATGGGGAAGGAAACCTACTCCAAAAACTGCAGTGATTCTCAAACATGTCAGTGTTGAAAACAATAAAATTTAAAAGTAAATATATATGGTAATACAGAAGCCTGACATACTTGATAATATAGGATTTTTGGAACTCAGCAGACAGCCCCAAATGGTGGAATGTTAGGAGACTAGTGGGGACCCATATGAAAAGGTAGGAACACAAGTTGGAGACATTATAAATGTTGTTAAATTCTATATTAGGATATTTCAACTTTATCCATTAAGAGTTTTGAGTAATGAAGAGGCATGCGTTTTAGGAAAGGTTAGTCTGGCAGCATGATTGGAAACATAATGGGGAAAAACTGAATCCTGTACCCAGGGTGACTCTCAGAGACTCAAACCAAACTATCAGTGGTCTATAAACTTGTCTTATGATTGAAGCCAAGCAGGCTGAAGCACATTCTGTAGGCACTTAATAAGTAACTCCAGGCACAAGAACTTCATGATACATCCTTTTACATAGAGTATTCCTTTATATAATGTTTGGGGTTGTATTTTTTTTTAAATGTTCAGAAAAACATGGTATCAACAGTAATCCTGAGACAATTTAAAAAATCTAAGTGTGCAACAAAATTCAGCCAGGGGCTGGCTCATGTGAGTCCAGAAACCACCTTCCCCACTGCTTACCTTTTGATCCCACATTCCTCATCCACTCTTCCCATAGACTTAGCTTTGGATTTATGTATTTTTACCTTCTGGTTGTGTGTAGAGTTATAGATTTCTTCCATTTGCTTATAAGGTCTCTAAAGGTAACGATAGTGTTTTATCCCTTCTTAGTAATTCTCTAGAACCTAGCTCTTCCTGTTCTTTGCTGTTTATTCAGCCAGCAAAGGCTGTAGACAGACTCGTAAGTAAAATACATCAGAAGATGTGGCTTCTTAGTTTATTAAGAATGATTAAAGCTCCACAAAGGATTCTCACTGACATGGCAGCACTGGAAGAAAAGCAAATGCTCATTAAGAAACTTCATGTGCCCTACACCTGCGGACACAAGACACCTATGGGGAGAACTGGTGTAAACCATGAAATCATCAAACCAGGCATAGTGCATAAATCTTCACAACGATGCGATTGTTATGGAAGGTAGGCATTCTGGTATCTCTTTCAAATTAAGTAGCTGGGGTTCAGAGAGGCTAAGTAATGTTCTTTAAAATGTTCCTCACTGTGAGTGTCCATGCTGAGACTGTAAGCCACGTCTGTCTAGCCTAGACTGGAGTGCACTGACCATCTAGCAGGAGGCGCGATGTGACCGCCTTCCGCCTTAACCGGACAGTCATTCAGGTTCATGCAACCAGCACCGGGTTGAATAATATTTCTTCGATATGTTACATTTTCCTTGTCACTCATCTTTCTGCGATTAACACAGGAAACCAAACCTAATCAATGAAAATACTTTTTTCCTCCCAAGTCACAAATATTATGACTTGGGATGTGCTCAGTTGCTCAGCCATATCTGGCTCTTTGCAGCCCCATGGACTGTAGCCCGCCAGGCTTCTCTGTCCATGGAACTCTCCAGGCAAGAACACTGGAGTGGGGTGCCATTTCCTACTTCAGGGGATCTTCCTGACCCAGGGATCAAACTCGTGTCTCTTGAGTATGAAAAGGAACACACTTAACATGGAATGGGACACACAGCCCTACAGAGGGTTTAGAGGACTCACACAAGAGACCCTGCACATCTGCCAGAAAGTTCAGCAAACAAGGTCAGAGGATGCTTTAGAAAACCCAATAACCCTATGACCAGGGGTGAGGTAAGCACCCTAAGTCAGCATAACCCTGCCATGCACAGGCAAAACTTATTGGAATAACTATAAAGTTTTCGTTGTTTAAGTCACACTTTTCATCATACATGCATTTTAAATAATCTGACCAACTTGGGGTGACTGTTCAGATGAAAGATTGTTTAGAATAAGAATTTTGATTGAGTTTACTGGAGATTAATTCCAGAAAAACCACTGTCAATTTAGCAGTAAGAAAATTACCTTTCTTTTTATTAATTCAAAGTTTTGAGTTTAAATGTTAATCCTGTCACAGAAAGGTGACATCAGAAGGATGATACATTTCTGAGCATGACATTGGTCTTATTAATACCGTGCTCTGAGCTTTTCTTACGGGTAGTGACGTTATGCTTTACTACTCACACTCATGTCTCACTCTCAACCATCTGTATCCCTCAGATATATCCTGAATACACACTCCAGATCTTTCAGGATGTATATACAAATGCTCTCAGACACTGCTGAAAGAACAGTCACAAAATTGGAAACACAAGATTCTCTTACTTTACTCTGAAGAAACCCATTCTTTTTTTTTTTTTTCATTTGTTGTTGTTCATTCACTTAGTTGCGTCCCTTTGTGACCCCATGGACTGCAACACACTAGGCTTCCCTGTCCTTCATTATCTCTCGGAGTTTGCTCAAACTCATGTGCACTGAGTCGGTGATGCCATCCAGCCATCTCACCCTCTGTCGCCCCTTTCTCCTCCTGCCCACCATCTTTTCCAGCATCAGGTCTTTTCCAGTGAGTTGGCTCTTCGCATCAGGTGGCCAAGATATTGGAGCTTCAACTTCAGCATCAGACCTTCCAGTGAAAAATCAGTGTTGATTTCCTTTAGGATGGACTGATTTTTTTTTTCATTTAGAGATTATTCAATCTTAAATATTGTACAAATGTCGTAGTTTTATAAATTGGAATGCTCACATCAACTTGGCAAAAGCAACAAATGCCAAATGGTGAAACTGGTAGCCTTAGTGACCACCTGCAGGTAAGAAACACTCAGAATGACATACAGCCTGATGTGGTCCCTGAGCTTCATGGTGGTGGCCCAGAGTCATCAGGATGCACCAAAGTATGGTCTTTGCTGGTTATTTCGGAAAGTTTGAAGGTGTGTAATCATTTTTAGCAAAGTTTACAACAAAAAAAGTTCAAAAATAATTTTAAAAGTGATTTTCTAAAAATCTTGGTCAAAACCTTAAGAAGAAACACTGTATCCATAGAAGAGATGTGACTATTTCTTCCTTAGTTTGGGATGTGCACTCCTGGGTGCTGTTGTGGTCTAACAGGTTGCTTATGAAGGCATCTTATCATCCAGGTAACTGTGGAGGCTGCAACAGCTAAAGGCAAGCAAGTCTGCACATCTTACTGGCATGACTAGTTCTGTGTTTTTCAAATATACCCTCAGACTGTCTGTCTCTTATTTGTCAATTTAACTTCCTTTCCCAAAAAACTCATCTAAAACTCTTACTGGAGAGTAAAACTGTCTTATGAGGGTCAGATGAAATTTACTTTAACTTCAAGCACATTATCACCATTTGTAACTCTCATTATGTGAAAAATATGTGCTGGGATTTTTTTAATTATCTCTGGACTCTATAGAAAACATAGAGCATGTTTTGAAACTAAAGAAACAATAAATTCATAGAGTTTTGATATTGTTCAGTACTTGTACACTATCAGATACTATGCAATGGTCTTAATATCTGTATAGCATCTAATATTATACAATATCTACTGTTGTAAAATGGTCTTATTAGTATCTAAACAATATCTGATATTGTACTATATCCAGTTTCAATTAACATAAAAGGAGAATTTCAACTTACTTTGCTTTTCTTATTACTAAATTCAGTCTGGGATGTGAACATGTAACCTATGATTTCTGTTTCTGGATACAGAACTCTACAAAGATTGGTCTCGCTACTCAAGATGAATGAACTCTATTATCAGAAATATAATAAGAACCCTATAGGTTTGAGGGTTGACTTATGGTTCCAAATAAATGAATAATATATGACACTTAATTAAGGAGAAACCACTCAATTCCATGTCCTGAAAATACAGCTGAAACAATTTCAGAATCTTCTGTCCATTCCTATGCATGACTCACCAGTCTCATATTGAACTGATAAATTTTTTTCCAGTTCTTCTATTTTTATATTTTTTTTGCTGTAGCTCATCCTGTCTGGGACAACTTTTTCTAACTATGAGTTTATAAAATCAATTGTTAAAAATGAGGTCATTTTACAAATAATTGAACAAAAATATTATGTGTTTCTCATTTATCAAGACTTTACTTTTCTAGGCTAAATTCAGCATCTTAAATCTATGGTTTCATTAATATAGTTATGTCAACTGAAAATAATTAGTTAAACACTTAAGTTGTTGACTTTGTTAAACTTCCACTAAGCCATCTGGGATATCAAGATGATATTTTTGATATTATGTGCCTCATCATAGTTCCCTGGAATGAAATTATAAGTTACATACTACATAAATAACCAAAATTATTTTACGTTGACTTTTTAAAAGCTTATATATAAGTATGATAACAGAAATTGTATATATAGAGATATTAGATTAAAACCCTATGAACTGCTTAATTTAGCACATTTCTTTGTATCTATTTCTTACAAAAGCTGAACCCTCTCCATGTTTACAAGGCAGTTTGGGATAACAAGCAAAATAAACAAGAGCCTTTCTGGGTAAGCATGTCCATATGCCAATACAGTTTAGGTCTGATTCAAGACACAAAACACCTCTGAACAAAATGAAGGCATATTTATTACTGACCAGGAGAAATTCCACAGTATATAGAATGGGAATCATATTATATACATTTGTAGCTTATTTTCAATTTTTAAAAACAAGTCCAAGAAAGTTAAAATATTCTTTTAATTAGATGCTCAAAGAAATGCAGTAAGAAAAACTGATGCAAAGACTCCTTCAAGTTAGGATTTGCAATACAAATATTTTCATATCTTAACAGGGCAAGCTGATGTGTTCACATCTCCCTTCCAAGCTGCTTCTCTCACTAGGAAACATCAGTATTTTTAAAGCACATTTACAATGCTTTCCCATCACCCTTGCTGTGTTTTCGTAGCACCTATAGCCATAACTGGCACCTGGGGGCCTTGCATTGTTGGCAGTTTCCCTCTCATTTCTTTGGAGTCTATTCAACTGCTGTGGTTTTACTCAGAAGTCAGTGCTTTGCATATATGATTTCCTGAGACTGTTTGAATGGTCTTTCTCAGAAAACTGTGCCAGTCTGGCTGAGAACAGCTCTTCTCTGAGGAGCTGACAGTAGCCTGGTTGGGTCAGCAGGCGTGGACTGGGGTTCGCAGCCTTGCCCTGCCAGCTTCTCTCCCTAACCCCTCTTTTCTTGCCCCTGCCTCAGTGACATCACTGCCCACATCCTGCCGTTCCTTCAAAGAAGAGAACAAGATATGGACTAGTCCAGTTAGAAAATAATGCTGCTCAGGGAACCTCTGCAAAGCTCCCATAAAAACAATTCTTAGTTGCTGTTTCACCAGCTGATGTGGAAATTATTTTAAATAATAATAATAAAAAAAACAGACTGAAATTTCCATAAGGTAAGTCTCTTGCAAAGACAGAAGTCCCTATTTCAGGTTATAGATATGAAATTTGGGAACAAGGTAAACTTATTTTTCTTGATTTGAGTGTATTTTTTTAAGGCATCATCCTGACAGTGCAGTTTTGAGATAATGAGAGCAAAAGTAGCTTTTCACAAGCTTTAAATGGCATGCCGTTCCGAGGTGCTAAAGTAGAGAGAAGCATTGTTTTAGGAAGTGGCTCATGTGGGTGTATATGTGTTGGTGTGCTGTGCTGCTGGCGATCCCATGGTCTTCATCTGTATACCACTGGAGAGACAAAAGAGAGAGGTCAGAATTAGGAAGTCAGTTGCCTTTTTTTTTTTTTAAATCCAAATGAGTTCTCATGAGCATACATGGAATAACACACAATGTTTTAACTCCTCAATCAGTCTGTAAACTGAAACATGATCAAACAGGTTTTCTTATCACCCCCGCACCCTCCCTACCCCGCCCAGACCTTTTCCAAGACACGTAGCTCTGTCTTGCAGGAGTCTCTGATTGTCCTCGGTAAGTGCTGAGACAACTCACCATGAGTTTGACTTCACTGCACACTGCTTTAAGGATATGTGTATTACAATGAAAATATCTAAGTCCATTTTCAAATTTGACTCAAAGGACACTTAGAAACTTATCATGCATAGGATGGAATGTTTATCCCATAAAGCCCATTTCAATTAAGTGTTATCAACTGTTAAGTTTCCCCTCCAGTGCAGTAAAAAAAACTATTAAATGTTTTTAAAAAGCAATTTTTCTTAATGTATATCACTAAGGAACTAGAAAAATCTACTTCATATTCCATATATATGTTTAGCATAAGTGAAGTCAAAAATCAAATGTATTATTTTCAAACACGTAAGATTTTTCACTGGAATTTCTTATCTTTATGTCTGACATTTATGTAGGAAGAGTTGATGACCTGAGGCAAAAATTTATCAACTCATACCACCATGTTAAACATGTGGGGAGTCACTGCCAGGAAAACATATATCATGGAGACATAAATTAACTTTCAAAAATTGCTTGCTTAAAGTATCATGTCTTTTCTTTGAACAGTGGAAATATACACCACAACCTCATAAGAATCTAAGCCCCAAAATATATGCCATGTTTTTTTGGTATCAAATGACTGTCCCGCTTTTAAATACAGTAGGTACTGCTTGAACTGAGCACAGAACAAAGTGTGTATGTTAAAAGAGAGTGAGGGGAAGCAGGCTATTAAAGCTAATACAGACAAGAAAGCTCTTAACACAAAAATATTTAGTGCAACACACACATATAATCTTTTTTTTTTCTCTTAATCTGAAAAGATCTAGTGCATAAAATGAATTTTGCTTAATACCTAGAAACATCCCCTGAACAGGCAACAGCAACGCTCTAGCCATTTCTGACTTTATAAACCCAGCCTAATTGTTTATTACCTGTAGTTGCTCAACAAAAGATAACATGGAAGTTGCAAAAACTGAAACTTGCTGATTATTATACCTCACCTTTGTTAGAAGGGCTAGTAACACATACTAGAGATGGATTTTCATATTTGAGCTGAGCGATTATCATGCTGCTTTCACTTTAGAATTACTTCGCCACACTTTTCACTGGGTAAGTGATTACTTTTGAGTCAAATTAGGCAGAGACGGGACAATCATAGGGCTAGAAGAGCAATCACAAGACTAGGGATCTGACACTCACAAGATATGCAATATTGTGCTTTTCAACCCCTAACTGATATTGAACATGACTGTGTTTCTGGCTCAAGTATATCACTTCTTCAACTTCTTACTGGAAAAATAAGACTCTTTTTTGCTTTTGTCCCTTTCTCCTGGGACCTTGGTGAGAGAAGTAATCATGAGAGGGGAACCAGACCCCACCAGGAAGTTCCTTCCCCTTGCAGGAAGCTTTGCTATATACCATTGACTGGAAATCCACTCCAGCATCCACCAGGGCTTTGGAGATCTGAGCTGACTGCTGAAAGTGAACGTTATCTGCAGGGAGAGAAAGGAAACAGAAAGTAACTAATAGCTGCTCCACTTTTCTGGTAGGAAAAGGCACAAGAAGAAAGGGGACTGTCTGAAGTTCTAGGACTCAGCATCCCATTTATCCCAAGACAAGTGAGTTGTGGAAAGCAACACTGTTTTATTGAAGTAAATGTAACAGTCTTGCCCCTCATGCTTTTGTTTTGTCAGTAGTGAAATTGCAAACCTGTCTGTGATACTAAAAAGTCTAATTAACTGAAACTCACCATCTGCTGTTCCATGAATAAGGAGGTACTCAACTTGTTTAAAATTTTCAGCTCTGCTCATGACTGTTGAATTCTGGAATTGGGAAAAAGAATGTCATTATTCAAAAAAAGATCTGCCATAAACTGATTTTTCACTTCAGTTTACAAAATAAAATGTTTTCAGCTGGGGCCCCCTTTGATACAAAATATAGCAAACCGATATTCAAGCAAATGCTGTCTCCATGCAAGGCAGAATGCACAGCATGCCCTGTGATTGGGAGAAGGGCTGGAAAGCGAGACTGCCACATCTTCCCTGCACATGCAGAAGAGGGCACCTGCCACCCAGGCCGCATGCAAAACCCCTCGGGTCCCAGATCCCAGATTGGCTGGGTCCTCTGCATTAGCACAGGGCAGAGTCTCATATTAGCAATGTATGTTCCATGGGCTTATGCTGTAGTTCAGCCAAAAAGTGTATTGCCATGGCAACCATGTGTCACATGGTGCCATACATGCTACATTTCAAAGAGCCTGTACATAGCATTTGCAACTAAACATACTCTGCAATATGTCATATGAACTTTGGTCCACATTGCTAGGCTCTGAATGAGAAGCAGGCATTACCTTTTTTGAAACAGATGTTTGAAACCTAGGCAAATGTAACATATGGGAGGGTAGAGGGGTGACAAAGATCAAATATGGCCTTAGAAAATCAGTGGCTGGTTGTCTGCCTCATTCTGTCTTGAGGAAAATGTCACTATTGGACCAAGCCAGGTAATTAGGAGAAAAAATTGGGAGGTCAGCTTTTTGAAGTCTGCTTCATAACCTTAGGAAGGACTTCTAAAATGAGGCTGGGGTCTCAAATGAAAATGCTTTGAAAGTATGGAACTAGTCATCTGGTCTTAATTTGGAGATGTTTGCAGGGCTGGGCTGAAGGTAAAAATGTCACAGACATTGTAGTGACTTTGGGAAGGCGTGAGCTGGAGCCTACTTTTGTTGTCTCATTATGAGTTGGGCAGAGGAAGGGCCATTAGCCTCCCGACAGATTTCAAATCAGTCAAATTGTCCTGCAGCATCTTGGTGAATCAAGTCAACTTTATGAGAGGCAAGGTTCATATTTTACAGATATCTTTGTAGCTAACATCAGGATGGGAACCCTGAAGGTCTGACAGGAAGAGGATGGGGCTGTGGTCCAAGTGGCTGTGTTCTAGCTCCAGCTTCAATATCAGTGAACTATGCACCAGGAGACTTGCTGCGGAGCACTGTTGTGTTTGAAATGGGAGGAAGATTAACTCCTCTTACTGTTACTGAAATAGGAATCAAGAGACGTGGCTTTTATTAAGGTTAAATTACTGATACTGATGTCAGGATGCTGTAACAGTGTTTCTGGAAAAAAGACATTCTGTCTAGAGCTTTCAGGACAAAGTCACCCAACATGTTTGCATTGACAAAGTGATCTTGTCCCGGAAAACAGTGCAAAGGCCCTCTTACTCTGTGCAGGCTGGGTCACTTGTCCTGACCATATGCCATTTTCTGACCCATATGCCATTTCTGACCCAAATTGAGAATTTACCCACAAACTTTCAGAATAAACATCTAGGACTCATTAAAAGTCACACTCTTATTTTACTTTACTCTTAGGGAAATGTGTTATCTGGTGAGATGTCCCAGATGAATTCATCCATTCATTCATCTGTTCATCCATCCCAGTGTTATTCCATCCATTCTTCTATCTATTCATTTATTCATTGTCAGTCAATATTTGTTTGTTATAAACCCAACTAAACAATAAACTCCATGAGAAAAGGAATTTGTCTATATTGTTCATTATTCTGAGCATTTAATACAGTGCTAAATATCAATTAAAGGGATAAATGAAAGAAAAGTAACCACTTATATTGTACTGTTCACTATACTCCATCCTGATTTTGCAGAGGCAAGGGGGAACAGCTAGGGGAAGTGAAATAAAATATTCTCATTCTGAAATTTACCGAAATATGCTTTGCCCACTTTAAATCCATACACAATGCCATTACTAACAACAGCTGACATTTACTGTGTACTCTCTGCAAGTCACTCTGCTAAGCATCTTAAAGGATTTATCAAAGCACCTTTCTATTTAATCCTCAGGACGTTCCTACGAGATAGGTCTATTAATAGCAATCCCACTTCTACATGGAGACAATCAAGTGCACCAGGTTACACGAGGAAATCTGAGCTGGACAAAAAGTCTTGACGGTAGAACCTCTTTTACCTCCTAAGTTGCATTGAGTCTCCAGTAAAGTTCCAAGCTACTTATGATATGATCTTCCAGCAAAAATACAGGAGGAAAGAAATTGTTACTGAACTGTCCTGGGATTTGCAGTAATACACGGGGTATTCTTTGCACCTGTGTGCTCATGGCCTTCTTAGAATTCATCACAAGAGAGCATTCATTCATTGGAAGAGAGCACGCTTGCACGGCCCTGCGAGATTTATGAGGCACTTTTGGACTGTGTGGCTGATGCAGCGCCTATCGCAGCAATGGAACCCTGAGCGATGTTCTGCCCCGGAGAGAGGAAGGGGTCAAAATCAATCTACCAAAAAGGCCAGTGTAGGATTCAAAACTGGGGACAGCAGAGTCTGGGGCGGACACACCGACAGTGAACACTGACAGTCGGAGGGAGCCCCAGGCCCGGGCGCCCGAGTCCGTCCTCCTGCGCCTGCGCAGTTGTTTCCTCCACCTTGTTTCTCCCCACGAGAAGCAAGTTCTTCACTCGCCAAAGATGGTCACCTTTAGCACCTAGACCTGACCCAATTACACAGCTGTGTCACCTCCCCCGCCCCCCACCTCTAAAAGCCTCCCAGGGCTTCCTCGCTTGGCAGAGCGCAGAGCAAAGCTACTTCACAACCTCCCTGAGCGTAAAACTGAGAAATGTCATTGAAACATGGAGTAATAGTTAGGAGACATATAAATACGCAGGACAGTTAGCAAGGAATGTGATAACTACTGGAGTTTGGACCAAAACAGTTTCTGGCTGCCTTTTTTTTTCTTAAATGGAGTGAATACAGGCTGAAAGAAGACAATTTTTATAAACAAGTAAAACCCTGAGCCTAAGATAAATGTTGTGATGTACACACTGTAGCTGTGATGAACTAGACATGGTGAGAAATGCAACATACTGAGAAAAAGACGAAAACTGTGATAAAAGTGTCATGATGCAAATTGTTTTACATTAACAATATTACACTACAAAGAAAGAAAGACAAATACTTTAATGCAGCAAGCGAAAAATAAAACAAAGGCTTCCCCTGCAACCACAAGATAAGAGTGTCATTTCCAATGTGCACATCCCCCTGTTCGCTGGGAGATGCATCAAGAGGGACCTCTCAGTGCGTGGGAGCCAGGCAGCCTCAGGCACACACCCATTTCAAGGCTCTCGGGCTGCTGAGAACATTTCCCCCGGGGGGGAAAAGATGCAGCTGTGTCCCCCTGCCTGCGGAACCACCGATCCTTCCCTATCAGACTGAGCATCCTGGCTTCTCCAAAGAGAAAGACTCCTGACAGCCTGCTGTATGGCACAGTTTAATCAGTGAAGGGCAGCAGCCAAAGCCAGTGAAAGAAATGCAGGCGCTAATTTAAGGGAGAATTAATGACCAGAAATAATTTAATTGTGCTAATTCAACCCACCAAAATAGGATAATCCCCACTTGCCTATCGATGGAAACAGAAATAAAAAAGGAAATGGATGACTAAGTTAGAAGCCGAATAGTCTGTCACCAGCTCCTAAAAAGGAAGCTTAGAGTGATAAATGGGCAGGGATGCAATGGTGGTGCAGTTGGCACTCTCCCGAGGCTAGAAACTTCCGGAGAGCCCCGCTGCCAGCAACAGCCTGGCAAAGCGAAGTGGGAAGGACTGGACCAGTGGCAATGCCGATCCTCAGCATCTCTGCAAGGAGCTTTTCCTTCAAGCCCCAAGAAGAACCATCTGTAGCTGCTCGTTGGATCATGCTGGTTCTTCAGTTACCTTCCAACAAATAAATCTTTGTATTTTTGAAATAAAAGAGAGAGCTGATAAGAGTGGGGAAGTACTGTGAGAAACAGAAGGTCTAACAATTTTTAAGCTACCCCTTGTGCCATCCAGGAACCAGAAGGACAATGTGCTTCCCAAGGATAATGGTGGCAGCTGCCATGGTTTTGAAAGCTTACTTCATGGCAGGCTCAGGTGTCTCCTTTAATCCTTTCAATAACCTCGTGAGGCAGGTCTGATTGTCCCCGTCACAGATGAGGAAACAGCAGTTCACAGGGATTCAGTAACCTCTCCAAGCGAATAGATGGTGGAAACAAAATTTGAGCACAGGTCAAACTCAAAAGTCCTCACCTCTTAACATCATATTCTAACGTCCCTTTACTTCATAGCCAAATTACTCATCGTTACCTGGTAGAAAGAGCAGCCACTGGTCTAATGGACAACCCATTACTTCAGTGAGAAAGCACCCTCAGTGTTCTCCCACTTGCCGTCAAAGCCTCATAAATAATATTAAATGAAGCTCTTTAAGGAAGCACCATTCATGCCACAACAGAGGCCACAAAAAAATGTTAAGAAAAAATTAATTCAACCCAGCATATCAGATGTTTTACTAGTTCACATCAATCAAACAACTGTACCAAGGGAACAGTCCCCATCCGCCGACAGGGGGCCCTACCTCAGGCCTCACCCAGCAACACTGGCTTCTTTAAAGATCACACAGCAGTCAACATTTTATCAGCGCTCAACAAACAAGTTAAGGTTTGGCTTAAATCTGAAGGTCTCTCTCCCTTTGGCATATTCTGGGATAATAGAACAAATGTCAAATCAGTACAAGATGGCATATTTACAAAATTGCACCCTGTTTTGCATAACCTAACGATGCAGCAGTTCTTAAGGATTGAACATTTCAAATCTGCTAGCAGAAGACTGCCAAATCTATGACTGTTTCGTACACTTGCCAAAAGCCTATCAAATTCTGAGCAAAATGCAAAATAAATCTCCTCTACAAGTTAAATCAGTCCCTTCTGTGTGTTCCAGGCTGCCCTCTTCTCTTGGCAACGAGGCCCAGGACTTGAGCCTCATTTCTCTTGCCCTTGATCTGATGCTGCTCTCTGTGAATCCGTTCCCTCCCCAGCCTCCCATCCTGCCTTATTAGCCACCATTTGGCCTGCTCTTCCCACAACCCTGCTCCATGTTATCTCTCGGTTCATCCGATCTGCTTCACAAATCCCCGGAAAACAGCTCTGCCCACCACGCCTCTGCTCCTTTGCCTCACCCCTCGGGCAGCCGATGGAAAGCACCTATGCTCTTCCTCTGTGTCTCCCGGAATCTTCCTTGACTGGCTCCAGATAAGTGCCCTCTCCCTTTCCTACCCCTCAGTAGCTACATCTTATATAACATTTCCGCACCTCAGCTTCTGGGTCAATAAAATGGAGATAATTAGAGCACTTATCTCAGAGAATTTGAGGGAGAACTGAACCTAATAATCCATGTAAAGAGCTTAGAAGAGTGAAGTGCTAGTGACTCAGTCGTGTCTGACTCTGCAACCCCTTCGGGCTGTAGCCCACCAGGCTCCTCGCCTATGGAATTCTCCAGGCAAGAAAACTGGAGTTGGTAGCCATTCCCTTCTATAGGGGATCTTCCAGACCCAGGGATTGAACCTGGGCCTCCTGCATTGTAGGCAGATTCTTTACCATTTGAACCAGCAGGGAAGCCCATCTGGTCATAGAAGCACTTAATGAGTGAATAAAAAAAATGAATGAAATAAATGAAACTGAGTCCCCCTTGGTTGAGAGGAGTGGGGGGAAGGTGAAATCCCAGCTTCTCAGCCACCTCCCTTCCTCACTACATGCTCGGAAGGCATGCTGGGGCACCACAGTCACGATCTGGAAATCACTAATCTTTTCCATACATATTGGGCACTCTGTCATGCTCAAGTTCATGCTTTATTACTACTTTCTTTTATTTCTCTTCAAAAATTTTGTCTGCATACTTTGTCCCACCAACAAGGTCACCAACTTCTGAACAACTAAAACACCAGGCACCTCAAATAGGTGAATGAAAGTCTACCACGTTAATGATTTTTTACAGATTTGCTTGGCCATGTAGAAACTGTGATTGGCCATGTAGAAACTATTCATCACTGTTAGGAACCCACTCCCCAAGGTGGGGCCATGGTTGCTATTTGCTTATTGCTATTGGGGTGGTGGCTTCCCAGGTGGCACAGTGGTAAAGAATCCACCTGCCAATGTAGGAGACACAAGAGACGAGGGTTTGATCTCTGGGTTGGGAAGATCCCCTGGAGTAGGAAATGGCAATCCACTCCAGTATTGGGAAATCCCATGGACAGAGGAGCCTGGTGGGTTACAGTCCATGAGTTGCAGAGTTGAGCACATATTGGGGGTGAGGGTTGTCTTATCGTCTATCTGATTCTTTTGCTCAAATCTATTGCCATTTCTGTTGGCTATGGACTAAGTGAGGCTCTGAGATTTTCGGCAGAAAAAAAATGTTTCCACAGAGCTTCACTGCCTATTGGCTTCACTGTCATCCCTCTACTTTGCTTGCCTGCTTAGAGCTTCTGGGACCAGCTCCTTGGAGTTTAAGGGGCATGAATGTCTTCTTCCTCTTTAATTCCCCGGTATTCTTTAAAAGTGCTTCTGTCTTGCCACTTGGCAGTAGGTGGGTGATTATCTACAAAAAGGGTCTTATGGATCACTGCTTATGTCACTGCATTGGGTCCAAGCCTTAGTCCCAGGGTCCCATAATCTATATGGTGGCTTTGTAAGAATAAAAAAAGGCACTCCTTCTGGTTGGATGCAGCCCCAAAGGTGCATGCCTTAGTGAATGGAGCTCAGACTGGCTTCTAGCAGTGCACAAGCTGAACAACTATACATGTCATCCCACTTGTTCCATTTACATATACAAATGGTTCCTTCAATTTCCTTTCCTAAATAGTAAGTACGACCTTTATTTCACAAAATGTCCTTCTCTTGGTTGTCCTCTACATTCTTCCAAGCCTGGGTCATTAATGACCTAATAATGAATCTTCTCCTCATCTGAGTTTCATCAAAAATTATATTCTCTTCCAAAGGCTATAATTCTGGTTACAGATAAATGATGCTATAGTTGAAAAGGTGTACAAAGATCAAGACCTTGCTTGTTACACACTTCGGTCATTCCTATCCTGGAGGTACTGAAGAAAGTCAACAGGCTATCCTATACGGGACTCCTTTTCAGAATATTTCTCCTGACCCGCAGGAAGACAGAGAACAGGGAAAGCCTGTAAGGAATTGTCTCCTTTGTTTTTTCCAAGAGGGTAGGAGGAGGGAAGGAGAGGAGGAGAGAGAAAGGGAGGAAATAAAAACAACCTGGGAAAGAAAAGTAAAAGAAGATGGGGGTCCAGAGGGGCAGCTGGGGCCTTAGAGGAAAATAGAATCTTTGAATGTATTCCTGCCAGAGACAAAAGCACAGACTCATTTAAAAAACAAAGGAGGGCAGCTTTATTCTAAAGCCTGCTGTGCACCAAATATAGGTACTCAGATTCAGCTCTCCACTTTCTGAGGAGGCAACTCACAGGGCAGAAACAACACAGAGAATACATCTACCTCACTTTCTCCTGCCCACCTTAACTATCGCCCACCCAAATAATTCCTCTGAGTAACACATTGGGAACCTTTAGCTCCCTGGTACTGGCAGTTTTAATGTGTCCATTGCCAGCAGAGAATTCTGTGCCAAGAAAACCCGACTCCTGGCGTGGAAGGATTAAACAGTCCTCGGGAGCCATCTGTGCAGCAAAGTGAGACAGTGACTCTGTGCTCCCAATGCGCGTGTGTTGCCATCGGCAGTAGGAAGTGACTTCTATTTACATGACCAGCTCATGCAGAGAACACCTAAGAGGAGCGAGGAAAGTGGCCACGCCAGTGGGGGGGCAGAGTTAGAGAAGAGAGGGATGGGCATGGGAATGAGAGGCCTGTAGGAAAATCTGGAAAAAGAGCCTGACATGGCAGATTAAAACTATTTATCCTCTAGGGCGAGGACTGACTGAAGAGGAGACACCCTGTTGGCTGATGTTTTTGGAATGCAGTAGAGTAGGTGCCATGGACTTCCTTGGATATCAAGGTTTGGACTTCACCCTGTCCTTCGAGGTTCAAAGACTTTCAAGATGGGGTTTTTAAAATGAACTTTGACTCATCATCCACCAGGATCTAGAGTCAGAATGAGGGTCCTGGGCAGTATACCTCTGATGTTTTGGGATTTTTTTTTTTTTTTAGTACTTTGGGATTATTTGAGAAAGACTTTTAGCCATGCCCCAAATATGGTGTACCACAGGAGGGATGCTTTCAAGTGTAAGCATCCTCGTTGGGTCACTGACAAGAAAATTAGAGCTGTAAAATGAGAGAGATGATGGAGATGTATAGTTTTTATAACAATGTTTCCACTCAAGAAGTTTTAAAATTAAATCAAAAAAGATTTTAAGGTTTCTATTTTATACTGGGTGATCCAAAGACTACAATATGGAGGAAAGCTTTGAATGACTAATAATACCACAGAGGGGGGAAAAGAAGTACAAAATAACTATGAATCCAAGAATAATAAATTGAGGATAGAGAGATATACAAGGAAAACATGTGAGTCAAAAGAGAGGATGCTAGTCCACCAGGAGAGCAGTACAAGTGTCCTAATAGATGGAGTGAGTGACAGTCGCATAGTCGAGTCCAGCTCCCCATGATCCCATGAACTATAGCCGGCCAGGCTCCTCTGTCCATGAAATTCTTCAGGCAAGAATACTGGACTGGGTTGCCATTTCCTTCGCCACCTAATAGATGGAGGTGGAAGGGGGAAAAATGACATTCCAGGGCCGCTGTAAGAAAGGTATTGAACACCTGGTTAAAGAATAAGAGCTGGACTTAGTTGAGTCCATGGGAAAAGTCCATGAAAGTGCTGTGAGTGGAAGTTAAGCTCCTACCTCTGTGTGCGATACAGCCTGGAGTGCAGGGACACCAGCTAAGGAATGAGCAGTGGGGTTATGGTTGTGAAAGGTGGTAGTCACGTGGCATCAGCAATGTGACCATGAAGCAGGGAAAAGATGTCTAAAGCAGCTGATTGGATGTGGAGGAGAAAGAATGGGAAAAACTGCGTCCAAAGTATCACGTGGGACAATCGGAAGACATAAGGACAACCTGATTATGGGACTGCTTTGTAGTAGAAGAGGATTCATACATCCCATTTCATAAGCTGTTACTTCTCTCTTTTTTTTAATTATTGCAGTATAGTTACTTTATTATGCTATTTTCTGCTGTATAGCAAAGTGAATCAGCTATGCATTTACATATATCCTCTTTTTCTGGATTTCCTTCCCATTTAGGTCACAACAGAGCATTAAGTAGAGTTCCCTGTGCTACATAGTAGGTTCTCATTAGCTATCTATTTTATACAGTTGTTACTTTTCTATTGTGACTGGTAAACAGAGATGAAAACACAAACTCAGACACAAATGTACTCATACCCCTCTCCGCCACACCCCACACAAGCCTTGCTAAATAAAGCTGAAAGGAAGATGTAAAACTAAACTATACATGTCTAGCAAAACTGGAAATTGTATTTGCATTTTATTGTGCTTTGATCAAATGGGCTCAGAACCCCTAATAATGATGACATCTTACAAAAATGTACAAATATGGCTTAGACCAATGTATGAATACAAAGCCCAAGCACTGAGAACCGTGGCACAGATGAGAAGAAATTGTGCTCTTAAATCATACGGGTTATTGTTTTTCTTTCTTTTTAATTCACTGTCCTGGGAAGAGTTTTGAATATCCTCTGAAGAATGTAAACATCGGATGACTGACCCAGCCATCTGTACGTTTAGGGGTTTCCAACTTACATGACAAAATCTGGAAGTTTTGGGGAATGGTGCAATGCCCTGAAGGGTCCCTAGTACTTAGGCTGATATTCCAGCTGAAGCAAATGTGCTACCAAAGAGAGGGCCCTGGCCCTGCAGTGGCACCCACGCTAGCATGCAGGGTGCCAATGATGGCTGTACCCAGGCCCCATCTCAGATGCGATAGCCCATTTGTGTAGTAACCTGCCCACTGCCTCTTCCAAGCAGGCAACCAGCCCATGGATGCTATTCAGTAATTTGGGTTCAAGAGCTTTTCAGAGTATTACCCTCCTGCACCTATAGGACACCTGCTTTACTCAAATCTTGTGGGGGAAAAAAAAATGTACACATTTGGGTAAGAATAAGAAAATTATAGGCTTGTACATACATCTTAATTATGATAATACCATAAGAAATTTTAATATGTGGTTAAAGACTTAGAGTGTCTTCTGGGCTCTAAAGGAATATGTTGAATTTGACATGTTTTCTAAACGGAATTTTTTTTATAATTAAAGTAATTATCTGGTGTTGCTTTGTATTTCCAAATGAATGCATATTGTGACCTATATAGCATACGATAAAGGCTGTAATTATGCAGAATGTAGTAGGGGAAGCTACTGGAGTAACTCTAAACCACCTGTGTTATTTTTTAACAAGAATTTTGTTGGAAATAAAAAATATATATTTTCTAGAATAGATACACTTAAAAATGTTCTTATACCACTTGTAAATAGGTTATAAAGTGGATCTAGCTCACCATCGCTTACCCTGTAAGAGTCAAGGTTGTCTTCTGGAGTTGGAAGACCCATGTAACGCTCTGTGTACACGGAGTCTGTGATGGAGAGAAGAAAAAAACTTGATTCATACAATACAAGCTTTTCCCCTTTTACTGGGTTATTTTATGTCTTAACTTGCGCAAAGGTCTACAGTGTTATACCATCAGAAGTATCTCCTTTCTGATCGTTTCTGCTTGGCTTGTTGATGCATCCAGACTCCTGTCTTTCCATACTCAGCCCTGTAACCAATTCCCATTAGCTCTCCCCTGCAGGACAAGGGGAGATCAAAACAGGTGATCTAAAACCCAAACAATAACTCACCTGCAGAAAAGTCAAATGTGAAATGCTCAGTGACAAGGATACTACATTAAAGATCTGACTCCCTTAAAGATCTTGATTAGCAAGTCATTTAATGTCTAAATTGTCTTGAATTTCTTGGTCCTGACACATGTATATGCCCTACTTTAGGATATTCTCTTTCCTACTGGAAACTCCTCATAATTTTCAATTACTAGTTGCTCACTTAAAACATATTTTTTTAGGTGGGGGAGGGACAGACTGAAAGCAAAAAATTCAGTTATCATTATTTGAAGTACAACCCTATACTGGCTCAGCTACTCCATCATAAGGCAAGTTAAATATCTGTTTTCTTTCATTTTGTGGAGAGAGACATATATATACATATAGCTATATGTATACATATATGTATATTTTTAAAAATATCAGTGAGAAAATGTATTGTTGCTGAATTCCAATATAACTTTAAATATGTGAAATAACTTTTTGAAAAATGGCCAGGTTACAGTAAGTAAATAAGTATAATATGTTTCCACTGTGCTATATAGATTAATGACATGAATATCACTGTAATTGTACCAGTATTTCAATACCAATTTAATTAATTATTTAGAAGAATAGATCATCAAAACAATAAGCTTAGGCAACATTCTAACCCCTTTTGAATGGCTGGCATTGATAACTAGTATTAGCTATTCCATATATATTGCTCAGGCCCTTTCAATGGAAATCAAAATATTTTCCTCCAAAATGAGTTTTTATTATTTTATCATTTTGATTAAAGTGAATACAGACTATATGCAATTGTACATATCTAGAGGACACTAACATAGGAAATACAATATTTTAAAGCACACTTTAAAATATAAGACTTTCCCAAAATGTTCATCTTTTAACTTTAAATAGAAATAACTTGGGATGTACACTTAATGGGGTGGGGGAGTAGGAATAGCTTTTAAGGGCAAAATAATTTTTCCCCCAAACAGGCATAATTCTTCTTGTTCTAGAACATAATAGCCCTTTCTTATTATGGTAACCAGGTTTTCTTGTGTAAGAAGATCTAAAATTTTTAAAATACTATTTTAAAAATGCTTAATGTCAGGGGTTAATGTGGGGCTTCCCTGATAGCTCAGTTGGTAAAGAATCTGCCTGCAATGCAGGAGACCTGGGTTCGATCCCTGGGTTGGGAAGATCCCCTGGAGAAGGGAAAGGCTACCCACTCCAATATTCTGGCCTGGAGAATTCCATAGACTGTATAGTCCATGGGGTCGCAGAGTTGGACATGACTAGGCATCTTTCACTTTCACTAATGTCAGTGTAAACTTTAGAAGTATGTCTTGCAATACCATTTATGCACTCCTTCCACTTGATTTTTGAGTAATATTGTTCAAATTTTCACACATGTAAGAATTCTAGAAAGTTCTTGTTAGATTGGTCCATATACATTTAATGAACTCTTCTTACCATTATATATTTCCAAATTCATGAAGATTGTTTCTATTATCTTACTGACCACCAGAGGTCTCCAGAAATAAGCCATCATACAGAACAATTAGTATCAAGCAGGAAAGTATTATATGAAAACAAATCTATTGTGTGAGGATCAGTCCTAACCATGTTCTCCAATTTTTTTCAATAGAAAGACAATGATGTATCTTTTACACATTGGCTTCTCTTGACTTTAGAGTTTTCCACAGTTTTGGTATTACCATATACTACCATACATTAGGGTATAAAATATTTAATAAGCATATTCATTATCAATGATTCTATCATTATACTGCAGAAAGGACTTGAGATGGGGTCAGAAGAGATACAGGAAGATAATTCATCTGTCACCACCTCTGGCTCTTCCCCACTACCTAGAGTTCCACTGCTTACCCCTTCCCCTTGGGAATCATAGCCTTACATGTGTATGATAGAACAATAGATTCTCAGTGGTGTAAAGAATATTCTAGAGTGGCTTTCACCTACTTAGTGGAAACAAAGCCTCCAGGAATTCTCCTGCCAAAGTCTCTTCTTTCCACCCAAAGTCCTACTTTATATTTAACCTTAACCTGAAGGGAAAGAAATACTCCTCTTATTCTTGTAATATGTGAAGCCCCAAAGTCAAAGTAGAATAAAGTAAGGAAGGGGATCTGAAGAACTGTAGCACTGGGAATGCTATAAAATGTGGAAAACATAATTTCTTGATAAGACATTTAGGAAACAGAATTGGTTGCTAACTAACTATGTAGGTAGCATTTAATACCACCCAGCCTTTCCCAACAGCAGCAGAAGTGAGACTGTTTTATTACAGGTATCCATAAAGTACGTCTAAGATGAATCAGCTTCTTCACTGTAGAAAAAGGGAAACTAAAAAATGAATGGCTTTGGCATGGAGATGTGAAGGTTCGCACTCAGCATCTCTGCACCGAGGGCCATCACCTACCATAGTACTCCCACCTGGAAACAGGCGCCACGGCTATTCCACACTTGAACACACCACTTCCTGCTCCCAGCACCATTGAGGTTACGTACCCTCCGTATGACTAAGAAATGGAAACAGTTATTTTTATGGAGGTAAAGGAATTAAGGACATATGGTAGGCAAGTCGCAGTTTCCACATTTCTCACATCTTTATATACTGTGCCTCTTTCGAGATAGAAAGCATGATAGAGGAGGCTTAAATTGGCCTTAATTGGGCAGTATCTAAAGACTACCCGTTCAGAGCCCTGGTCCCTTTTCTTGGTAGGGGTAAGAGGGAAAGCATTGACATTTTGCTGAATAGTACTAATTAAAAACAAAACGACAAAAACAAAAAAAGTTAAAGAAAAAAAACAAAACAAAAAGGCAATAATCTCTTAAGTTTTTACTTTTTTGGACTCCTGAGAAAAAGTGTCTCTCCTTCCCTCTCCCCCTCTATCTTTCCTTTTCTTTATCCCTCTTTCTTGCCTCTTCTTCCTCGCTCACCTCCTTTCCCCCATTGTAATAAACAAAAGTGTAAGCCTGGGGGGGACTCATTGCCCAGAAATCTAAGACATTTGGACCTTCTTAGATGGGCATGATGGTTGCGATTTACACCTCCAAATATGTACAAACAAAAGTAAATTATCCTGTTTTGGATTATATTCACTAAGGAATACATCAGCCAAAGTACTCACCCAGCCCCAAATTGCAATCCGTTTGTCGTCCACAAATCCCATTTTTGAAAACTGTCTAAAATACATGGAAGAAGTCCACGAATTAGTATCACACTGTGTATAGAAAACTAAGGTAACTGCACAAATGTGAAACCCTGCCATTTGTTCTCTATTTCATTCTTTTAGAAATTAAGATTAATTGCTGCCAGCAATCAAATAAACACCTGAGATCAATGTCTATCATTGTTAACTTAAGAGCCAGATGAACAAGGTTTACTTGTTTTGGAGTCCATAAAAATTATGTCTGTGTGTGTGTGTTGTGTGTGTGTGTCTGTATGATTCACAGAAAACAAATCCTGGCTGTTTTTTTCACAGCTGTATATAAAAATTTGCAGCCCAGATGCACTTTTTTTACATAATTGAATTTAAACCTCTCCAGATGTTTTTCAGTTTGAGAGAAGCTGCCCCTGCAATAGAAAAACATGGGAGCTTGGAGAACATCTGTGCAGGGCTTAGAAATATCCCTGGGCCCCCTCCCTGAGAACTCAAACACCATTCTCAAACACATCCTTTCTTATGATGGGTGTTGATTAGTTAACTCAACACTATGAAATATGAAGCAGTTCTTCCTTGAAGGATTAAGATGTCGTTTTGTCACTAAATTGTATGGTTGGAATCCAGGTAAAGAAAGGAGAAAAATATTCTTTGCGTCTATTTCTTAGTCTTAGACTTACATCAAAAGGCAACTGGTTTACTTAAAAAAAAAAAAAATCTAGCAAATGGGGCTCTTAACTTGGTAGTATTGAGGGAGGTGGGGGACCCTCACACTGACCTATATGTGATCTTAAGAACCTTTATTTTCAATTGATGGTATATGTCTTAGACTGCCCTGAGGTAAGCAATATTAGAAAAAATTCAGTGTAAGTAGTTTTCAGCTCATCTTCTCATGTAAACTTTTTAAACTTGGAACACATACATACAGAAACGTGTACCAAATCACAAATGTACAAGCTCATAAGCCTTTACAGAGTGAGCATACCTTGAAGCAAAAAATGGGGCAATACTATCACCCAGAAGCCTCTGGGTCATTTTTCTCTTTGGAAAAAAAAAAATCTTTTATTGAATCCCAGAAAAATTCCACCTGAATTTGTACCAATATAAATTCGATTGTGGATATAGGATATATACTTTTGTTCCTGGCTTCTTTCACTCAACAGTCTGTGAGATTCATCTGTGTTGTTGTACATAGTTCCTTTGAGTTGCTGAAAAGCAACTACTCATTACTTTTTTTTTTTCCATTTATTTTTATTTACTCATTACTTTTTAAACAGAGTTGTATATTGTGGATAACACAATTCTATCATTTTAGACTTGAAAGGCCCTGGAAGCCATGCCCTTTCTCACAGAATCTGGATAAATAAAGATGAATTTGTAAAATATCAAAGCCTCAGTCTTGAAAACAACTTATGCTCTTATCTAAATCTTTTCTTTATTTATTTTTTACTTTCAAGGAAAATAGCTAATCATTAACTTTGATTTAACAAATTTAGGATTACTTAATAAATTATCTTTTCTCCTTGTTGGTTGTTCCTTTTTTAAAAGGCATTTTATTCCATCCATTTAATCATTCACAATTTTTTTCCATTTCCTAGTTTCTGATTTCACAACGTTATTTAAAATCGCTAATTTATTATGCTTTTCAGACATCTCTGCAGGTGGTTATGGAACCTCAAAGACTACATTCCCCATTTACCAGTTGAATGCAACTGAAAGTAAGTTGAAGGGAAACCCAGATTCAAGACCTGACCAGTCTTGGCAAATTATCTAACCTAAGAGCCTCCATTTCTTTACCTGAAGTGTAAGGTCTGAACACTCATCTCTGAGGGTTGCTGTGTCGCTTCAGGGATAAGGCAGTTTGTAAAACACTGCATGTTACATGTGCACGCCAGGGTAACCACCAATTAAGATTAAAATCTTTCTTAAGTCAGACCACATCTATTTATAGCCTCACAATTGATGTGCTTCATCCTTAAAGGATCCCTTATAACTGAGTGACAATGGTCGTATTCTACAACTTTCCCAAATTGGGGGAGGAGCTCTCACTCAGCAGAATGTAGGAACCACTCCTAAGACTTCGTGGTTGTCATCCTACTCTGACATAAATACACCAATCTCCTCTGTTTATCCTCGACTATAGGAGTGGCTTGCTTGTTTAGTTAGACGTTCACTCAGAGGCACATTTATCCCTGTTTTGTCCATGTGTTTGATGAATTCTGAGTCCCTACTGCTAGAAGATGGTGGCACACATATCAATTCCCTTTTAAGTCTAAACATAATATTTTCGCTAAAAATCTAGCCCAAGGATGAAAGATTCTTCCCAGGACACTAGAAGCTCCTTATACTTCACAACTTTAAAATTTAAATGGGGGTTGGGGAATTAAACAGCCTTTGAATTCACCTCCTAGTCACTCACCTGGTTGCTTCAATTTGATCTTCAACTTCAAATGTTCCCAATCTTCTGTTGATTGCATGCATGATCTTATCTCCTTGGTAACCACTTCCTCTGCCATCAAAGCTAGCTACTACAATGTTTTCTGTGCTTGCAAGGTAAGTAGCCCAGTTGAGTCTGAAGATAGCATCTGCTTTTTGACTACAGGGGCCTGCATATCTGTGAAAAATGCCAAATTGTTAGCCTTTGTGGTTTTCCTGAATCAAATGAAGAAGGCTTGAGTTTCTATTCCCCATGGACAAGAGGTGTACATCTTTCCTGTTCATGAGCCTGAAATCGTGCCAGCTGCCAGGGTGTTCTCAATGGGTCCTGTCAAACTTGAGAGTCATGGCAACATGACTATAATGGCTGTGTGTTTCCTCCGAAGATGCCCATCAGTTTTATCTTTGAAGATTGCCATCAAACACAGACTTCACAGGCCAATGTTTGCTAAGTTGCATATACCTTAGAAATCAAAGTAAATACTCTAATAATTAGAATAGGGGAATTGTATAATGAAAAAATAGTGAAGATGACAATAAATGCAGCTTCAAGTATATCTTTCTGATTGAGCTTACAAACACTCTTAGACTACAAGTTTCCTTGATTAGAACTTCCTTAAGGACTTTGACTGCTGTAGGACATGCACTGCATTTGCTTCAATAGCCAGCACAGTGCTGTTCACTAAGGCCCACAAGACACTGTGGAATGGGCCAAAGTATGAATGGACACCTCAAAGAAGGGACTTCACCGGCGATCCAGTGGTTAAGACTGTACTCCCAGTGCAGGAGGCATGGGTTCGATCCCTGGTCAGAGAACTAAGATCCCGCATGCCATATGGTGCAGCCAAAAAAAAAAAAAAAAAAAACCACACTTCAAAGGAGAAAGAAATATACTATTGGAAAGTGGGTTATTGTTGGCATTCTACTTATTAACAAATTTAATTCTCTCATAGCTGCATTCTTCACAGGCTGTAACTTATCCATACATAGCTGTGTATACAGTCTTCATCAAGCCCTCTCATTTCCATTTGTTAATCAAGACATTTCCTCCAGGTCATCAGATCTTGTAAACAGGTCTTCTTTGCATGATCTACAAGACTCCTGGACCCAGATCTTCTCTGGTAACTCTTCCCTTCCCAGCCCATCTCTCCTACTCATCTGTTCACTCTCCCTGCCAACAGGATTGGACAAGACCTGCTTGGACATCTTTGTTAACATCTTCCTCCCTTTCCTTGGGGATGGCAGTCAAAAGAATTTGTTTTAAGCCAAATATTGATTGTATGACTTTAATTTTGACTCAGATAGGAAAGAATGTGCCTGCAATGCAGGAAACCTGGGTTCCGTCCCTGGGTTGGGAAGATCCCCTGGAGAAGGGAATGTCTACCCACTCCTGTGTTCTTGCCTGGAGAATTCCATGGACAGAGGAGCCTGATGGGCTACAGTCCATGGGGTTGCAAAGAGTTGGACACTTTGATTGACTAACACTTTCACATTTTTTTTCATTGTACAACTTTAATTTTACACTAGATATTGTATCATTCTAAGTTTTAGAAAAAGAAGGCATTCATGAATTTCTTAAGCAAGTAAACATTTTTTTTAACTTGTGAAATACCCTGGTCCTTTCAATGATATTAAATTTGGTAGAGTTAATAGCTTCCCTTAGTATTAACTATGTGTCAGGTTAAGTAAGCTTGAAGATTAAGCAACATTATTTTTAAAAATAGAAAATAAAGATTCAGACATCTAAGAAAATGAAGAGGAAAATCACTGAAAAGAACTGGGCCTGAATTTACCATGTTTTTTTAAACTTTCCTAATGAAAGGGAGATCTAGTTATTACTTACTAAGGATTTCAAGAAGATAAAAATATCACTTTTTTCTTTTTAAACAAACCCTTATGTGAAAACATTACTTTTTTTTAATTGTAAAGGATCTTGTTCGGTACTGGGGCTAAGGCCCCAAGCAAGTGAATGTTACTGTAGTCAAAATTTGACTAAATTAGGTGTAATGAGAATCCAACAGTGTATCTGAAAGTTTAAAATACCTCTTTCTCTTTTTCTGAACATTTATGTTTGGTTTACATGGAACTGTAAATGCAGGGGAATGTGCTGTATAAAGGGTGTGTCTCATGTTAGTATCTGTATTCCTTCTGTTTTTTTTTTTTGCTAGTAACAACTGGAAAGTATCCCCAAGTTTTCAGTTTTCTTTTCTGTATAATGGACCCAATAGAACTGACTACATAGGCTTGCAGTGCGGACAAAATAAGGCAAATTACCTGGCATGCAGCAGGCACATAGCCCTTGTGTTGGCTTGTTTTGTTTTGAATAAAGGAAATGAGGCAAGCTGGGATAGGAAGAGTGGCATTGTGGCATTATGTGTGAGGTCAGGGCAATTTTGGAAATTGAAGTAAAATGTTTTCCTACTAATTACCAAAAATGCAAAGATACCATATTTAGACCTCAAGGGAGCTCACATTTACTGCTCAAAGACTTGTGATTTCAGAACTTTCTCAAGGACGTGGAGAAGTTTAAATTATATAATGAATACTTTCTCATATCATATCTTCTCTTCACCAAAAAAGGAAATGGAAAATACCAGGCAATGATATTTCAGGAACTACATAAAGAGAAACCTGACACTGGAATGAATTAAAGACCACCAATGAGAGATATCTGGGTAAATTTAGGGATAAGGAAACTGTGAAGACTAGTAATACCCATCTATTGCTTATTAAAATGTCTAAGAGGTAAGGATGAAAATGGGGACTTGAGAATTTCTTTCAAATTCCCTTGGAGTTCAAGGGGGAAAAAAAATCAAAACAAAACCCATATGCCATTATGAGGGAAAAAGAGTGTCTAGCTTCTCTATTAGAAAGATAGTAGAAAATACAGGATCTGTGTATTGCAAAATGGAAGAATTATTAAAATTGCTCTACAATAATTCAGGAAGCAAGAAAGGATGCATTTGTCTCTATTTTTCAGTGAGCTACACTGGGTAAACATGTACAATGGTTAACTTCTACATTATTCCTTTAGCTTGAATACTTACACGTCTATTAGCAGAGGATATTTCTTGGATTTATCAAAATGAGGGGGCAAGATCATCTGATACCAAAATTCTAAACAAACAGAAAGATTAATTAGTGAATTAAGAACACATTAGCACATGGTTTTGGTTTCTTATCTCTGTCAGTGACAAGTAACATGTAGAGTTTAGCAATTTGTTAAATTATTATAGAAAAAGAAAATGAACCGTTTTGATTTAGCATGCTTTTCAGCTATAAAAAATATTCTCTTTCAGGTTAAAATATTAGTTTAAGGTTAAAACAAAGTTGTTTCTAATGGATCTATTAAATACATTGGTGTTTTGTAAAATAAAAGTGCATCTTAGAATTGCTAATGTTTTGTTTTTATGATTCTGTTCTTTGGCATCTGATCTACTTATCTAGTTTGTTTATGGCTTATGTTCTAAGTTTTCCTCCAAAATGTTTTCCTCTTCTTGAACTTCTTTGAAGATGTTTAGGATTTTTAGTTGGCCTTAACACTATTTTAAAATTCTGATTTAATAACATTTTTGTAATTCTTATTGCCATCCCAGGCTGTAAGATGAGTTCCCATTTTCAGCTCTGTGTTTCAGAGAATGAAACTAGGTTTACGTGGGTCAAACTGTTCTGCACGATCTTATGCAGGTCTGTTTAATTCTCTCTACTTGATTTAACATCAGTTTAGTAAAATTTGTCCCTAAAAAATAAATTGGTTACCTTTGCTACCAAATTCAGGCTAATTAGTTAGACTAATCTTTAAAAACGAGATACAGAGAGAGAGAGAGAGGAGAGCTGTTTCATATTTTAATAAGAATATTTCCAGCTTCAGTAGATTTAACCTACAAGGAAAAAATTCCTTATCTCTAGAGATGTTTCTTCCTTATGTTCACCTTTCTTTTGTATTTTGGTTGTTATAATTATTTTAGTTGAGGAAAAAAAGAAAAGTTTAAGAGTACAATCTTTATATAGGTAGATTTTTCTTTAATTTGTATTTTGCTGGTTATTTTATGCTTTCTGATCAAATGTGCTTATGAGAACTAAAATTTTAGTCTCTTTTATATTTGAGTAGAATGTCAAACTATCAGTTGATCATGATGCTTTTTAAAAATATGTCAAACCCAGTGTTTGATCTCTCCTTTGTTTGAATCAACACTAGTTAACTGGAAATGTTTTACTTCCTATAATTTTTAAGATGCACAGTCTTTTCTCTGGGGGTCACATCTGAATATTTAATATGTTATATTATAATATTCAATGCCTTCTGTTCCAGGAAGTCCAGTTAGCTCTTCGAAACCCTAAGCCCTTGCCAGTCAAACCAGTTTCAAGGGCCAGCAGCACTAGCATCACGTGGGAGCTTATTACAAGCTTCAATCCTGGGCCCACGCTCACAGGCTGGCTCAAAATGTGCATGTTAATGAGGTCCCAGGTGATCCATAAGCACCTGCAGTTTCAGGAGCATTGCTCTAAGCTCTTCTTCAGAAGCACCCTCCACTCCCCATGCTTTTCCTGCCACTTAAAACTGGAGGAGCTGAATGTCTTCTATTATTATCCTTTATTAAAATACAATCTAAAATAAATCACTCTTGATGGATGCCCCCCCTTCCCTATGAATTATTAGCCCTTAATGGGAAAAAAAAAAAAGCAAATAAAAACAACTACAAAAAAAGAATAGGATTTCCTACTCAAAGAAACCCCTTGTTCTTACTGGTCCCTGAACATAATACATGATCAGGCCATTAGGCCAGGGCCCATCATGGAGAGGAGATTAGGAAATATTCAAGATTTCTATCCTAGGACTGAAGTTTCAACATTTTACAGCCAAACTTAATTTTTTTACACAAGTCATTTTCGACCTGTTTGGGTTAAAGGTAAAATATATTAGTATTTCATTGTTAAAAACACAGTTAATACTTAATAGTAGAATAAAATTACTTAATGGGATGACACTGAACTAGCTAGCAACAATGCAATTTATCCAAGTATCTTCCATTTAAAATAATACATTTTATGTAGACTATTATATTTTTAGATTAAAAAAATGTAAAACTAGTCATTCTTGTGATAGAACATTTCATGGAAAAATGACATTATAATAATTTTATGTATAAAATACATTACTGTCAGATCAATTTACATTTAGTTATAATTTTATTGATGTTTCCGTGAAAAGTTACATTCCAAGAGAAATTTCACTTACTTGTTCCATGCAAATGAATGAAGTCCAGTTTCTTTGAGGGCATCTGGACATCCTGCAGCACTTGATCCAAATCTGAATTGTTTTCCAGGACTCTCAGTTCTCAACAAATATTTGAAGCATTTGTTACAACGTGAAGAATTTGGATTGTGCAAAGCAATAAGGAACAAGGGGGTGATTCACTGATGAGACTATACCCACTTCATATCTTAAATCTTGTGTTCAAGTCATTGTCAAGACACTCTAAAGCTGAAGAAAATCCCATTATGCTAAGCACATGTTGCTCCTATTCACACACACTTTCCTAAAAAGCAAACCAAGGATAAAATATGAAAATGTTACCTTTATCATTGCTGCTGTTATGCAGAGTATATAGGGGCAGACCAGGACCTGTTAACATAATCAGGGGAAAAAAAAATATTTCAGGGCTTTTAAAAAAAAAAAAACGATACCATACTTTTCAAAAATAGCATTTGTTACCATTTAACTTTGATATAACTTTGACACCATTTAGCTTTGATAGAATGAATATCACAGTGGATAAGAGGCTTATAAGTGTTAGCTGATTTTCTTTTTCCATAAAATGAGTGCAATTTGAGTCTAAGAAGTATTAATGTTACTGGAGAGGCACCGGGCTCTGGAGAATGAAACAGAAATTGCACATCTGGCCCTGCTTAGTGCCTTGCGCACATTATCATGTCTGAGCCCAATTCTTTCTTCTGTGAACTAAGCCTTTGAGACCCAGGGTAAGCCACCAGCCTTCCTGGCTCTAACTCCGAGGTCCAGAGAGGCCACACCCTCTCTCAGGCCCTGCCCACTAGGGGTGGAGCTCCGGAGACAGGTATCCCCCGACCCACACTCCACTGCCGCTCCACTTTCCACTTCCCCGCCTTCAAAGGGCAGATCCCATCCGCTGCTGTCCCCACTATGGAGGACTGGGCCAGGCGGCACATCTGCAGTGTGCCTGACTTGGATAAGCGATTCCTTCCTGGCATGAGAAAGTGTTTTTCTCACACGCTCAGATCTTCACTATTTATCCCAACTGTGGTAGTTGCAGAGTGGAAGGTAATGTATAGAAAAAGCTACTTAGTGAGCTATTTAATTTTGACACATTTGAATCACACTATTTTTACACTTGATCAGAACCACAGTGGAGGCATTCTAAGGACCTGGGATTGAATCCTTGACTTTCCTGCTTTGTGACTTAGGACAGCATACCTATGCTTCAGTCTCTTTATGTATAAAATTAGGACAATCATATCTACATTACAGAGTTTTCTTAAGGATCAAATAAGATTATGAATACAAAACTTGAGCACAGTGCCTGATATACATAAAACACGTGCCCAAAAATGGTTTCTGGAAACAGCCATGGTAAAGAACTAGGAAGAAAAATGTGATATTAAAGCATGCCAGTACAGAAAGGTTCAGATAAGGAGACCTCTTTTTGGCAATGGACAGTTCTTGTCAACTTTTCAGAATATCCAAATTTCTTGCTCTCACTTTAAGAAGTCATCTAGTGTTTAATGGCAGAGGCCTGTGTCTAAATCCTCTTGAGCTTCTCATTAGCTGCATGACCTGTGAAATCACATTACCTCTCTTCGTCCAGATTTCTTCATTTTTTAATAAAGAAAACAATAATAACAATAGTTACAGAAGATGAAGCTGTGAGCAGGCTGAGTCACAGGACCCACCTTACGTACCTTTTTCTCATTTAATGGGGTAAGTGCATACAATTAAAATTTGCATTAAAAAATGCACACTAGGTGTATATATAAGGATGAAAAGTGCCTCTGTCATACATAAGCTCTGGGTATGTATGCTTTCAGTCTAAAAGCAAGCCTCTTGGTTAGAAGGGGAAAGAAAGATGGCTAACTTACCACTTACCCATTGAGTGGAAAGGGAAAAGGACTTATGTGATTTCAAGCATTCAGATTCAATAGGAGAGAAGTGATAAAGGCAGAAAAAATATTTCCTAAACTGGACACTGAAAAGGAGGTTTCAGGGATGGAGATGCTGAGCCAGGAGGGTGGTGAGAAGGTTGTCCAGAGAGGGGAGGGGATGGAGGGAATGACTTGAGAGGGACTTTGTGGGTACCCCCTGCTCAATTCAAACTTACCGGAACATCTCAGCTGATAGTACTTTGCATCTTGACTGAACGATACAGAGTAATACTGACACCTGTCTGGATTCAGCTCACAACTGAGGCACATCACTTTTGTGTAGTCATTAAGTTGGATTCTGTAAAACCAATGGTGGAAATTAAGTACTTGATAAAGGGATAAATGAAAGAAGGAATTAAATAATGCCATGTACTAGTTTCAAAGATATCAGAATGCCAAGAAATACTCATGAAACTTAATGAGTTAATATGCAATAAATGCAGGACTTAATCCATAATAACCTCAAACCTCCCATTGTTTGCAAATATCACAAAGCATCTAATAAAGTCATGCTCTTTTGATGACATATGGGTTGGTTTATATAAAAGAGGAATAAAAGCATTTGATAGTAGTTCCAATTTAATATATTAGGACTAGGCAAAAAAAAATAAAATAAAATAAAAAATGAAAACATAAAAGCCAGAAATTGTTCATTAGCTAAAAGCTCGTTAACACTTTGATAAAATTCTTACTTATAAAGATTTCTTCCACCTGGCATTCCTTTATATTCATTACTAATGTAGTATCTGGGGAGAAAACAAATGAAATGTATTAATTATGTTTTACAGAAAAAGTCAAGTATACTCCCTTTAACTCAACAACCAGCATTAGCGATCATACAAGTGCATGTGTGTTAGTGCTTGCCCGACTTTTTATCATTTTTCCCTGCCCCTTTATTTCTCAGAAATAGGGGCATCATCTTTATAAAACGGCGATTCTTTTTTTTTTTTTTAACAGGCTAAAATATCTGAATATGAGGATTACCCCCTTAGTTAAAATGACAAGTAAAAACTCAAAAAAGTCTTCTTTCATAAAAATATGACTGGACAACGAGTCTGAAGTTGAAGCCCCATTTATCTATGTGGTGGTGGTTTAGTTACCACATTGTGTCTGACTCTTGCAGCCCCATGGACTGCAGCCTGCCAGGCTCCTCTGTCCATGGGATTTCCCAGGCAAAAATGCTGGAGTAGGTTGCCATTTCCTTCTCCAGGGGATTTTCCCAGCCCAGGGATTGAACCCAGGTCCCCTGCATTGCAGGCATTCTTTACCGACCAGGGAAACCCCCATTTATCTGTACTGTTTTCCATATTCTCTGTCTCATAACACAGACGACTCAGTGGCAGGTGCCCCATCCTTCTGAGACTGGCAGAGCCACTTTTAAACAGGACCTTCAAAAACTGCTTTGAGCAATGGCAAAACTCCTCTGTGGTGAAACTGATACAGAATTATAAAAGTGCCTCAGGTTCTAATGAAAAACAACACTCCCGGTCCCACCATTTTGTGCAGGGTCTTTGACAGCCTCCACAAAGCTTTCCATTTGCCACAGGTTAAGGCTGAGACAGATACGGTAGCCTCTCCAAGCCTTCTAAACATACGGTGTCACCTGAAATCTATCAAAATGCCCCAGAATAGTTCAGTGTTCCAAAACGTTTAAGAAAAAGAGGCTGCAGCATCTCTAATGTAAAGCAGGTAAGAGCAAGAGGTAGTGCTGGTTGGTGGCATGGTATCAAGTCTGCTGAGCATATGTGAAAATCATTAAGGCTTCCGTATGTTAGAAAGAAAAAAGTCCTGAACACATTCCAAATAGACTACTCTTTATTTGTAGAAGATTTTTTCCTTATTTCTGGGCAAAGGAGGGCGTGATTCTGACAAATACATTGACATCCTACTGATGATTAGAATACTTACAGATAATCACTGGTAAGAGCTTCTATCCCAATGACCTCCCAGGCTCCTTTTGTAATAAATATGCAATTCTGATGGGATTTAAAAAAAAAAAAAGAGGTTTATTAGACTCTCTCTGATTAAAGTTAAGGGGAGGATTAACTAATTTATATCAGGAATTCAGGTAATCTCAGGTCTTTTTCTTGGGTCTCCCCCCCCGCCCATCCTACCTACTCCAGATACCACCAGGGTATCTGAATTAGTCTGATTATTTGTACATCGTGATCGACTTTACCACATGATTTTCACTTCAAATTAGTTTCCCAAAAAAAGGAGATCAACCCAAAATAAATCGTGTAAAAATACTCACTCTCTTATCTGTTTGGAAGTGACAAATGTGTTTGTAACCCTCTTCGTTGCTAATGATCTTGTAGAAGCTATTCCCGTCAGAGGTAAAATGAGGCTCTGCAGGCCTAAACTAGAAAATAATAAGAAACATGAAACATGTTAAAGCACATTAGTCTTAGCTCACTACCAGTTTTAGTTTCAGAAAGTCCTTCCAACACCTATGCTCAAAACCCATGATTCATTTACTTGCCAAATTCAATCAGAGGGTCTCAAGAGAAAATTCTCCTAGAAAATGCAGACAAAAGATCTAACTCCTAAGGGCTTTCTGGCGGGGAGCAAATGAAAGAATGGGCTTCCCAGGTGGCACCAGTGGTAAAGAACCTGCCTGCCAATGCAGGAGATGTAAGAGATGCAGGTTTGATCCCTGGGTTGGGAAGATCCCCTGGAGGAGGGCATGGCAACCCACTCCAGTATTCTTGCCTGGAGAACCCCAGGGATAGAGGAGCTTGGCGGGCTATCGTCCATAGGGTCACAGAGTCGGACGTGACTGAAGTGGCTTAACATGCATGCATGCAAATGAAAGAATGTAGGGAGGATTACACGTGACATTCAACACATAGCAGTGGTCATTGTTACCCTCAGGCATCTTCTGTTTGTGGAGAATAATGCTATGATGTCTCGATACAAGCGTGAAAAAAATAGCATTAGTCTTTCAGTTCTATTAAGTAAATTTCCTCCATGTCACAACGTGCTTTCTTGAAACAGACTAATATTATTTTTGACTGTTTCTGGTTGGAGGGTGGTTTGTAATTTGAGGGATACCCTGCCCCCAACCCTGTTTCTTATACATCATTTTTTTGAAAGTCAGACTTAGAAACTCTTTAATCATTTCTGGACTAGATACCATAAGGAATGTCTGTCGTATATTTCATACAGAAACATTCATATAGTTATCATTTTTATTATAAGCCTTCTCATTTTGCTAAATAGGATCAACAATTTACCCAAAAAAATAGTTGTATGGAAATATAGAACAAAATTTCCATTTTCTACAGTTCGATAAAAGATAGTTTTCAGAACATAATGTCGTTTAAGCAGAAGAGGGTCTCTCCCAGCCTGATAAGAATATGTCTCTTTTCGACTTCGATTTCCTTACTACATTTGAGAGCAGGTAGAAGATGGTCTTTTAAAATTGTTGGTTCACTTCACCCTCGCTGTTTCCTCTCTCATCAGCTCCCATTTTGGGAAGGAAGAAAAATGCTTCTCTCTTCTATTTAGTGATTCAAAGCGAATTCATTTATGGAGCAAGCCGAGGCGTGCAATACACTTGGTGTTCTCATTACAGAGCTCGGAAACACATTCCCCTCTCTAGACCTGTGTTCACAGCCTTATCTTTTTAATACATTTCCCTGTTTCCCCTGGATGGAGTTGTGCCTAGTAGAAATGTGTGAAAAGTGGCATCTGTCTGGTTAAATACAGAGAGGAAAAAACATATTTTTTTCAAAGAGTCGTGAGGAAGTGTAGCATGTCTCTTGCCATGGAGGAAACCACTTTTCATGTTGGCAAACCTCTCCCCTCTGCCCAATCAATGCCTGAACAAAAAGGACGTGTGAATGCTCGGGGGCGGGGGCTCTGAGCCCAGCTGGAAGGGCTGTGTTCCTGGACCAGGGGGCCGCACCTCTGTGCTCTGAGAGAGAAGGAATTTTTATGTTTTTTAATGTCACTTTGTTTCTCTCATAAAGGGGCTGAATAGAAGTGGTTGTAATAATTAGGTGTGATTCAATCTTCCTCTTTCACGCTGCCACAGTGGCTGGAACGCCTTCATCAGTTCGCTTCACTCCATGGTCTTGTAGCAACGTGGCCAGTGAGCCCCCACCAAGGCGTTGTGTGAGGCAGGGGACCTCACTGAGGGCCCCTGCTTTCTTGGATAAAGTTCTGCCTCAGGGTATAATAAACTATGAACCCACATATGATTCGTCCAAAGAGAGGGGCAGAGCGGGTGAGGTGTGTATGCCACCTCGATTCAGCAGTAGATAGTCGTGTCTCCTTCTGCATCTGTGCAGGCTGTGGGCAAAAACTGTGTTTTCTGCCTCCAAAGTACCTAACTTCAAATATGAGGTCAACAAGGACATTTGGTATCTTGGCTGCCTCTCAGCAACGGTTGTTTTTTAACTTTCCGGGAGCTAGAAATTTGCCTAGAGTATGTCTTTTGTTTTATCTGCTGTTCTCTTGAATTTTCAGTTGTCCTTTTACTTTTTTTTCAACTGAACATGTTATATATGCTCTATAAAAAGGTCTCTCTAGAGGGAGCATTTAAATATTATGAGGAAAAGGTCAACTAATATCTCTATTAATAACAAATAACATAGAGCCCTTGTTTGTTATATCTGCATATGAAATAGCTCTGAGTATCTGATCCACAGAACAGAAAAATCTATAATTTTTACAACTTACTCTTCCAACCCAGCCAGTGGTACTTATTTCAATGTGTTGCCGTTCCTAGGGAGGGAAAAATAGAGAAATGAGATATGAATTCTATCTTTAGCTGCAATTGGTGGCAATAAGATTTATTGTACTTAAACGAAAGCTATCTCTATTCACATATTTATATTTATGTTAGTACCTTTCACATAACTACATTAGAACATTTACCTCTCTTGCCTAGAGCTCTGTCCTGGGAGTGTAACTCATACGTCATCCCTAAAACTCATCTAGCATTTTCAATTCAGTGAGTACAGAACTAAAGATTACCTCATCTTTCCTCCATCCCCACCAGCTTGTTCTTACTCTTTATTCTTCTCCAGGTTAGTGGCACCATTTGCCCAAACCAGAGACCTGGGAGTCATTCCAGCCTCCCCCTCTTCTCACAGGAAACTCCTTAGCCCCTGTCTTCTAGTTTTTTGACTTCTTTTGCCCTTCTCCACTGCTACTGCCTTAGTTTGTGTCCGTCGGGTTTCCCAGGTCCATCGCTCTGTTCTCCTGGTTGTAGACTCTGCTGTTCTGTTCTCCTTCCAATCTGCTTTCCACTCCACTAAACCCGCAGCTGACTTCATCAGGCAACAGATGGTTCTATCTCATTATGATCCTCTCCTATTTAAAACCTTGAAGTAAGCTCCCTGTGTCTTACAGGGTAAGGCCAAGCCCCTCAGAATGGTACCCGAGCCTTAGCCTATATCTCAAACCTCAGCAACATTGCAGCTCTCCCTCAACCCCTAGTCCTATATATCCCCAGCCCCTGTGGGCTCCAAGCTGTTCACCTCAGACGCACAGCTTCCGCTCACAGGGTCCACATGCCATCCTGTGCCCTGCATATGGCAGCTTACTCCAGGCTGCTCTTGTCTCCTCTGTGTCGCCTCCCACCCATCTCTGTCTGTCCCTATTCAAGTTGATTATATCTTTTGCCCTAAATTTCCTTTGTACCTTGCATATACACTTTGAGAGCACACTATCGTGATATTGGGATGATTTAATTGACAGGAAGCAAAGAGCTTGGTTTTATAGTTTAGATTCTGACTGGCGTTGTGACCTAAGCAAGCTCCTTACCGTTACTGAGCCTGTTTCTGCAGTGTCTGGCTACTGTGAGTGTTCACAGTAATGGTAATTATTATTGGTCTTTGTAACAATATTCCCTACTAGAAAATAAACATTTTGGGGACAGGCATGCTACCTAATATTTTTTTTCCACCCAGAGCCATGCATAGAACTTGGAACAAAATAGATATTCAATGATTGCTAGCTATATACATGTGAATGAGTGGATCAAGATATAGGGCCCAAGATTTCTGAGGCAACTCTGCCCTGGGCCTATCTAGAATGAAGCAGAGAGAGGAGGTGTATAGGCACAAGCCCATTACCAGAAAAGGGCTCATAGAGGTGTCCTTGGTATACACCAGAAAACCTCCCCCAGACTTTCCCCTCCTGAGGCTGTTGATCCCTAAGGGGCTTTAAATTTGATTCAAGAGCTGAATCTTGTGGTCTCTGGGCTGGAAAGGCCCCCAGCACTTCAAGGTTGGATTAACACTTGCCTTAATGTTGAAACCCTGTCAGCCCAGAAGTTAGCTATTTACTTTCTAAAGCTGTTTACTGCTGAAAAGTAGTCACAGTCATAGGATGGTTATTAATAATAGGTTTGTGACCTCTTGATACTTGTTTTGTTTCTTGAACATAGATTCAGGAAGTTACTCTGCATACTCTGTTTTCTCTATTGAAACATGTTTCCTTGAACTTGCAGCCCATGGTTTTCTCGGACTTTGTGAATTTTGACATCAAATTCCATTTTCTGGTTTTCCAGCCACCACCCATATCCCAAGTGATAATCACCATACCTAAAACAGAGTAGTGAGAGAAGGTGAAACAGAAGTACCACCAGGTTATCAAAGTGTCTAAAAGTCAATCGAGACTTCTTCACTGCCTCAGGGTCAGACACAGAGAAAGAACAGAAACTCAAACTGTATTTCCTGATAGCATTCTTCCTGTTATCATACAGCCTTCAGATCACATGGAGCTTTGGAAGCAGAACATCCCAATTCAGCCTTACCACTGAGGAAATCCATCTTCCCGTGGACCTGTCATAGTCACAGATATCCATGATCGAATAGTTCTGAATCCTGCGGAGCCACTGCAAAGAAATCCTTTCTTCTGTTACCCATGTCATGCCACACAAGTAGTGATCCCTGAAAGGAGGGAAGGAAGGAAGGACAGAAGGATGGAACGAGGGAGGGAGGAAAGAAGGGAGGGTGGGGAGGCAAGAAGGGAGGGTGGGGAGGAAAGAGAGAGAGAGAGAGAAACTATTTCCAGACCTTGGTACAAATAGACATTTTGCTTGATGAAATCAATCTTCATGGGAATACAATTTTCAATAGTTGTTGAAACCATTTAACACCAGAGCATTTTACCCTTTCTTAAAGCACAAAGTGAAACTTAAATCTGAATGGAAATGAAAATATATCTGACAGGAAGAAGCAGCTAACATCTCACAGGGTAGCATATGTGACTCACACCATGACTAAGGACTTTGTAAGTCCTCAACTGGCCTTTGGTGGTGCTGGGGTATCAAGAGGGACCTTTTCCTGTCTCTTTTCTGCTGTCTTGAAGGAGCATTACAGTGAAGCCAGAAACTCTGGCTGAGATTTGAGTCTTTACTGATGATTTGGTGTGCTTCTCTAGAAAATTCCTTCTAGTAGGTAGAAACTACAGCTGACCCCTTTCTCTTAACTTCATTTTCAAAGCAGGGAGAAAAATGGACTCCTATCTCTGCAAACTTTGAAAATCAAATCATTGTATCATACTAATCTTTTCTCAAGTGTCATAATATGAATCATGTGAAGAAATTAAGGAAACTTTTGTTATTTCAGCATAAATTCATACAAACAGAGATATCTCAAGCAGTGCAGCCTCCTCCAACACATACCTTTAAGAATTTTTGGAATTACATTTTGAGTGATAGTGAGATGCATGGAATTCATAATTTACCTTTCTGCTAGCCTCCCTAAATATTTACTTTGGATAATTTATGTTATTCCATTTGCTTCCCACACCCTTGTGTGATTTTTATGACTGTTCTTAAATCACTCTCGTCCAGTGTCTGATAATAACCTTGTTTCCTTTTGTCACAAGGATTCCAAAGGAATCTTTTCTTCCAGCCCCTTCCCATCTGACCCTATGGCCATATCTGTTCCCCCTAAAATGGTCCTTCTTTACTTCACAGGCTGTCCCTGTCCCCTCCTCTTGTTACTGGGCTCTCTCCCCTGCTTAACTGCAAACTCTCTGAGGGTTCACGGGGTATCTCCAGGGCCTACCTGGCACAAAACAGGCACTCCCTAAAATTCTGTGGAATGTGGCACTGAACAGATGGGGTAATCCTGTCCCATCCTCGTGACTTAAATAGCTCTGTCCTTCCTCAGAATTAATCATCACTTCCAGTCTCTGCTCCCTTCACAGACACTAAATCAAACAACAAACATTTATCAAGCACATAGGATGGACCAGGTGTTAGATAAAGCACTTTAAATCCTTTGCCCTTATGGCGCGGATCACTCACTGTGTTAATGTGCCCAGCGGTACCTGGGCCTCCAGGCTGTCCCCGCTGCAGGTGGCAGGCGCTGGAAGAAGACTAGAGCGCATCACCCAGCAGCACCACACTCACACGGAGACTCCTCTCTACTTCAGTCCTTTCTCTCGCTTATTAAGAACTGCACCCTTTTCCAGTCTGCACGGCTGGTGTGCCACGAGCACCCTATGAGGTTTCCCGGCTTGGTCAACCTGCCCTTCAGTCTGAAACGATAGACATGCTTGAACTTCCTTAGTTGTCGCTGTTGTTCAGTTGTGTCCGACTCTTTTGTGACCCCCATGAACTATAGCCCACCAGGCTCCCCTGTCCATGGGATTCTCCAGGCAAGAATACTGGAGTGGGTTGCCATTTCCTTCTCCAGGGAATCATCTGACCCAGGGATGGAAGTCACGTCTCCTGAATTGGCAGGCAACTACTTTACCACTGAGCCACTAGGGAAACTCCTCAGGGTTTTCTTAAATATCCCCTGTCCATGAAGCTTTTTTGAAGACCTTTCCTTCTACATGGCTATCACAGGTCTTGTGCCATGTATCCAAACCCCCAGGCCGCGGAGTCTGAGAAGCTGAATGCTGCTTCCGCTGACCCAGGAGTGAAGGCATCTCATCAAACTCTACTGCGCTGAGCCCAAGGCAGTGGAGTTAAATGAGAAAACGGAAAGGCAAATCTATCTTCCTGGGGGTAGGGAATAAATACTTATAAAGAGAATGGAAGAATGAAGCGCAAGATAGAAAACAAAAATTTTTGAAATTAACTTTCTAGACCAGGGGTCAGAAGACTTTTTCAGGAAAGGGCCAGCCAGTAAATATTTCCAAGTTTTGGGGCTACAAGCTCTATGTCACAATGGCTCAGCTCTGCCTTGGCAGCAGAAAGCAGCCAGAGACAATATGTAAGGGATGAGTGTAGGTGTGTGCCAACAAGGAGCGGCTGAGATGTGGAGTTCATGTAAATTTCACGTGTCAGGAAGTATCATTCTTCTAATGGTTTTTCTTCCCAACCATTCAAAAATGTAAAAACTGTTCTTACTTGTGGGATCATCCAAAAATGGGTGGGGGCTGGATTAGGCCGGCAGGCCCCGGGGGTGCTACCCCTGGTTCTGTACCAGTAGTTTTTACTGTTTTAAGTCAAAACCCCTTTGTAAACTGGATGAAAATCATGTACCTCTCTCTAGAGAGAAAAAGCTTCCCCACACACATGCACACATTTTCCAGGGGTTCCATGGGCATCAATAAGGATGGTGGACTCCAGAAATAAATAGCCTTCCTCTTTTCCAAAGTGGCCTGGTAGGAGTAAGGGGCAGGTGAGGTGGAAGAAAACCCTTTAACATGATTAGTGGGTCTCCTGGTACTATAAATTTATCTACTGAAAGCCATAAATTATGCTTCAGGTTCAGCAGTCAGACATAAAATTTTTTCTCCGTTTGAAAACATTGAGCAACAGAATTTGGGAAGTCTGCCAGGAAACTCACATGCATCTGGCATCTTCCCTGCCTGTTTCTAGATCAAAGGTTCCTGAACCTGTATCTTCAACTACCTTTGTCACTCTCCATAGCCCAAGATGTACTCTGTACCCTGTGAGGGCTCCATAAATGTGGTTCACAAGTGGAGCGGACCGTAAATTCTGAATTCACCTATAAACACACTTCTCTTTAATCACGGTTTCTCTTTAGGATTTGGAATTGAGGGGAGACGGAATGCGGGTGCATAATCCACCCCTGATCTGTGATCATGCCAGGCCAGGATGTCAGTGAGTCATAAAAAAGACATAAGGAAACCAATGGCTTAATTGTACTTTTTACAGGAAGATTTAAGTCCCCGCTCAAGGTCAGAAGAATCCAACAAGCGGGATCATCAACTACACTTTGCCCTTGGTGCCAACTGCATTCTGTAAAAACAGGCTGGTCATAGTGGCTGGGGGAGGGGTGGAAGAGTGACCAGGCACTGGACAGGCAGCCCGGTATCCCCATGAGCTGCTGACTGCCTATCCCAGGTTAGACATGGTGATTCAACCAGCTCTTCTGACTTCTGGAACAGAATTAGTCTAAGAGGAATACGGTTGAGTTTAATACTAAAGCAGTGAAGTAATTCCTGGACACAAGGAGAGCTCAAACCCATGTGGAGTCCACTCTGTGCCAGGAACTGGTCTAAGTGCTGACATAAAACTCATGACCACCTTATGAGGGAGGAACGTCAGAGTTCTTGTTTTGCAGACAAATAAACAGAAGCGTAGAGAGGTTAGGTAATTCATCCAAGGTCATCTGCTGGACAGGACTGGAGTCAGGATTAAAAATAAGCAGTTGGCTTCAGATTTCCTGCTCCTAGTCATTCCCTCAGTAGACCCTCCACCCATCCCTCTGGTAAACATTGCTGGTTCGTTTCACTCTGTTAATTCTTTTCTGGATAAAACTCCTCATTCTATGAAATTTATTTATTCCTTGAGAGTGAGTATAGATGGAATAACTGCATATTACAAAGCAAATCCTATTTAAATGTGTAAGGAGAGACTTGCCTTTGAAAGCACATGACAGGGAATCCCTTTGTAAAGTGGCTGTTGCCTTTCAAAGAGGAAGCATGTAATAAATGTCTGTTGTGTGATATTAATTCCCCTAATTTGTGTAAATGTTTGTTTTTGTATGTTAAACATACTTAAAATAAAGTACTTATTATTAACTGGAAAGAATATTGGAAAGAATACCACTTCTAAGAGCAAAGACCCTGATACTGGGAAAGATTGAGGGCAGGAGGAGAAGGCGACCACAGAGGATAAGATGGTTGGATGACATCACTGACTTAATGGACATGAGTTTGAACAAGCTCTGGGAGATGATAGGGACAGGGAAGCCTAGTGTGCTTCAGTCCATGAGGTTGCAAAGAGTACGACATGACTTAGTGACTGAACAACACCACTAAAAGCAACTGTAGGTGGTGGAGTGATTAATTCAGTGAATCACTGAAGCGGGCATCCTGCCAGCGCTAGCCACAGGTTCCATGCCCCCCTCTGCTCTGACAGCAATGCCAGCCCTCCCGGGTCCACTGACAGATTGCTGAGGACCAGAATGATGGAGGTGAGATGGAGCAGAGCTGAGGGATGCAGAGCCCAAGGCATGTGAACTCCTAAAGTGCCTCCTTTCTTGCATACCTTGCAGCATATTTCAGTCCAGTTCACTGACCTCCAGAGTGAAAATCTTAAACCCTGAAGGTCCCCACTTTATAGAACAAGGGTCATCAGCTGTTCAGAGGAGACATAAAAAGGCTTTATCTACCGTGTCCTTCCAGAGCAGAGAGAATGGAGTGGGGCTGGTCACAAGCTGGGTGTTTTGGGGCCCAAGAGTCATTCAGCAGTAAAATAGGCCATCCCTAATCCTCTAGTTTCAGGTCACAGAATTTTCAGAGGGCTGGGAGGAGACAGAAGGGAGGGATTGCCATGTAAGTTTATTGTGAAGGCCGTCTTTTCACACTGACTGTATAAGCTCCTATCCCTCCAAGACAAAGTCAGCTCAACCATCCATCTATACACGAACTTATCTATTCACTTATTCTACATGTATTGATTAGGCACTTGCTATGTCCCAGGCACCCTTCAAGGTACATACGTTCTAGGTCACTTCAGTCATGTACGATTCTATGTGATCCTGCGGACCGTAACCCGCCAGGCTCCTCTGTCCATGGGATTCACCAGGCATGAATACTGTAGTGGGTTGCCATGCCCTCCTCCAGGGAATCGAACTCACATCTCTTATGTCTCCTGCATTGGCAGGCAGGTTCTTTACCACTAGCACCACCCGGGAAGCCCCCCTTCAAGGTACTGGAGATATTGTTGTAGGAGTGGCCCAACTCTTACTTATAAACTTGTCCTGTTTCAATCCAGTCATGTGAAGCACTTCTCTAAGTAAAAGTTAGGAGACTTCTGATTTTACATTATCTGCTATTTTCTCCCAAATATTTTGAGCTCTCAAGTTCCCAACATAGGACTTACCTGGTGGTACAGACCTGCCTGTCAATGCAGGGGACTCGGGTTTGATTCCCTGGTCTGGGGGGATCCCACATGCAGAGGAGCAACTAAGCCCATGCACAACTACGGAGCCTGTGCTCAGCAACAAGAGAAACCACTGCAATGAGAAGCCCGCACACCACTACCAAGAGGAGACCCCACTTGCCGCAACACTGAACAAAGATCCAGCACAATCGAAGACAAATAAATAAATAAGAAATAAAGAAAAAAAAATTCCCAACATAGGCAGTCAATGCAAATGAACAGTTTAATCTGATCAACTTGAACTTTTAATTCATTGAGGGCAGCCACTGCAGAAGTGGCTGGTTCTCACTGGTTGTCAAAGGAGCCCCATCTAACAAATGAGCCTTATCTTCCTGTAGGATTTCAGCTGATGGGAGCTCTATGATGAAAGGATGAGGCCTAGAGAGAAACTCAGTGATGGGCGTGGGCTGAGCGGGGCCTCACTCTGGGAGTGAGTGAATTACCATGTGACACCATAGAGGCCGAGAGGCAGCTGAAGAGGCAAAAGTTGCCTGGATGAACTTGACCCTGCTGATCTTCCCAGGAGGCCAGAAAATGGAGCATCACTGTGTACTAGAACATTTTTCACCAGAGGGGACCTCAAGCCTGGTTTTAGAAAAGCTGCAGCTGTACTGATGCTAACAGAGACCAGAGCTGGATTTGCAATTTCATACACAACACAGTCCTGTAGCATTTCCAAAAACACTTCTTTGGTTGAAATACACTGCACAGAAAACACCCACAGTGAGTGAGGCAGCCCTCACCGTGAGAGCAGCATAGAGAACTATGAAGAACAGAGACTTAAGGATTCATTCATATAGGGTGAAAAACAAATCCTTAAACGGCTTAAGTTTCCTGAGCTCTGAAATTCACAAGTAGGCCTTAGAAAGTGATTTCTAAGTGGGGAAATGCCATCCCTTCATCTGGGAAATAGCCGTGAAAATGCTACCATAGACAGCAGCACATGGGTAATAAATGAGACAATGTGAGCAGAGCACCCAGCACAATCCCCGCCCAGTACATCTTAATTACAGTATCCACTCTGGCTGGCAGACAGGGGCCTCTGTCCTATCCCCAGCTCCCAAGCTAACTTGCTATGTGACCTTGAGCAAATGTATTTACCTCTTTCGGCCTCGGATCTCTCATCTGTGCCTCACACTGGTATTCTGAGTGTCTCTGGAGCAACAATAGGCTCTGCTCTTCTGAGACTCCTAGGGGAAGGAGAGGGCACGGGGACTGGGCCTGTAACCCAAGCAGCCGCCTGCCATTTGCTTATTTGCACCACCACGCCTCTGTGTTTTATCTCACTTGCACCAAGGTTGCTGGGTCCTTAAAACCATCTGTAAGGTCCAAAGCCCCTTCCTGGGCAGTCCTGAGCTTTCGCGTGCTCAGCCATCCTTCTACTCCAATGCTCTTCCTCCCCATCATGCTCTGTCCAATCTGCTCACTCTCCACGATGCTTTCTTTGATTCCCAGGGTCACGGAAAACCCATCTCCGCCTCCTCAGAGTGCCTCCTGACTTTTGTTTATGCCTCTGTCATAGGCATTCTGGGAGTCATTTATTGACATGGTTTATATCCTCCACCCCATCATAAGTGTTGGAAGGCAGACTCACTCCTATGACATCCATGAGTGTAAACAGTGAGTGCTTAATCAATGTTGATGGGAGAGATGGCTGGAGGGGATCAAACAGCAGATTTTAGAACCTCCAGGTAAATTTATATATCCTTGGACAAATTCAGGGAAAAAAAAACATTTTAATTGATAATTAACTTTCCCTCAGAATAAATAGGTTAATACAGATCTTTTCTAAGCAAGTGAATGAATTAATGACAATAGAGCAAAGCCTCCAGTTTGCCTGCTATAGTCAATGCAACCCTGAACAGGAAGATGCTTTCATATTGCTCTGATAATAACTTCAGGCATCTGAGGACACCAGCTGAATCCACACAGAGGGAGAGGCACCTCGCAGAGTGCTTACAAGGTCTTTCTTTCAAGTCAGAAAGGTTTGAATACAGACTCCTACTGGGTCATTTTCTAACCTCTAGACTTCATTTTCTTATCTGTATCTGGCATATAATAATAACTACTGGAGGACTTCCCTGGTGGCTCAGTGGTAAAGAAGCCGCCTGCCAATGCAGGAGACACAGATTCAATCACTGGTCTGGGAAGATCCCACATGCCACGGAGCAACTAAGTTTGAGCACCACAACTATTGAGCTTGTGCTCTAGAAACTACAAGACTCAATTACCAAGCTGTTGGGCTGCAACTACCGAAGCCTGAGCACCTATAGAGCCCGTGCACCGCAACAAGAGAAGTTACTGAAATGAGAAGCCCAAGCACTGCAACTAGAGACTAGACCCCGCTCGCTGCAACTGGAGAAAAAGCCTGTGCACAGCAACAAAGACACAGCACAGCCAAAAATAAATAAATAAAATTTAAAAATAATAATTATTATTATCGGAAAGAATTACTTAAAGACTAATAAAATAAAGCATGTAATGCTCTGAGTCTGGTACATAGAGAGTGTTCAATAGATGCTAGTCATCATTTAGAAGCAATGACAAAACCAACATAAGTAATGGAAAATAGACAGCAACCTGATAGCCAAAAGTGTCATGCAATTTAGTGTTTATAGGAAAATGATGGAAAGGCAGAGAATTTCAATGGCTAGGCAATGGCAACCCACTCCAGTACTCTTGCCTATCCCATGAATGGAGGCTGGTAGGCTGCAGTCCGTGGGGTTGTGAAGGGTCAAACACAACTGAGCAACTTCACTTTCACTTTTCACTTTCATGCACTGGAGAAGGAAATGGCAACCTACTCCAGTGTTCTTGCCTGGAGAATCCCAGGGACGGCGGAACCTGGTGCGCTGCCGTCTGTGGGGTCGCACAGGGTCGGACACAACTGAAGCAACTTAGCAGCAGCAGCAGAGAATTTCAAACCACCAAGGATTATTCAAGCAAGTGACATCTTGAGACACATCAATATCACGGGGTGGTGGTGGTCCCTAAAATTAATCCACAGTTTCCCTGAATTTGTCTAGGTCTTACCAGGCCCTGCAAAGACTGACCTTCCTCCCATACTCCCCTCTCTACTCGATGCTCTGGAATCTGTCGCTCCTTGCAGGGCCTCCTTGGTACCATGCATGCTCCCTCTGTAGGGACTTTGCACCTGCTCTTCCTCTGCTTGGCTACTACTCCCCCAACTCTCCATGTGGCAGGATCTCCCCCTCTTCCTTCACATCACTTCTCACAGGCATCTTATTAGAGAGATCTTCCCTGACCTCCCCCCACCATCACCATCACATCTGCCCTCCTTTGATTGTCTTCACATTTCACTGCCTCACATGATGTAACCTTATTTGTTTACTTGGTTGTTTGTCTCCCCCGCCTTGAGTGTAGGCTCCACGATCGATACCAGAGACTCTGACTGCTCTATTCATTCTGCAAGCCCACCCCTAGGGCCCTGTCCAGCATGAAGACATGAAGTTTGTACTCAGTGAAGAGTGTGTAGGGTCAGGCCACCCAAGATGGCTGTTCTCTTGCTCTCTGTACATCTCCTGCTGGACCAGAGCCTGCTCCACGTACACCCTACTCACCTGACTGACATTCCTACCTGCTCGCTCCAAGCCCCAGCTAGTGATTGTTCTTATCAAAGGGGCAGTGAGGGGCATGCCCCTCTGCTGGTTTCCATGGTAACTAATAAGCCAAGCTGCCACAATTCCTCCTATAACTGGCAGTCTCCCCTTCCCCTCTGGGAGCAAAGCCTGTCACGTCACCAGAGCACATGGTGAGATGTTGCTCCAGGATCTTGCTTCAGACATGTAGATCCCCCATCCATTAAACCACTGATGTCTCTATTGCTGACACTGGGCGCTGTCCTTGTTCTTAAATGTGGGCAAGTGCAGGCCTTGTAGGCCTATGGGATAAAGCCCAACAGAATAGTCGAATGGAAGAATGAATGATGGGCCAGGCCAAGTGACACCATGAGATGCTGCCATTGATTCTGTCATTCATTTTGAAAGTGTTCTCCCTGAGAACTGTGGAATTGTTTACAGCATGAGCATTTGGGTCAAGAGTCTTACCCTATTAACACAGAACCAGGAGGAACAATTTGTTTGGAAGTTGCACTAATGTTCGGGCTGAGACTGCTGATATCTACAATAAAGAACTTTACAGTTGGATTCACAGCTCCTGCCTAGGAAAAAAACAATCATGGAAGTGGTATTAATTAAAATATATATATATATATATAATATCATTGCACAAGTTTAAAACTACACAAAAATGGCTAAATTATGACCCTAAAATTATAACCAGACACTCTTAAACAATTTAATATAGATAAAATAAACTTAAAGGAGAGTCATGACATGCAACCTTCTCATATTCAGGCAGAAATACATAAATGGTTCCTGTTTAAGTAATGAATGTTCATAATTTATGTACTTCAAGCAAAAAAGGATAAACTTGTTAAAATCAATTATTTTAATCTGTAAATATATCCTGACTCCAGAAGACAAGAAGATTGATGGCTAACCACTAGGAAGAATACCTGGATTCAGCCAAAGATACAATCCACTAGTAAAATTAGTTTACCTGAGCCCAGAGCCAAAATGCTAATTAGGAAGCCAATATTTCCACTGCAAATTCAGGTTCACTACTTTGGAGCTTTACAGTCAATATTATGACAGAAATCTATAAAATTATTTTATATATACACACAGATTTTTCAATTGACAAATTAGAAATAATATGATATTTTTAGTGAGAAGGTTCTATGGTGTTTTTTTTTTTTTGCCAGTTTACTCTTCAAAAAATAACATTCCACTGAAAATACATTTCCGTATTTAGTCTCTGATTTTTTTTTCTTTTAACTTCCTCTGTCTTCCTAAAATGGTAGCTCTTCATAAACCAAATTGAACAGTGAGTTGGTAAAAATAAAAATCCCTTTCCCCAAATTGCTTACAGCAAAAACACTTCACTATTAGATTTTCCTATAAAAAAATAGTGTGGCCACTATTTTTATGACACTAGTGAAGAATCCTGGTCCTTTCCTAAATCTCCCTCTTCCTTGGCTTAATAAAGCTCTTCAGTTTTTATAAACATGCATCCTGGAGAGAGAAACAGTCTTGAAAACCAAGACATGACACTATTATTCCAAATGTGGGACGTGTGAAATTTACATCAATGCCAAATTTATCACAGAACTACTAAAACTAGTCATGTATCTGTTAGTTAGTAATACAACCTGATATATAAGCATGCTTTTCAACTTTATCTAGGGCACAATCCAACTTCTGCAAATGAGATGAGCTTCTGATTCAATTACAGCCTCTCTTTTCCTCCATTCAAATATTTTCATTCCCTCTGCTTCTTTCAAAAGCATTTTCCCCATCTTTTTCGGCTTGTCATTCCTCAAAGTTTTTGGAGAAATTACAAAACCTTAAATCACACTCTTTCCTGGGATAATAAAAATACTTTAAAATTGCCAGATGCTGTTGACTTCAGCAAGAGTAATCACAGCAAGCTGTTGAAGAGAGACTGACAATATTTTCATTAGCAGGGAAGGATTAAATGAAACCATTCTCTTCCCATCAAATTACAGAACCGCTATATGAACAGAGCACAGACCTTTGGATATGGAATCTTCACGGTCTTTGGGTATTGCAGTGACTCATCGGAGTAGAAGGAGTATTCAATCAGTGGGACTTCTGTGTCGTTAAATTGGGCATATGCTAAAAAAGTGCCGTTTGGAGACCACCACAGAGCGGAATAAGTACTGAAGACTTCCTCTGAAAAAAAGGCAGAAATTGTTCTGTTACAAGAAGTAACTGATAAATTGGCTTTGGCATTCAAAATATTGTTCTCATTAGCTTTAGTAATTACAGTAGAGTTCAACTAATGAACCACTTTGCATTTGCTGGGCTTCCAAAATCAGAGTAATACAAATGAATAAAAATAAAATCTTCAAGGATAGAGCTGGATTGTAAAAATAAGTAACCCGCTGGACCATTTTTGAATATTTTAGCACACAATATTTAATATAAACTCTACATTTTTTCTTTATCTTATAATCCTCTAAATTTATGCCACAAAACATACGAAAAGTAAATCTTACATAAGGGGCTGATTCTCCTTTCTAATTTTCAAACAGTCAACAGTTTGTACTGATTCTGCAGGGTACCGGTGGGTGGTGTGTGGCTCCAGGCTATCAAACCAATATGGTGCCCAGAGTTTACTCCTCTTGGCACAAAAGATGTGGGAAGGATGGATTTAGAATGTCAGGAAGCTCCATGAGACTCCTATCAAGGAGCTCCTCCTTTGCCTAGTCTAGAAACTGATAACTCTCTTAGATTAACACCTTCCTCTGGTGTAAGAGACATGGGTTTGATTTCTGGGTCGGGAAGATCCCCTGGAGTTGGAAATGGCAACCCACTCCAGTATTCTTGCCTGGAGAATCCCATGGACGGAGGAGTCTGACGGGCTGCAGTCCATCGTGTTGCAGAGAGTTAGACACTACTGAAGTGACTTAGCACGCATGCACTGGTATATCAGCTGATGGGGGAAGAGGTCAAGGACAGAGGCAAATGAAAGGAAAGGTTTTGCTTTCCTGAACAATGTTGGACTCATCCTCAATCTCTAGCAAAGGTAGCTCTTTCCTGTGTTTATTATGGAGTCAATTCATGGGACTTCCAATCTCTGGCTCTTAAAATGCCAAAACCTCTTTCATCAACTAGGAAGAGAGGATTCAAGTGGATTTGATGGAATCTTCTAGTCCTTTATGCAGAGTTAATCTACACATTTCACATTCTGCTGTGAGTGTAAAGGTAAAAGCAAAAGCATAAAAACTTGAATCTTAGAATTAGGAAATCATTTTATCCCACTTTTCTGATTTTCACAGCCTCCTGACAAAAGTTTATTTTCCAGATGCTTATTTTCAATAACAGTGATAATCGCAGTAGTAGTTACAGGAATAATAATAATGATAAAATATAATCATTATAAGGATGAGCAGCTGACATTTGATGTCTTCTGTCCATGCACCAGACACTGATATCTGACATCTATTATTTCACTTAATCCTCATAATAATTCATTGTGCAGGTGAGCAAAGCAAAGCAGGTAGGCTTAAAGAGAGTAAGTCATTTACTTGGGAGCACATGGCCCATAGTTTCTAGAATCAAGAATGAATCCAGATTTTTCTCTTTGGAATTCAAGTTCCACTGTTCATTCCTGCCAATTTCAGCACGTCTAGTAACAGAAAACCTTCTGCTTGATCAGGCAGATGGTTCCTCCTTTGACTCCTTTTAACCTATATCACTGAGTCACACGTATGCAGCAATTTAGAATTTACAAAACACTTATCTACTTGAACCCTAGGTGACTCTATTCATAGACTATTTTACTGAGAGGACAGCTAAGGTTTAGAGAGAGTGAGTGAATTGCCAGAGACAAGAACACAGGCCTTGTGACTCCAAACTAAGGGGCTTTCGCACTAAAAACGTCTTCATATACCAAATCGATGTCTCATTCCCTGTGGCTTCTACTCATTGGATCTAATCTCAGATCAAGATGGAATTACATAAAATGAATACATTGACAGCAAGGTAATGGTTTGTAAAGTCACTTTTAAGTACAGGTGGCAGGTAGAGTTAAATGCTTTGAATTAGTAGTTGTTTAGAATACTGAACTCCTCCTTTCTCTCTTTCATTCTTTATTTTTCTTTTCTATTATGGCTTATCACAGGATATTGAATATAATTTCCTATGCTATACAGTAAGATCTTGTTGTTTATCCATTCTGTATATAATAGTTTGTATCTGTTAAGCCCAAACTCCCAGTCCATTCCTCCCCGCCCCCACCCCAACTTTGGCAACCACAAGTCTATTCTCTATGTCTGTGAGTCTGTTTCTGTTTCATAGATAAGTTCATCTGAGTCATATTTAGATTCCACATGTAAGTGATATCATATGGTATTTATTGTCTCTTTCTGACTTAGGGGAATACCGAACACATTTTTCCATAACAATGATGTGTCAAAACCATTATTATAAAACTACTCTGATCAAACTCAAAGTTCTAAGAATACAGGGATCAAGGGTAGGGAGAAAGAAGAACAATGAAGGAAAGAAAAGATTTCCAGCCCTACCTGAACTGCTTGTGAGCACCCCCTAACACACCATCCTGCGATACCTCCCATCCCACCACAACTCCCATCTTGCCACTCTGAGTTTCCTTAGGCACCACTGGGACCTAGTTTCCTCCTTCTAACTGGATATCTCATTTGCTCCATGACAATTACTCGCTGGGTTCTTTGTCTCTCTCTGGGAGCAGCAGTTGAGTAGCATTTGTGTCTGTTTCCCCAGCACCTGGCATAGCAACTTGTCGGTGGTTGGCACCCCATGTGAATCACACACCCCCTTGTCAACACTGCTGCCTCAGGGGGTAAGGAGTGCTCTTCTTCCCAAATTGTTTCCTTGCCTATCCCCTCTCATCTGTGCTCTCACCAAAATTTTCATTTTCATCTCTGGGTCAGGTAAATGATGTTCATACTCAAAAGTGACTCTTACGTAATTAACTTCATCCTAGAAGATAGACTATTAAAAAAGAAAGAGGTTGAAGTTAAAGTGTTAGTTACTCAGTCGTCTTTGACTCTTTGTGATCCCATGTACTATAGCCCAAGAGGCTCCTGTGTCCACGTAATTGTGCAGGCAAGAATACTGGAGTGGGTAGCCATTCCCTTCTCCAGGGGAACTTCCCAATCCAGGGATTGAACCCAGGTCTCCCGCATTGCAGGCAGATTCTTTATTATCTGAGCCACCAGGGAAGCCCTTTATTAACTAAAGTAAATAATAATCAACTAGAAAATCATGAAATAATGCAAAAACAGAGAAATTGAGAGAGAATGCTATTTGGGGACCCAGGGTGGGGAGGGGGCCCAAGTTCCAGATTATAGGCTCTTCTGTGAGTGTCCCTCCCCAAGGCAACACATGGCCCTGTTTAGATCTTGCAGCTTTGTTTGTTCTTTTACTAATGAACCTATGGACTCTCCAAATGCACTTTTTTGATCCCAACAAGTCTTCACGGTTGCAGTGGAGAGGGTGGCTCCAACAGGAGAGTGATCTGATATATGGAGAAACAGGTATGCTCTTTCTAAGTATGGAGTATTCGTAAATGTACAAAACCAATAGTAGGAATTTCCCTGTAGGGACTAAAGTCCCATTTTTTTTTCCATTTATTTTTATTAGTTTGAGGCTAATTACTTTACAATATTGTAGTGGTTTTTGCCATACATTGACATGAATCAGCCATGGATTTACATGTATTCCCCGTCCCGATCCCCCCTCCCACCTCCCTCTCCGCCCGATCCCTTTGGGTCTTCCCAGTAAAGTCCCATTTTTAAAGTCAAGCCCACATTGGAACTGTGAAGCCGTTCTTCTGCTTGTGAATGGCTTAGTCACGAACAGGCAAAACAAGTTTCTTCCTTAGAAAGAACCTTAGTGTTGGGATGTTTTTATCTTAGAGATACCCAGCTGTTCCAAGGAAGGGTGGGTCAGAGCTTTGGGAAGAGAATTTCTTTATCCAGCTCACACTGGGGATCCTGAGGTTGTGCTGTGCTGTCCAACAAGTGTTAAAGATGCTTTTTAATATCTAAGTGACAAGTGTTAGTAAATTTTATTATAAGTTTTAATCTAACACTTGTTTCTGGTTCATGGGAATTTATTTTTCTTTTAAAGTGTTTTCTGTTGTTCTTACAAAGTTATCCATTTGATTGAACTCAACCTGAACTGGTAAGAACCAAAATTGAGCCATGAATAAAAACTAACTTTTTTTAACTAGAGAAGAAATAGCAGGTTAAAAAAAAGGATGAGTCTTTAATAAACATCATACAATCTTGTAAAGGGTTTGGAATAGCCTCAAAATGCCTTTTTACCTTGGCAACTAGAGACACAAATACTGTTTTCCTAATATTTTATAAAACTCTTTACCCTAAAAGAAAGAATCATTCTTTTTAACTTTTTCAGTTCTGTTATTTGAACCCATTTTCCCCCTAAGTCTAATTATTTTTTTCTTCTTTAAAAACAGGAAATGATAATTTGTCCATGTTCAAATGAACCCAAATCCTCTATAAAGAGGCACGTTTTTTTCCCTGGGCTCCATAACCTCCAGACAATGTTTTGTCATCTTTTCGAATGCTGTTGGAATTTTTAGTTTTCCTTAGTAACTTCTGGGCTAGGTAGGCTTGGTTTGAGAAACATCTGATGTTAATCTGGAGACTTCTATGCCCCAGTAAAGCAGAAACGCTACCTACACAGACAAGCCAATTATAGCAGCAGAGCAAAGACAATGGGAGCATTGAAGTGACAGTGAGGATGTAGCAGTAACATTCACTGTGAAGAAATTCTTAGTCTGTGAGATAGATACCTGGTGCATGAGTGCTAAAGGATATTTGATGACTTTTTAAAAATATAACTTATTTTGAATGCCATTGAATTTCCCTGTTTTCAAAGACAAGTTTAACTGTTTTTGAATATGAACAGATTTTCTGATTTGAAAAAGTTTTAACGTCTTTACCTTCATAAACCCAGTCAGTTATTCCATTATAGATTACATCTTTTTGCCCAGTTTGTGTGATCCTCTGACTTGGAGAATTTGGTTCATTTTTCACATAAATATCATTGTTCCAAACGTATGCCTAGAAAGATTGGAAAAAAAGATGGATATACAACATGTTATATTTTATCCTAGAGTTTAAAAAATTTATCTACTATTTTATCCTCAAATAATATTGGTATGCAAGTGGAATGACTACCTTAGATTATTCCATTTGAGCAGGAGGAAGAGTCATTTACGTTCTTAAATGTATAAGTATACATGCTATAATACCCAAATAATCCTAAACACACTCTTTATCTACCAAAAAGAAGCAGCCCACAACCACTGCTATTGAATAGTAAAGTGTATGCAAATCCCAGAAGACTGTCCAATTCTATAGAATGATGTGTGCTTTGCATTTCTCTTGGCGGGGGGTGGGGTGGGGGGGGTGGGGTGGGGTGGGGGAGCTGAGTAGAGAGAAGGCAGCTGCAAGCCCAGAGTCAACTACAGATAAACAGTCTGTCTTCCTGTTTAGATTCTTCAGGACTTCTGACATTCTCCAAAGACTATAGAACATGAAGGTGTATCTATAGTGACATAGAAAAAGTCAAAGAACTAACAGAAAGTGGGAAAGTTTAAAAAAAAATTAACAAAATAGAACAAAAAGCAAAATACAACAGGGTTAGAATTTGAGTTTAATGAACATTTTTGCCAGTAAATAAACAATTTCCTAACAGTAGTTCAGAAATTTTCAGGAATTGTATTAATATTTACTCTGTTAGACTAATAAAATGTTATTTTAGGCAATAATACTCTATGTGATAGTGACTACAGCCTTCCTAAGAATCTGTATAAGGGTTATACAGATAATTGTATAAGGGTTAGGAGCCTCTGCAAATGAAAGATTTGAGCCATTATTTTCCTGTAAAGAAGAGAGACTTACTAACCAATTTATGACCCACTGGTGACCATGTGATCCACTGTGTGTTGTTTGGGATTCTCTCTTCTGTAATTAACTGCCTGGAAAAATATAAAAAGAAACATTTCCAAGTGGATAAATCACAGTAGAATTTCTTTTCTTTTTGATTATTACACTAGAGAAGCATAATTGATTTTGAGAGGAAGTCACTGACCTTTTATTTAAGTCATAAATGTCATAGGAAGCTGTGTAGGAATGCCTCCATTGCTACAAAAGAAAATAGACATTTCAGGCTTCTGTAATTCTTGATAGCTTGACCACTTGCTATAGAAGCCCAGGTGAGAGATAAAGCCATGTAACATTGTATAATTCTCACATTTTATATCTTACAGTTCCCTATGTAGAGTCTTAAAATTTTGGAATTAGAAAGTATCTCAGAAATTATCTAGTGCAAACTCCTCTGGATTTCATTTATCATTTATCTCTGACCTTACTTCTGCAAAGGACCACAGTGGGCTGGCATGCCACTTTCTGTGCAGACATAATTCCTAGAACTTAGCACAGTAATGCAAAGTTCATCTGTTTATGAAAATGCAAATGTTCACTTTTCAGCCATTTTAGTGGCAAAATATCTTAAAGATCTCTAATTCTATTGGTGGTAGTGATGAGGAGAGGTGTTTACTCTCCTACATTGATTATGAAAATAGAAAGTGCTATAGTTTTCTTGAAGGCCACTTGGCAATGTGTATTAAAATTGAAACACATACACACACACGCACACACAAACACACGTGTGTGTGTATATGTATATATATACACATGCACACTGGAGAAGGGAAAAGCAACCCACTATAGTATTCTGGCCTGGAGAGCTCCATGGACTGTATAGTCCATGGGGTCACATAGAGTCAGACAGGATTAAGCAACTTTCACTTTCACTTTCATACACACACCATCAATATTTTAAATAACTATCTCAAGAAGCTAAAAAATGAAAAGAAAACTAAATTCAAAGAAATTAGAAGAAAAGAAATAATAAAGGCAAAGTGTTAGTTGCTCAGTCATGTCCAACTCTTTGTGACCCCATGAACTGTAGCCTACCAGGCTCCTCTGTCCGTGGGATTTTCCACGCAAGAATACTGGAGTGGGTTGCCATTTCCTTCTCCAGGGGATCTGCTTGACCCAGGGATTGAACCCAGGTCTCCCGCATTGCATGCAGACTCTACTGTCTGAGCTAGCAGGGAAGCCTAAATAAAGGTAAAAGCAGTAATTGAATAGAAGAAAATACAATAGAGAAAAACCAAAAAAACCTGAAAACTGGTTCTTTGAAGACCCTAGTAAAATTACCAAGAGAGTAAGAAAAAAGTATGAATGAATATATCAGAAATAAAAAATGGGATGCCACAACAAGCTCTGTGTATGTGCTCAGTCACTCCATTTTATCTGACTCTTTGCAGCCCCATGGACTGTAGCCTGCCCTGTTCCTCTGTCCATGGGATTTTCCAGGCAATACTGAAGTGGGTTGCCATTTCCTTCTCCAGGGGATCTTCCTGACCGGGGGATGGAATTTGTACCTCCTGCATTGACAGGCAGATTCTTTACCACTAGGGCCACCTGGGAAGCCCCACAACAGGCTCCACAGACAGTTGGATTATGTTAAATGTGTTTTAGCCATACACTTTTTAAAAGAGCTTTTTGATATGCCATTTTAAAAGTCTTTATTGAATTTGTTACAACACTATTTTTAATGTGTTGGTTTTAGGTTGTGACACATGTGGGAATCCTAGCTCCCTGGCTAGGGATTGAACACCTCACTGCCCCAAACTGGAAGGTGAAGTCCCAACCACTATAAGTTTACCTCTAGGAGTATGGTAGGGAAGACAGACATATAGACAACTAATTAAAAAAAAAAAAATCTTAAGATATTTTTCTTTGCTTAAGAGAAAAGAAAAAAAAAGATAATTTTTCCTTGTATATATGGTAGGGAAGTTCCTACCTATACATTTTAAAAGTAGGATAAAAGGACAAATTCCTTGAAAAATGAGTTATCAAAAGTAAGATGAAATTGTGAATCTGAGTAGTTTTACATCTAATAAACATCTGAATCTATAAATAACCTCTGTACAAAGAAAACTCCCAGTTCAAATAATTTTGCCAGCAAACTCCTTGTTATTTATCTGAATGAGTTGAAAACTTATACCTACATTAAAACCTACACACAAATTTTTACAGCAACTTTATCCATGTTTGCCAAAACTTGGACATAACCAGCCATGCAGAAGGTGGAATATTATTCAGAACAAAAAGGAATGAGCCAGAAGACATTAAAAGAGATGGAGGAAACTTAAAAGCATATTTGCAAAGTGAGAGAAGCTAATCTGAAAATGCTACATAGTGTATGGTTTCAACCAGGTGACGTTCCGGAAAAGACCAAATGACAGAGAGTAAAGATCAGTGGTTCCTAGAGGTTCACGTCAAGGGAGGGAGAAACTGGCAGAGCACAGAAGATTTTTAGGAAAAATGAAAACATGTCCAACACAGAGAGTAAACCCTAATGTAAACTATGGGCTTTAATACATACAGACAAATATTCATGTTTGCCAAAGCATGAATAATCTGCCGTAAAAATTTTGTGTGTAAGTTTTTTTGCATAGGTGTAAGTTTTTAGCTCATTTGGATAAATAACAAGGAATCTGCTGGTAAAATTATTTGAGCTGAGAGTTTTCTTTGTACAGAAGTTATTTATGGATTAGTATAGTATGATACTATTAACGTAATGACAGATAAAAATCATTATACATTATACATTTGTCAAAACTCATAAAATGTACAACACAGAGTAAACCCTAATGCAAATGATGGACTCTAATTAAAAATAATGTGTCAGTATTGGCTCATCAATTGTAACAAATGTACTACTACACTTATGCAAAATGTTAATAATAGCAAAAATAACAGGGACGGAGTGAGGTGGAGAGGTGGTAATGAAGTATATGGAAACTCCCTGCACTTTCCACTCATTTTCCGTAAACCTAAGGCTGCTCTAAAAAATAAAGTCTATTAATTCAAAAAATAAATGAATTAGAGCCATAACAGATGACTTGGAAGAATATCCACATGGTATCTCTGAGTGAGAAATGCAATTTACAGAAAAGTATGGAAAATAGGATTCCATTTTTATAAAATAAGCAATAACTAAAAAGAATCTCTATCTTCATAGAATTAAGTGAATAAACAAATATAAAATATAGAGGGATATACAATAGATTCTCAACATGGGATACCTGGGAAAAAGGCAGTGAGATGAGGAGTAGCTGTTGTCTAGTCACTAAGTCGTGCTGACTCTTTGCAACCCCATGGACTGTAGCCACGGGGCTCCTCTGTCCATGCGGATTCTCCAGGCAAGAATACTGGAGTGGGTTGCCATTTCCTTCTCCAGGGGATCTTCCCGAGCCAGGGATCAAATCCATGACTCCTGCAATGACAGGCTGATTCTTTACCACTGAGCCTGGGAAGCCCATGAGGAATAGAGGGCCAAGCAAAAAAATGGAAAAACAGTGAGACTGAAGGTTTTTAAAAAATATGATCACATACTTGCATTTATGAAAAATTAATGTTTATATGAGGAGGCAGATATAAATTAAAAATATTTTTTAAAAAATTACTTGCCTATATATCTGTTTTTCCTACCATATTCCCAGAGGTAAGAAATTGTGTCTTATTCAGCTTTAAACACCTGGAGTCTGTCCTAGCACAAGCCACATAGGAATATTCAAGAAATAAACCAAACTAAAATAATTACATGTTACCTATGAGGCTGAAATAATGAAGTGGGTAGCCCAAGGACCCCGAGCTGTATTGGCAGAGCCGAGACAAAAGTCAGGCTCCTAATCTTGAATAATGTTGCCCACTCATTTATCACCGTCCCATCCTCTCATGTCAACAAATATTTATTAAGTCTCCTCTTATTGCAAGTCATACACTTCTTTTTGAATCCTGGATTATTTTGACACACTCCATGCTTGTTTCTGGGAAACCTCAGAGTATAATGCTCGTTAGAGCCAAAAGTTGTGGTACAGGCTGAAAATATTAAGAGATTTAAGAAGTTTTGAGATCATTTCAGGATGACAGATCTATCAGGGGCTGTAAAGGGAAATCCAAGATGTTTGTATATTCACTTCATCTTTTGAAACAGACTCATAGTCTATTTAGGCTATAAACATTGGCACCTATCCTCTTGATTAGGCATTACTGGATAAGACAGGCTCCCTCTTTTTAAGGAGCTCATCATTGAATGGGGGATATGGAGACATAAACTACTGGAAAAGAATCACAGAGCATGCAATGGAGTTGGGTGGGGAAAGGCAGGAATCAAATTAGGAACTGAGGAGGCCGAGAGGCTTATAGAAAAGGTGATTATTGGTCTCAGAGGGCTGTCACACAGAGAAGGGCAAAAAAAGCATCATGGCAGAGAGAGGTTCAAGCACAAAGGTAGGAATGATCATGTATAAGAATACAAGTTTTGGAGTCTTCTAACCTGGACTCAAGTGTTCCTATAGACTGAATCTTTGTATCTCCTCCTTTCCCCAACTCATATGTTGAAACTTTAACTCCTAATGTGATAGTATTCTGGAGGTGGGGCCACTCTGGAGTGACTAGCTTGTGAGTGGGGGAAGCCCTCATGAGTGGGATTCATTTCCTCATATATTAGTTTCCTTGCCCCTTCCACCATGTGAGGACACTTGGAGAAGATGGCCAACTATGACCTAGGAAGCAGGACCTTGCCAGACACCGAATCTGGTGCCACCTTGATTCTGGACTTCTCAGCCTCCAAAACTCTGAGGAACAAACTTCTGTTATTAAGTCACCCAGTCTGTGGTGTTATAGTGACCCAAATGGATGAAGACAAGTCTCTAACATGTAATATCAGACAGGCTTCTTTTTAAGCTCCAGTTTTCTCTTTAGGAAGATGAGGATAGTGACAAACAATCTCGGGAACATGAGAATGCATGTGAAGTACTTAGCAGGGCTCCTGTGAACACGTCACAGATGATGCAACTCTTATTGTCTGTATAGCATTAGGCAAAGAGGGGAGATGCTATGAGAACTTCTGTACTAGGCTGCATGGTACTTATTTATTTACATTCTCACTCACTCACTCACTCACTTATCTTTTTATAGCCACAACTTGAAAGTAAGAATTGATCTTTCTGAATGTGCTGGCTCAGTCATGGAGAAGCCACACAGCAGGGTCTAAAGAACACTGGAAATAGACTTCCTGAGAAATGAAATAAAACTAGACTTTTCTTTGTTCTGGATATGTTTCTTGAATATTGGAGTGGGTAGCTGATCCCTTGTATACGGGAGTGGGTAGCCAATCCCTTCCCCATCAGATCTTCCCGACCCAGGAATGAAACCGGGGTCTCCTGCATTACAGGCGGGCTCTTTACCAGCTGAGCTATCAGGAAAGCCTGTATCACTTGGGAGTCCTTAAGATTACCCATGGCTATGCTGAGTCAGATGACGTGGGGTAGGCTGTAGGTATCTGCATTTTGAAAAAACCTCCCCAGGTGATCCACTGTAAGCACAGGCCAAGCGTGGTGAATGCGGGGATCGGGAGAGGGGGTGGTGAGTTCATAAGGGCAGACTGAGGTCCAATCACTCAGGGTTCTCAGGTTGCCTTGGTTAGAGTTTGGGTTTTATTCTGAAAGTGATGAGAAGCTACTGATCATAAGAGTTTAAGCATAGGCACAACATAATCTAACTTAGGTTTTCAAAGGAACATGGATACTCTTGGGAAACATGGATGGCAGGATGAAGGGGACAGAATGAAAACAGCAAAAGAAGATAAATGCACATGAAAACTTCAGTGACATAACAAATACAAATTACCAATGACGGTTGTCCAGCAAGGTCTAACCATGAAATATATCTGTTAGTACATATCACATGGCACTTGTTGAACTTGGCAAAAGAATAAATTGAGCTGGTATTTACCTTGCTGTTTCTATCTTAACGTCACAGTCATTGTATGTTTGACTTTAACATGGGAAATTGTTAACCAGCGAATCTCAACCCTGGTTGCTCGTTAAAATACTCTACATATTAAAAAAAAAAAACACAAAAAACTGATGCCAGCTTCACCCCCAGAGACTTCACTTTATTGACGTGGGGATTGGACCTGGACACTTGGGAGTTTTTAAAAGCTTCTAATGTGATTTTAATCTGTAGATGGCAATAAGAACCACTGAATTAAACAAATACTAATTCATTAATTGGAAACAGATGTGTTAAAGTTGGCATCAACTTCTGATTCGTTCCTGGTGGACTGGTTTAGCAGGACCTAGTCAGCGAGTCTTCATGTCCATGAAATGGAGCCCAGCACAATGAACCAGGGTAAATATTATGATTGGGAGTCACCATCCTCAAATGGGAATGGAGAATGGGATGGTTTGCATGACCTGAGTATACCAATGATGGTGTGAGATAAGACCACTCAGTATTTACTCTTTATTCTAGAAAAGAAAGGCAGAGGTCAGGATCTCCAGCTTTGTGTTTTGTTTTCAAGCAGAATCTCTCTACAGGTTTCTAATCTTTCTTGTATGTTTCAAAACTTCTCATACTCAACAGCCATTGTCAAATCCATGAATAATCAAAAAGCTGCAGTTACAGTCACTGGTGATTGACAGCCACCCTAAACATGAAAGTGTTAGTTGCTCAGACGTGTCTGACTCTTTGTGACCCCGTGGACTGTAGCCCAACAGGCTCCTCTGTCCAAGGGATTCTCCAGGCAAGAATCCCAGAGTGAGTAGCCATTCTGTTCTCCAGGGGATCTTCCTGACCCAGAGACTGAACCTGGGTCTCCTACATTGCAGGCAGATTCTCTACCATCTGAGCAATAACTTAGTGACTGAGCAACAACAACAACTAAACATGAAAACGAGGTGTGATTAGGCTGAAACCTCTCCTGAAGGTGTGGGAATCTGATGTTGGGCTGGGCGCCTGCAGGAAGCTCAGTGTTCCCCACAGGGCACTGGTGACTGCTGCCAAGCCTGCCCCTTAGGAACGGTTTGTATATGGTGGGACCTGAGGGCTGAGAGGTGGTCTGAGTCACTTCACAGAATCTCTTCTGGAATGAGACATCTAATTGTTTTTAAAGCAAATAATTGAGAGTCTTACTATTTGTCAGACAAAGGAAATAAAACAGTCTATTACTAGATATTACAAGTCAGACATGTAAACTTTTATAATTTAAGAGTTCTATTTTATTAACTTATAATTTTAGTCTACATCTATAATATTACTTAAACTTTTTAGTATTTGAAAACTCTAAAATGAATTTATTTTAAAACACTCATTAGATTTATCTTTTATGAAGGAGAATGACCGTTTCTTCTTTTGATACCTAATTAATGAGTTTTTAGAGCCTATTGCTTCACTTAGGTAATAACCTTAAATATTCATAGACCTGAGATCAGTTATAAAATAACACACTCATAGGATTCTTTAAATGTCACAGTAAAAAAGCATTTCTTTTACCTTCACATAGTTGTATTCGAAGAGAATATATTGTCTATCTGGAGAAACCGAATAATCATTTATAGAATGTCCAAATTCATCCTGTCAATCAAGTAGAAAGAAAAACAGTTGAATGATTCCATTTAACTGCTATTGTTGAGTACCTACTATTGTTGGGTATGGTTCTAGACTTGTGTCTCGTACCTTGGGAGGTTCCAGTCTAGAAGAGGGGGCACATTCCCCTACACAGATGACCATGAGGCAAGGTGGGTGGTGATCAAGGTTAGAGAGTCAGGGAGGGAAAGGTTAATTTTAAGCAAGGAAAGATGGATGTGAGGGTGGGGATCAGGAACAGATAGAGAACTTTCTCAGGAGGGGAAATGGCAAGAGTATAAACCCAGATGTGGAAAGGGCATGCATATTTAGAGACTGCCTAAGCGTAATCTGAATACAGTATAGGGTGTGTCAGACAAAGAGAGGACATACAATTAGAAAAATAGATCGTGTCTAAATATAAGAAATGGAGCTATGAACTACTTTTTGCACATGGATGTGACAGAATCTTATGTGCCTTGCCCAAAGATGCTCTGGCAACCCAGTGGCTAAGATGAGATGAGAGAGGAGGGGTTGCATTAGCCTTAGACTTGGGCAATGTTGTGTTCTGATTTACAAAATGGAGAGAGGGATACACATTATAATATAGTACTTACTGTCACAAAGTCAATCAAGGCTTTCAACCAGGGCTATACAGTGGAAATGGAAACCTGAGAGACACTTGACATCACAGGAGAGAACTGATAGGGTTTACTGAGTAGCTCAGTAAGGGGGATAACAGAGGCATCAAGGAGGATTCTGAGATTACTAGCTTAAGTGACGTGGAGGAGGGCACTATTTACTAAGACGGGGAAGAGGAATAGGATGCCTTCCCTTTGCTAGGAGAGGGAAGTGGGAATAACTAGCTTAGCTCAGGATACTGAGTTTAAAATGCCTGCAGACCATCCATGTGCAGGAGCCAGCAAGCTATTGGAAACAGAGGTCTAGATCTTGGGAGGAGGTTAGTGTTACAAGCATGTATCTGAGAAGCACTGATGCTGTGGAAATGCATGGAATATGCTGAAGGGGAGCACGCAACGTGAGGAGGGAGGCTCGCAGTGAAGACAGGGCCCTGAGGAGCACTTACACGTAAGAGAATGGGCAGAGGAGGAGGAATCGTCAAAGAGACTAAAAAGTAACCAAGGCAGGGAGCATTCCAAGAAGAGAAAGATCCACCGCACCATATGCTGCAGAAAGAGTCCAACAGGATGAGAAACGATAGTACTCATGACTTGAAAGGTTATGAAAAAAATCCCCAGAATTCCCTTAAAGCATGAATTAATTATGTGATTAAACATACAAATGTACTGTTCTCCAAGAAAATGGAGCTGTTTCCATATTCAGCATTGAATAGCAAGATATTATTTTCTTGTTTGTAGAGATATTCATGATCTAAAGAGAGAAAACGACCAGATCAATACTTCAAGTTGCTATTAAACATCTTCATAAACTAAAAATTCATGCAATAAAAATGTAAGATTTAAATTCACACAAGTCTAAGTTGGAAAAACATGAACTGATGATTATGACACTAGTATGCCTTCATTTTCCCACCATTATTATAAAGGGTTCAATTCACTTTTAATTTTTTATAGTACATGTCAAAGAAATACTAAGGTTTCTTTCTGTCTTATCTCCTTTTGCACCCGTAAATAGCAAACAATACTTTCCCATACGGTTTTAAAAAATAAGAATATATTCTCATTGCCATAAAGGTGCCCCAAAACCTAACTGAAATTAAGCATAAAATGAAAATAAGCATAAAAATCAGCCCCTCTCTCCACCAAAAAGCCTTACCTGAAACCCATCTCAAGTTGTAGAACTTCATTCTAAAAGTATTTTTTAAATAATCAGCTAGAGTGTAGGTTCTGCGACTATCAGTTGAAGCATCATCTATTGGTTGGGAGAAAAAAAGTCAAATATTCAGTATGAAGGGATAACTTGTTTTGAATAAAAGTTTTCAAAATGGATTTCTACAGTATACACTGATCACAAAATACAGAAATACATTCACAAAATGCAAAAGACACCCTGAAAGATTTTGGATTGAGTAGATGGGTAAACACGCATTTAGCTGTTCAAGTGAATGTGAACATGTGTTTTACAGTGCTATATTAATGAGCTTCATTTCAAAGGTCTAGATCAGCAATGCTCAAGGGAAATATAGTATGAGTACATTTTCTAGTAACCATATTTTAAATTTTTTAAGGTAAAATTAATCTTAATAGCGTATTTTATTTAGCCAACATATCAAATATGTTACCATTTCAATGTGTTATCAACATTTAAACGTTACTAATGAGATCTTTGAGGGCTTCCCATGTGGCTCAGTGGTAAAGAATCTGCCTGCCAATGCAGGAGACACAGGAGACTTGGGTTCGATACCTGGGTCTGGAAGATCCCCTGGAGGAAGAAATAGCAACTGACTCCAGTATTCTTGCAGGGGAAATCTCATGGACAGAGAAGCTTGGTGGGCTACAGTCCATGGGGTCACAAAAGAGTTGGACATGCTTATCAACTAAACAACAACAACGAGATTTTTCACATTATTTCTTTCTGTATTAAGTCTTTAAATTCTGATATGCAGTTGATGTACCAAGTTGAGTATATCTTGACTTGATAGGCACCTTTTCAGTCACATAGCCATGCAATGTGTGACACAAAGCTAGATCATCCTTCTGTGAGGCCCTAAGGTTCACTGCTAAGTCCTCTTGCTCCACACAAACCTTTAAGATATGCTAATCACCCAGTTCAGAGATCTTTGTTTCTATCATCACTTTTCCTTGACCTTGATTAAAATTTACATGGAACCTTTCTCTTGGATTCTGTGACACCTCAGTCCTTCTCTTAACTCTCTGACCATTAGTTTTCCATCTCCTACTTTGACTGTCTTTTTCTCCATTGACTTGCAAGGCAGAAATGCTTTGGAATTAGTCTTCAACTTTCTGCTCATCTCTCTCTACAGTCTTCCTTGCAGGGAACTCCAGAGAATTCGGCTTCAGGAATACTTTCCACTTACATAAATGACAAAATCTGCACTCATTACCTTAGCCTACTACACCCACACTCACATTTCCAGTGTGGTGTTCAGCCTTCTTACTTGACTTGTCCCACTCTAACCCTATCATATCTTGTCTAGAATAATTGTCCACCTTCCAAAACTAGATTTCCATAGGAAATTGTGTGATTTTATACTCTGTTACTGAAGACCCAAATTCAAGATCTGAAGATCATTTTGATGTCTCCCTCTTTTTTACCATCACCTACAAACAATCTACCCTACTGACTCTTCCTCTGAAATCTTTTCTCCAGGTATCCTGCCATCAGGTTCTTCCACTCCAGTTCCTGCACTGCACCATCACTGGAATGATCTTTCTAAAGTTCCACTATCATCTGGTGAGCTCTTCCTCAAAAGCTTTCACTGAGTCTTCACTGTCTACAGGAAGATTCAGACTCCTTCACCTGGCACTTGCAGCCTCCACAATCTGACATGAGGCTCTAGGCTTATTTCTGCTCTCTTCCTGCAAGAACCTTCTGATCCAGTCATACTAATCTTGCTGAAGGCAGTGGATCCTCTTAGGCTTACTTACCTCTATTCCTTGCCCTAAGCTACTTCCTGGAATGTCCTCGACTGTTTCCCCACCTGTCACAATCCTCCAGCCTCCATTTCCTTCCTCTGTCATTCAATTCTGCCTTTAACTTTTGCCCCTACACTACTCATTGGGCTCCTATCACTTAATACCTCATGTTGATAATCTTTTTCCATGCCTTACCTGTGTGACCTACTCAAGTAGGCCATGTATTCTTTGAAGACAAGGCTTTGTTGATTGGTTTTGGGGGGGTTGTTTTTCATCAACCTTAGCATCTAGAACTGGAGAAGGCAATGGCACCCCACTCCAGTACTCTTGCCTGGAAAATCCCATGGACAGAGGAGCCTGGTAGGCTGCAGTCCATTGGGTCGCTACGAGTCGAACGTGACTGAGCGACTTTACTTTCACTTTTCACTTTCACACATTGGAGAAGGAAATGGCAACCCACTCAAGTGTTCTTGCCTGGAGAATCCCAGGGACGGGGGAGCCTGGTGGGCTGCCGTCTATAGGGTCGCACAGGGTCGGACACGACTGAAGTGACTTAGCAGCAGCAGCATCTGGCACAGAGGTATGCCTTAATGTGCTGTGCTGTGCTTAGTCGCTCAGTCATGTCTGACTCTTTATGACCCCATGGACTGTAGCCCGCCAGGCTCCTCTGTCCATAGGGATTCTCCAGGCAAGAATACTGGAGTGGGTTGCTATGCCCTCCTTCAGGGGATCTTCCCAATCCAGGGATCAAACCCAGGTCTCAAACCCGGGTATCCCGCATTACAAGGGGGTTCTTTACCATTTGAGCCACCAGGGAAGCCCATGCCTTAATAGAGACATGTAAAAAAAGTTTTCATTGGTTGGTGTTGGGTGTCATCCTATAAGCACAGTTAAGCCAATGTGATTCCTCTTCCTCAGTCCCAGAGCATCTGCTGATTACAAATACCCTAAAGTCTTTTTCCAAACTCTCTATATTTTTCACATACATATAAACAAACACTCACAAAATCAGCCACTACCATAATTTTCCTATAACTGCAGTTCTTTGAGAGGTATTTCAAACCCAGCAGCATCTTCTCTTGTTAATTTTTTACAGCCCATGGAAAGATAGTTCTCTTACAGGAAATGTCCCTTCAAAAAATGTTTTTAAGATTTTATTTCTTTGGATTTGATCTCATAACATAATCTTGTTTCTGCCTATAAAACCTTCAGTTTTGGCAGATAAACTTGCTACACTTCATTTTATTATTTTATTGATTTTGCTTAAGCCTAGTTTGTTAAGTAAAATATATATTTTTTTAACTGTTGTTTTTTTCAATTCAATCCTGCACTTCTCCTCTGAAGGTTAGTAAAACATTTGTATTTGTTAGCAAAAATACAAGTGGGTGAAGCTGGTCCTTGAACCTAACTTTTAAACAAGAAATAAAGCCTTGTGCTACAGAAAATAGTATTTGTAACTCATATTGGACTACAAAACTACAAATGTGGATTTGTTCACTAAACACCCTCATTGTCTATATTCATCCAGTCATCCTATTATATATCAAATCATTATAAAGTGAGTATTATTGCAGAGAATAAATACCCTGCTATCAAGAGCTATTAGTCTAAAATGGACAGATGTAAAACATATCCCCAAATTAGTACAAATCAAAGTATCAGTGGTTATACATGTGCACATTCCAAATATTATCTGCTGATGAATATGTCTAGACAGATCTATAGAAATAGGTCGATTTATACACCAACCACACATATACATGCAACCGAATAAGTGTTTGTGTCCTCTCAAAATTCACATGCTGAAATCCTAACCGCCATGCGATGGTATTGGAAGGGGAAGCCCTTGGAAGGTGATTAGGTCATGAGGTGGAGCCCTCATGAATTGGACTGCTGCTGCCGCTGCTAAGTCACTTCAGTCGTGTCCGACTCTGTGTGATCCCATAGAAGGCAGCCCACCAGGCTCTGCCATCCCTGGGATTCTCCAGGCAAGAACACTTGAGTGGGTTGCCATTTCCTTCTCCAATGCATGAAAGTGAAAAGTGAAAGTGAAGTTGCTCAGTCGTGTTCGACTCCCAGCGACCCCATGGACTGTAGCCTACCAGGCTCCTCCGTCCATGGGATTTGCCAGGCAAGAGTACTGGAGTGGGGTGCCATTGCCTTCTCCACATGAATCGGATTAATACCCTTTAAAAAGTGACTTCCTGCACTTCCAGTGCAGTGGGCATGTGTAGCATCCCTGGTCGGGGAGCTAAGATCCCATGTGTCTTGCAACTAAAATAAAATAAAAAATTACAAAGGGACTCTAGAAAGCTCTCTTGCCTCTTCTGCTATGTGAGGACACAAAAAACGGGTCCTCACCCAACACTAAGCACCAAGTCTGCTGGCACCTTGACCTTGGACATCCTAGCTTCCAGAACTGTAAGAAATAAATGTTTATTGCTTAAGCCACCTGTCTCTGGTTGTTTTGCAACAGCAGTCCACACATACTAAGACATACATATCTATAATAAGACAGACATAGCAACATAAAACATCACTGACTATTGAGAAAAAATTTAGCTGAGCCACATAGCTTGCAGGATCTTACTTCCCTGACCAGGGATCAAACCCCTGGCAGTGAAAGCACCAAGTCTTAACTATTGGGCCACCAGGGAATTCCCATCTATCACTGACTTTTGATTTCGTAAGAAGAGAACGAACTGAGTACCTACAATATAGATCAGATACGGTGCTATCTAAGTGGTATCTCACATGGGAGTATTTGCCCAGGTTTTATAGCACACTTCAATCTGGAATAATAAAATAACTGAGGCAAAAGTCGTCTGTGATGCCACCTGCTGACCCCGATGCTGCTCCTCCTCACTGGGCACTTACCTCTCCCACCACCTCATCTGATAACGCGGGACTCATCCTGTCATCAGGCCTCAGAATTTCTACACCCACCATCTGCACCAGATTCAGGCTCCCTTCTGCTCAGCATGATTCTGATCCCTCTGCTGATGTTCAGATACCAACACTGATGCTGTGTGCTTGCTATGGTCCAAAACATAGGTGTGAGGCCTGGGCCACCCTCAGTTTATGGTACCCTCACTCAGGTCCTTTACAACGACCCTGCATGCCAGGGTTCCCTGTCCTGGCTCCCCACACCCCAAACACCACTGCAAAACTGGAACAAGCAGAGCAACAAATGTTCCTTGTTTTTTGCCTCGCCATTTGATGAGCAGCGCTCATTGGAAGATACTTTCGAAACCTCTAGATAAGCAAGTTCTATGAGACGTGAGTGCCAAGTTCAGGTTTTGACCTTTAGCAAGTTCACTGTTTGCTGCCAACCTATTCTGTCATACACCAGAGGACACGGTCACATTTCTCTTTCCTTGTCTGCTTGCTCACTGACAGGGCACCCTGAAGGTCTTTGGCTGCTCCTTTGGTTTTCCCGGAGGGCCTGGGACATGCCGTTCATTTGACTGATCAGTTCAGAGAGCTGTGCTGCCCAAGCAGAGTGGTTAATCATATGTTACCCATCAGCTTACACCAAAACTTCTAGATTCATGCCTCCTTGAATTTAAAAATCAAAAACAGTTAACAACTTTAATACAGTCCCCTATATATGAACGTTCAAGTTGCAAACTTTCAAAGATGTCAATGTGAGTGCCAGCCCCTGTATGCCAGCTATTGCACTGACTGTACTTTTATGCTTTTCAATGTACTGTACTATAAGATTTTAAATGTTTTTTTTCTGTTTGTTTTTTTATGTCCATGTTATTTGTATGAAAAGTATTATAAACCTATTATAATAGGAACCTATTACATATACAATGCATAACCAATTGTGTTAGTTGGGAACCTAGGCTAACTCTGTTGGATTTAAGAACAGACTGGACTCACAAATGCATTCTTGGATGGAACTCATTCATACATAGGGAACTTACTGTACTTTCTTCACTGAGAACAACTATTATGTTGAACAATATGAAAATGTTATTTCTATCCAGAAGAGCAACTTTTAGAATGGTTCAACCTAAGAATAATTTCTCTTTAAAGTGTATGATGTCTTAATGAGCCCTTGTCATAGGATCAAAATCATTTCTGAACAAAAAAGAATTTTAGACAGACTAACCTTGCTTTGGCCAATGGTTATTTTATGATTATAGGATATTTTGAACATTTTTATACTCATTAATACTAAACATTTTTGATCTGTATGAAACTATGATATAAATATTTCTACTTCAGAAGGATAAACTATTTTGGTAAATAAATGGCTAATGAAATGCAACTAAAAAGAAATGTACTCTTTACAGATCACAAACTCATAAAGTTGTTAAACATGGGGAAAAGATATCTGGTTACAGAGTTCTTGTGTTCCATATGGTAATCAGTTAACATTTAATACCGATGTGAAAGAAACAAAATGAGTATTACTTTAGAATTTGCTCTAGCAAAATAGAAGCCTTGACATTGGGAAAAGAGAAAGAAAAATCAAGAAGGCAGGAGAAGAAATTGACTGGAAATCAGCTCACATCCCTTATTAACCAGCAGCATATGTGGGCTGCTGCCCATCACCAATGAGTCAACAAATACCAATAAGGGGTTGGGTCCCTGGTGGCTTTGAAACCAGAGAGCTTGGATTTGAGCCCAGACCTAATTCTTGCACAGCAGCCTTAGGAAAATTATTGAAGGTGTCGAAACTTCAACTTTGTAATCTATAAAATAATAAGAGCATTATCCAGCCTCAAGGGATCTACCACAATGAAATGAGATAGTGGATGTAAAGCTCTTGGCTCAGGATTTAAAATTTAGGAAGTCCTCTAGGTAGGTTATACTACCTATTATTGTCTTGTTCCAAGTATGTGCTAGGCAATCAAGATACAGAGATGAAAGAAGAGTCTCTCCCTGGGAGTACCTAGGAGTGCTGCTGAGATTAGAAATTTGACTGCAAATTTATTTATTTTTTAATTAAGTTTCACTGTGTTCATATAAAATAAAAGCTAATTAAGTTTCACTGTGTTCATATGCCAAATGATCCTAATAAGGCAGCATAAGAGCATCACATTGAGAAAGGACCTAGGATAAGTAGAATCGAATCATTTGCTTGGTACTAACGAACATCACTTCCTCCTTTGACAAGTTTAATACTATCCACAGTGTTCTCCCATGGAGAGAAAATGTTGAGCTTAGGGAAATTACAGGATTTGTGAAGAGTGACACCTCTCTGGTTGTTATACACAGGAGGTATTGGAATATAATCACTGTCACCAGATTTCCCTTCTCAATAATAGAAACTTCCCAGGGACGCCAAGTGCATCTGATAAATGCATTGCCACTGAGCTAGAGCCCTTGAACCCGGGACTGTGTCCCCTATGCATTTACTTTAAGATCAGAGTGTCAGATGACCAAACTTCTGTTAGGGATGTAATCAATGTATTTTCAAAGGTTTATTTGGAAAGGCCAACCAAATAGTACAAATGCACTTTTTCCAGAACAGCAACAGTTTAGAAAAAAGGAAACAACTTAATGAGGGGTTGCCCATGTCATGGCTCTGGCCTCCATCCTCCTCCTCCCCTTCCCTCTTCTCCCTTCACTACATCTACTCTGGCCTCCCCACTGTTCCCCAGACACACTGGTCCCACTTCTGCCTCAGAGATTTTGAATTTGCTATACCCTCGGCCTGGAGTGTTCTTCCCCTGGGATGTGCCCAAAGTTTGCTCCCCACTTCCTTGAGGTCTTTAAACCTCACCTTTCTTCCCTGAACCAATGTTTACAATCTTCTGGTTAAGAAATTCTCTTCGTATCGCCCTTCCTGGCTTTACATTTTTTCCTCAACAGTGATACCACCTGACATTCTATATTTTTTACTTGTCTGCCTCTCTTGGTCACCTGTGAGCCCCAGGAGGACACTGATTGGGTTGTGTTACCTTTTGTTTGCTATTATCTCGCCATGGCCTAGAACAGCGTCTGGCCATAGTAGGCACTTCATAAATATTTGTCAAAAGAAAAGATAAAAGCCAGACAACATCAACAGGAGAACACAGACACAGGAACACAGCTCTAAATATGAGCTTTGTGAACTCCAAGCTACTGGGCAGTAGGAAAACAGTGCACTGGGCCAGCTGGGTCCAAACGGAGCGAGGACAGGAGCCTGAGGCTCCGGCCTTCCATGTTGTCACCAGGACACGTCATTTCTCTATGCCTGTGACCGTCATTTACGTATCGTCTTTCAGCTCAAATGTACACATCTATGCTTTGCTCAGGAATGCTGAGAAGGGAGTCTACAGCTATGCTTCCCAGGCCCCTTCACCCTCAGGCTTCCTGTTGGGTCCTGCCATTAGGGGAATGCAGAGAAAGAGTGGAATGAGGAGGAGAGCAGGGGGGCTTCCTCTGTCTTGCTGATTCTGTCAGCATGCGCCCCCAAAGGAGTGCCCGTGCTGGCTCACGCTTCTCTTCTTGTACCTGAATCTGCTGCATCCTGCCTCTCAGGGGTGCCAGAAGCACTCACATGCCTCACACACCTTGGAGTTCAGAATCCAGACCTTTTGTGTCCCTCTTCTCCTTTTTTCCCAAGTCCTAGAGGTACCTCGTTCCTACAGCTCCTGTCTCTCACTTACCTCAGAAATTTTATTGTTGTTGTTGCTCTTTAATTTGTATAAACAATTCTTATATCAAATTTTCCTGCTGAAACATCTAGTGTGATTTCTATATTTGTCACATCTCTGTGAAGATTTACACATCTTACCTGTAAAATGAGAAAATCTCTTTTGGCTATAAGATGACAATATCTAGACCTGAGGTTGGCAAACTTTTCTTATAGGTGGTGGTTTAGTCTCTAAGTCATGTCTGACTCTTGCAACCACATGGACTGGAACTTGCCAGACTCCTCTGTCCATGGGATTTCCCAGGCAAGAATACTGGTGTGGGTTGCCATTTCTTTCTCCAAGGAATTTCCTGACCGGGGGATCGAACCCAGATCTCCTGTGGAGCAGGCAAATTCTTTACTGACTGAACTACCAGGGAAGCTCCTTTCTTATAGGGCCAGATGGTAAATATTTTAGGCTTTGCAACCTCTCAGGTTGGCCACTGCAGCCTGAAAACAGCCACAGACCACAGGTAAATGAATGGATGTGGCTGTATTCCAAATAAAACTTAACTTGCAAAAATAGGTAGTCAACCCTGGCTATGGCTTGATGACCCTATCTGGACATTCCTCGGAATGGTCAGCAACCATTCTGAAAAAAAAAAAAAAAAAAGCTCCCAATATCAGTTAGAAATATAGAAGCTGATGAGAAGTGAAATTGGCAGAATATTCATGTCTCAAACCTCAGCTCAAGATGGAGGTATCTACAGCTACTGGTGAAGACATGCAAGCCCAAAGGGACTGCCTGAACTAAACCCAGTTCACCCTGCCTTCACCCCAGTGAAGAGCCAGGAGGCTCTGCACACACAGGAGCCAGCACTAAACAGGATCTCAGAATGGCTTTATTCCTTTCTGAAATGCAAATTGTCCTATTTTTTAAAAAAATTCTGATTATAGTCACTCCCCCACCCTTTGCTAGGACTCTTCTGAGAATAAAAGAAACTGGATAATAGTGGCCAAAATTAATATTGACAAGGCTTTTATTCCTCACTATGTTGACTGACTTTAATCAGTGTAATCCAAGGTGATGAGAAACAGTTGAAAGTTAGAAACATCTTAACTGTATAAATAAATGATCCAGAGGCCTGTGAAACAAGCTACTATTTTAGCAAAGGGCTGGTTTCTCTTGAAAAATACTTAGTAGTTGTAGTGAGACATCAAAGCTAAAAATGATTAGTTTGGAGAGAAAACTGATCAGAGAACATCTCATTTGGGGAAGCTGAAAGCTCTAATACTTTGTCACTGAAGAACTTTCCAGAAGGATTTATAGCCATAATCAGCAAGACTACTCTCTGTGACACCTGTTTGTCTTCCAAGTGATGAAGAAAATGATCACTAGAAAACAAAACTACCACAGACATTGCCCTTTCCGGCATTCACCCAGCAAAACTTTCAAGAGTGTGAGACAAGTATTATTATAGTACATGCCTCTGGGACTGTTAAAATGTTTTTAATGTTAAAAATATAGAGAGAGGGAAAAGTGAAAGTGTTAGTCACTCAGTTGTGTCCAACTCTTCGCAACCCCATGGACTGTAGCCTGCCAGACTTCTCTGTCCATGGAATTCTCCAGGTGAGAATACTGGAGTGGGTAGCAATTCCCTTCTCCAGGGGGTCTTCCCAAGCCAGGGATCAAACCCAGGCCCCCTACATTGCAGGCAGATTCGTTACCATCTCTGCCACCAGAGATATAAAGGATAATCATTACAAATGCTCATAGAGACCTTCCAGTGTGCTATTCTAGCATCACACACTTATTAACTTATTTTCATCCCCATTTTACAGGAAAGGAAACTGAGGTATGGACAGAAACCAGACCCAAGTCCCATGACTAGTAAGCCCTAGGCAATGGAGTTCTGAAGCCTGTGGTCATAACCACCATTCTAAACAACCTAAGTGTTCAGCAGAGTGAGGTACATGGTAAATGCTTGTTGGCAGTTTCTGTGAGTTAGCATAGATGCATTAGACTTTATGGAAGTGTCTAGATGAAATGCTTGCAAATAATCTAAACAGGCAGCTTGGTAGTATCATTTGAACCTGGGACAGTAGGTAGGTTACATTAGAATATAATTTTTTCTAGTGCTCTGAAGTTAAAGGGGCACTGATTCTTTCTGTAAACCCTAAAACTTTCTCTCTGGAGTGTTATTTTTTTTTTTTGCTTTATATATATTTTTTCCCACTTATTTTTATTAGTTGGAGGCTAATTACTTTACAATACTGTAGTGGTTTTTGCCAGGATGGCAACTCTGTGACTTCTGGAAAGAAAGTTGTAGCACCTCCTTCTCTTCCAACTCGTAACTCTCATCTTTTCCCTAGACTCATGAAAAGTAGTCATGCAAGCTTTATAACTGGCTTCTCTTCTTCCTATCTTTTCCCCATGTTTCCTAGATCTTAAATATAACAAATCTTGAGTAACTCAGGCCCTGCAGTACACATGTTCAAAAGAGTATGAAGTTTTCCAGGGAAAAGATTCAATGATTCCTCCTTTAGAGCAAAAGCCACCATAGGGGCTTGCTTCTTCCTGGGCTTTCCACTTCTGGCTGTCCGTCCTGCCATTCTTTAACCCTTTCCTTGGCACTTGGGAGTCAGAAATGGGCCTGCCTCGGGCTCAGATCCTGGTTCCTCTTGATTTCTTAGAGGCTCTGAGGTTTTTCATCTCTTCTCTCACATCATCTTCACTTCCTTTTCACTGCTTACTTCTGTCCTGGGCTTCCCAGGTGGTGCTAGTGGTAAAGACTCCATCTGCCAACACAGGAGACGTGGGTTCGATCCCTGGGTCAGGAAGATCCTCTGGAGGAGGAAATGGCAACCCACTCCAGTATTCTTGCCTGGAGAATCCTGTGTACAGAGGAGCCTGGTGGGCTACAGTCCATGGGGTCGCAGAGACTTGGACATGACTGAGCAGCAGCTCTCTGTTGGCAATCACAGGGTGCACCCCTATCAAATACTGACCTTGCTGCCTCCTGTAGCCATCTCCTTATTTCTTCTCTTGAACTTAGCAAATTTCTGAAATAAACAATCCACATCTGTGGTCTTTAGTTTTTCATGATCCCTCCTCATGCTCTGGATTTACCCTTTGCTCCATCCATCACACTTTGCTACCCAGTTATCTTCTTCAGTATTTATTTTCTATACCAAATTGTTTGCCAGTTAATAAAGTAATTTTCTATGGCTAATTAAATATTTAATCTGAACAGTCGCATCTTAAATAGACTGTAAGTAAGCTGAAAGGATGAATTAATTTTATCAAAAAGCTGCTAGCACTGTACTGTATGAATAGGTGAGTATGATCTAGTGGTGGATGACTTGACCCCATATTTAGGATTATAAGAATTTTAGTAAGAATTAAAGCAACATTTAAAAATGTTCATCAAAAATGTGTTTTTACATGAGCTCTAAGATAATTTCTTTAATTCACCAAATATTTATCAAGCTGTACTGGGCTGAGTGGGCTTTACAGGTGGCGCTAGTGGTAAAGAACCCACCTCCCAGTGCAGGAGACATAAGAGATGTGGGTTCAATCCCTGGGTAGGGAAGATCACCTTGAAGTGGGCATGGCAACAGAAGAGGCTGGTAGGCTATGGTTCACAGGGATGCACAGAGTCAGACATGACTGAATAGACTTACCACCACCACCACTGCTGGGTTGAGTAGACCCCCCCCCAAAAAAACTTTATGTCCACTGAAAACCTCAGAAAGTTGACTTTATTTGGAAATAGGAGTTTAGCAGATGTAATTAGTTAAGTTAAATGATGTCATACTACCTACCATATAGCACAGGGAACTGTGCTCAAGGTTATCTGGCAGCCTGGCTGGGAGAGGAGTCTGGGGGAGAATGGATATACATACATGGATGGCTGAGTCACTTTGCTGTGCACCTAAAACTATCAACATTGTTAATCAGCTGTAGAAAGTGAAGTCACTCAGTCATGTCCAACTCTTTGCAATCCCATGGACTGTAGCCCACCAGGCTCCTCCCTCCATGGGATTCTCCAGGCAAGAATACTGGAGTGGGTTGCCATTTCCTTCCCCAGGGGATCTTCCCAACTCAGGGATCAAACCCGGGTCTCCTGCATTGCAGGCAGACACTTTAACCTCTGAGCCACCAGTATAAAATAAAAACATAAAAAATGAAGTCTTGCTGGACTAGTCAAACTGGCTGGTGTCCTTATAAGAAGGCCATGTGACAGAGACAGGCTTTTGCTGACTTGGGAAATGAAAAGGATCATGCAGAAAGAGAGGGAAGAAGGCCATGTGACAATGAAAGGAAAGATTGGAGTCATAGAGCTACAAGTCAAGGAGCATCAAGGAAGGCTGGTAACCACCAGCAACTGGAAGAGGCAAGGAAGGTCTCCTTCCCTAGAACCTTTAGAGAGAGTACAGCCCTGATGACACCTTGATTTTGGATCTCTGGGTTTCATAACTGTGAAAAGAATAATTTTTTTGTTGTTGCTGTAAGCCCCTCAATGTATGGTAACTTGTTACATCAGCCCTGGGAAAGTATCCACTGTGTCCTCAATGTTCTGAGCACTAGAGATTGGAGTGAACAAAGCGTGAAAAATTCCTGCCCTCATGAAGCTTACATTTTAATGGGAGTATGGAGATACAGGAGCAAATAATAGGCAAATAATGCCTTTTGTTGTTTTTCCCAGGTGGCTCAATGGTAAAAAGTCCACCTGCCAATGTAGGAGACTTGGGTTCCTGGGTCAGGAGGATCCCCTGGAGAAGGAAATGGCAACCTACTCCAGTATTCCTGCCTGGAAATTCCATGGACAGAGGAACCTGGTGGGCTACAGTCCAAGGGTTTGCAAAAGAGTCAGATATGACTGAGTGACTAAAACAACAATAAAAATACCCTTTATGAACTGGATAAGATATAACACTTTATCTGTGCTTTTTATGAGAAAATTGGGAGTAATTTCCCTCAGATATTTCTGATCTGCTCCATTTTCTGATTTGTATCTTAAATGTTACAAACTCAATTCTTTCATATTCTTAATCATTTTGGATGCGGAGAGAAAGCAAGTGCTAGGCTCAAAATTCCTTCAGGACCAAAAAAGGCAGCATCAAAACACCCTGTTTTATAATAAATTCATTTGGTTAGGAAAAGAAGAGAGAAGAGAAGGAGAGAGTTATATGATCAGATTCTTGAGAGATCCGAGCTAGCTTGATCAGTAGCTTGACATCTATTTCCTTTTGTTAGCAAATTAAAATTTTCCAATGTAATGAAAAATGAGCAATCACAGAATATCTGATATGCCCACATAGACGTGCCCTTTCTTTCTTTACAGTTCAACTTAGGTAATTCCCTTTCCTCTTCAAAGGGCTAAGGGGCTTCTTCCTAGTCCTAAAAGATGAGTCAATTTAGGTAATTCCAGTTCAACTTAGGTAGTTCCCTTTCCCCTTCCAAGGGCTAAGGAAGAAGCTTCTTCCTGGTCCTAAAAGATGAGTCTTGATTTATCTAGTGCAAGCATGTCAATCCATTTCCCTTGCCAGAGATCAGTGTAGAATAGACAAGTGACACAAATCTGGCCAAGGAGACATGCGGGAAAGTCTGCCCTGGGCTGAGGGACTTCTGGAAATAGTTTTCCTCCTTAATACAGAGACTGTGAATGAGGAACAGCAATCTCTCTGCCTTGTGAAATGGTTGTGTGAGCAAATGATGTGTTGCCGCAGCTGGACCTGAGAGGACAAGCTTGAGAACAAAAGCCAACAGTATGAGAAGAGCAGAGCTGAAAGAGACCTCAGGCTCTTGAAGAGGTTGGGAGGACCACTGCAGCTCTAGAACGGTCCTCCTTCTGCACCTCCAGTTACAGAAGACACTAGCAATAACGCAATGTGTGTCTTCAGTCATGCAGTCATGTCTGACTCTTTGTGACCCCATGGACTCTAGCTCACCAGGCTCCTCTGTCCGTTGGGATTCTCCGGCCAAGAATACTGGAGGAGGTTGCTATGCCTTCCTGCAGGGGATCTTCCCAACCCAGGGATTGAACCTGCATCTCTTTTGTCTCTTGCATTGGCAGACAGATTCTTTACTGCCTGCACCACCTGGGAAGTAATAATGCTATAGTAAGACTCTATAGTTTAAATAACTTTGGGCCAGATATTCTGTTACTTGCACCCAAAAGTATTCTATCTGATACAACTTTCATATAGAAATGGGATGGGGGGAGGGGCTTTACGTTTTTGAGAGCTAAACACACAGGTGAACTGCAATGCTGGGAGCCAGTCTACTCTCAAGGCCCCAAGGTTGGAAGGATTATATCCAGGCTCAATAATTATTAACCCTTTATGCTTGGTTGGTTTCCATATGAACTCTCCTGGGCAGCATTTATCATGTTCTCTGTAGAGCTTCCACAGCACTTTGATCATTTACTAGAAGGCCACTTAGGGCTTTTTATCATAGTTAATGTTTATGCTTCTTTTAATATTGTGAATTATTTGAGGGCAAGGGTCGTGTCTATTATTTTTATACCTCCAGTGATCAACAAAGTGTCTGACGTAGAAAATACTCAATAAATATTTCTGGATTAAAGAATGACCTTCTGTTGACAGGCTGGGTGCATAATGTAGAAGGCCCTCAGAGCCCTACCTTGGAAAGCGGAAATGTATCCAAGTAGGATGAGAGTTAGAGGATCCACTGCAGATTAGCTCTTGTGGCAAGCTTAGAACCATGAGGGCAAAAGAAAGCTCTCCATTTGGCCTGGAACAGCCAATCAATTGTCCAGGGAGGCATCCTTATGTCTGCTCCTTCCATTGATACCACCTTGTCCAAGTAAGCATCATCTCTCACCTGGATAAATCACTCCCCACCCTGCACCATGATCTAGACCAGAGTCAAAGACATTTTAGAAATACAAACAAGATCATGCCACATTCACGCTTGAAACAGAGAAACTCCTTCCTGTGTCCCTCTGTCTTCTTGATTGCTTGTGCTTATTAATGCAGACAGTTAGCTAAAGCAAATGGTTTATCATTAAGTTTGAAAAGATTTCCTAGGAAGTTGTGACTTTGAAGTACAGTACATAACTGCAAGTATAGCACTTAGCAAAAATAAAACAGCTAACTCAGAAGTGCTGATTTTGTAGTTTCAGTTTGCTTTCAGACTGAGTGACACACCCTCTTTGGGAGGTCACAAGGGACCTCTGAAGACTAAAGGTAAAAATATTTACAAGATAATTGATTTACAATAATGAAAGCCATAGAGCAATGACTAGTCATTAAGTTACAAAAGCTGCCAGCAAAGTAATTCTTTAAAACAGTTATTCATGGAAATCAGTGGCTTCCCAGGTGGCTCAGCGGTAAAGAATCCGCCTGCCAAAGCAGGAGACACAGGAGACTAGGGTTTGATCCCTGACTCGGAAAGATCTTCTGGAGGAGGAAATGGCAACCCACTCTAGTATTCTTGCCTGGGAAACCCCATGGACAGAGAAGCCTTGCGGGCCACAGTCCATGGGGTCGCAAAGAGTGGGACATGATTGAAGTGACTGAGCATACATGGAAATCAGCAGACTCAGGGAAGGCTAGAAGTTACAGGATCTGAATTCCCAAGTACTAGTACTTCCTCACAAAGCACTAAACTTCTATGCCTCAGTTTTATTCAGTGTACCAAGTCAGGAAATTAATACCTTCTCTGACCTGGATTGTATTGTGAAGATCAAATGAAATGACACAGCATGCATTAGAAGCACGTGTAATCCAGTGTAAGTACTAAACCTGGACCAACTATCGCCACTGAAAACACCTATAAGACTGGTCAGAAGAGAGGTGATAAAGAATTCCCTGGTGATAAAGAATCTGCTGCGCAGTTCAGGAGATGCCTGTTCAATCCCTGGTCCAGGAACTAAGATTCCCACATGCTGCAGGGCCACTAAGCCTGCTTGCCTCAACTAGAGAAGACAGTGCACCATCATGAAGAGAGCAAGGGCCACAAGGGAGACTCAGTACAGTCAGCACAGTCAAAAAAAAGAAAAAAGAAAAAAAGAGTGGCATGTCAGTTCTGGACTGGAAGTCATTGCATCTCTACAGCTTTGTGTAGGAATAGAGGTGGCAGCAGCAAGCACTTTCCCCCAGAACATTTAGCATTCAGGGATTAGCAGTCATGAAATTAAATACAGTCATATAGAGAGGAAGCTGTCAAATTTATGTTAATATGGCCGCATTCATTTTATACTTGATCACAAAGTACCAACTCTAGAAGCATGGTGTCTGAGCATGAATCCCAACTCTGTGGAACTTTGAGTGAGTTCCTTAATTTCTTTGGTAGCCAGCCTCCAAGATGGCCCCAATGAGCCCCACCCCAATATTCACAGCCTGTGCAATGCCCTCTCACTTTGAGTCAGGGTTGGTGTGTATGACCAATAGAACACAGCAGAAGTGGTGGCACATAACCTCTGAGGCTAGGTCAAAAAGACTCTGAGGTTTCCTACTTGGTTGTTCTCTTAGATCCTTCATTCTAAGGGGAGACAGCTGCTTGGAAAGGCCCATCCTTTGGCAGGGAACTGAGGCCTCTGGGTAACAGCCACATAAGAGAGCTTGGATGCGGATTACCTAGCCCCAGTTAAGCCTCAGATGATGTGTTGACTGTAACCGCATGAGAGTCTTTGAGCCAGAATCACCCAGCTAAGCCTCTGACAAATTCCTGACCCACAGAGACTGTGAGATGACAAATATTTGTTTTAAGTTTAGAGACAATTCATTATGCAGTAATAAATAACTAAAGCACCCTCTCAAGATTTCTCTAAATCTTCTGTAAACCTGGAGATAATAACTTCTATCAAAGGGTTGTTGTAAGGATCAAATGAGAAGTGTATCCAACACCCTTGCCCAGTACCTGGCACAGAGTGAATCTGTGTTGGTTAATACATCTTTGCACCTTCTCTTCCACAAGGAAGGTGGTCCTGCATGTACTTACTGTCACATTTCCTAGGTTCAGCAGTTTAAGTCTTAAAATTTCAAGTACACTGATCTAGCTCTAGTTAGTCTCTTGATGTCACTTTTCTCTGACCATCGGTTAGGCAAATAGCCTTCCTTTTTTCTGACCCCTTTTAAGATGAGAGGCAAGATGTCTAAGATAGAGAAATTTAAGGCACATGCTATAGCTAGGGAACCAAAAGCCAAAATAGCTGGCCTGAAAAAGGCCAACCCACTGACCTCAGGAACACTCGACAAAGCTTGATAACTGAGTGAGCTTGGAGTCAGCTAGAGCTTTTACAGGGCTCTTTGTTTAGAATTTGTCCTCTGAAATACACAAAGCTTTCATTCAGGCTTGCTTCTGTGTTTTTAAATCTGGAATAGATCCTGGACTTCCTCAGGCAAACTTCATAGATGTTATCTTTTTTTTCTCTGATTATTCCTGTCTCCTCCTTCACATTTGGGTTTTCTTTTATTACTGGTGGATGGCAAAGCAGTCAAATTTCCTATGCACTGAAAGAAGATACTGAGGAAATTCACTGCTACAGCAGTGGAAAGAATACAAGAAAAACCGATATGTCTCTATCCCATAACAAAACCCAGTAAGAAAACTATCCGGCAAATAACAAAACTCAATAATAAAACAATTTGACAACTATTTAAAAAACTCAGCCTATAATATATCATAAAGAGGGAATTAAGGGGATCGCAAATACTGAGTGAGAAGGTTTTATTGCCTCTAAGCCATGAAGATTTCAATTCCACTATGAGTAAATTATTTTTATACATTTTATTGCTGATTCTCTGAAAAACAATGTCTAAATATGCAATATCCTTTTCTGTATTTGAGGAATTTAACACAAAATTCAATCTGTTATTATATATACAGAAGGAGGTAAACTTTTAATATTACCTGGTGAAATGCATAACTCCTGACCTCAAGGAGCTTTTATTCTAAAAAAAAATTGTGAACAGTATTAAGCTTACACCTTTTTCTTTCTCTGTCTCAGTCTCTCTCTCTCTCTTCTCCAAGTGTGTTCAGAGTTCTGCCTAAGTCAGCTCTTCATATGGAAACACTTAACCTTTTAAACCAACCTCTCTGGGGGATGAACTTGAGTTTGCTCATTTTTTCTTCTTTTTTCTCTTGGCTTTTTAATTCTTTGCTTTCCACATAATCCAAAACTTTATTTTGTTGTTCTATCAAAATCTTTCTTCCTTTCCTCTTTCCTTCTTTCTTTTTTTCCCCCACTTCCTTTCCTTTTCATTTATATTTCCTCTCTCCCACCTCACTTCTTCTCTTCCTTTCTGGTTTTGACTTTAAAACCTTGATGGACAATGTTGAGGGACACTTCTTGAGTGACGTGTCTGGATCCTTTGTAAAAAGGTTATCTGTTATTATGGTTCAGAAATGGTATTGCTGGCTTAGCAAAAAAGCTGAGCTTTTATCTTTGCTCCTTATGATAAGGGAGGAGTTGAAACAAGATAATTTCCCTTTTCTCCTCAAATATACATACATGCCAATTAAAAAATACATGAGAAAAATAATTTGATTGTCTAAGTGTAAATCAAGCACACAATGGAACCACATCTCCACCCAGTAGTTTAAGAGTTCTCAGCCACCCTATCTCCCTATGTTTCCAATTATCAAAGTCTAATCATACACATTTCTGAGTATCCCCATAGCCTCCAAATTCTACTCTACATCATCAGTCTCCTGGTCACTTCCCTTTCTTCCCCTCTAGCCTTGTGCCATGTCAGTCCACCTTCCCACTGTCCTGCCCCACATTGCAGGCACACTAGAATTTTCCATCATCCACAGGTTAAAGTCCTGCCACTCACTCTTCTCTCTTGCTGAGTCCTTGTATGATCCAAGATAGAGGAGGTGATATTGTGTCTCTAAGATGACTCACAAGTCATTCTAAATTTTCTTGAAAACTTACCTCCAGGAATTGATATTAACTCTTCAGACCTCCTCACAAAAGAAACCTCTTGTGAGACCTCTTTCCCAGAAGTGATCTTCCTAACACTCTGAGAAGTTTGCTCAAGCCTCTCTAAATTTCTTCACTGCATCATAATAAAAGTTAGGTGGAGACATGTGAACCTCTCTGGAAGTCCCCTTCAAGAGAATGTCTTTGAAATTTTTGTTCAAATTTCATTTGGAGAAGAGACTAGGTATGGTTTAAGGGAAATGGCGAGACAGCCTCTCCCCAGTCTGTATACTCCTTCCAGCAAAACAAAATCCTGTAGTTAACTTAAACAAATCCCACGGAAGTCAGCTGCATGACTCAGGCCCCTAACTCATTTCACTGCCATCTCAAGTGACTTATTATCAAAGTTTGCTATTCCTTTCAACTTTCTTGAAGGGAAGTTCTGATAATTACAGTTTCATCCATTCTGCCAAGGAGGCCTGAGTGCCTCACAATATGTTAGAGATGAACAGACTATCCAGGTTACTTTGATTTGTTTGCATATCTGTTTCCCACTAGCTTGTAAACTTCCTGAAGTTGGAGGTCTTTATATTTATAAAATTTAATCTTTGGATTTGCAGCGACTTGCACAGTTCCTGGAACATAATGTAGGTCATGTGAATATTTACCGATTGTATGGGCGACCCATCCTTTCCCCACAGGAAGGCTTTGTGTGTGTGTGGTTGTTTAAATATACAAAGTACCACTTTATGAAAGCAGTTATATTTTAACAGCTTGTAACAAAGAGTTGAGAAAGTGGACAGATGCCCACCATTTAACAGCCTAAAATGGTGGTAACCATGGCTTTTTTAAGTTACTGAAAGTCATTATCAATAGGTCAACAGACTCAGTTACTTAACCTTTGGCACCTTTGCCCTGGCCCTGAAATTGCTGGCCAAACATGGTTTTTGATGGTTCTACAAACTAATTCTGAACTGTCACCTTGAAATCTAGATAAGACCTCCCGGTATATAAGCACTGTCTACACATTTCCTGGTTGACTAGACCATCAGAGAAGGCACTTCAGTTAACTGACTAGAATGTGAATACTTAAAGGAAATAACTATTTAAAAGGAAGTAGGGCCAGAGCAGACCCAAACTAGTTATTCTCATTTGTTTGCATCCAATACTGTGCATTTCATTATATGGATGTTTTATATTAAAAACTAGGACTAAACTGAAACAGTGAAGCAAGCGAAAAGAAGTCAAGGTGGGTTTAAATGAAAGACTCCACCAAACATAACTGATCCCACCTCCTCTGAATATCACCATGGACATGGTGATATTTTCCATCAGCTTTAGGGAAAACCACCTGGGTTCCCTATGGACTTTCTTTTCTCAAAACTGTATTTGGGTTTTTTTTTCTTAATTTTTTCCCTCCCCTCATGACATCCTTACAGCTCGTTGGGATCTTTAAACACTCTTTTTCTTTGAAGATCACAATCATGAAAGTTCTTTTTAAGAAAAAAAAAACTGAGATTCAAAAGGTACTAAATTTAAATTTGATAAAAAGAGATCTCAAAATTTCCCCTTATTTTCAGGAAGTATGTATTTGCCATATGCAAAACGTGGCAGGTGCAGGGCTCTCGCAGCCTAAACACTGGAGACCAACGAAGCGAATCTAGCGGCTACACTAGAAGCAGCAATCATACCAGCGAAGTCTGAGCTCCACTACCGGGCACACTGGTCCCACCCGGTCCCCAGCAAAATTCCTAGGTCTCCTTGGAATGTTAAAATAGAACCTGATCCCGGTCTCCAACTGTCTTATCTTTTTCAAATGTTTTAAACTTACTGCCTTTGGTCAGCAGAACCACGGGCACGGTGATGACGGTGACGAGCGCAGCGATCGCCAGCAATCCCAGGAGCACCTTCCAGGGTGTCTGCAAGCCGGGCAGGTCAGGTCCAGTTAGAGCCAGCCATCTGGCCCCAGTCTGGGTAAGAGGGTCGGGGCCCGGGCTGCACAGGAGGCAGCGGAGTTTGCCGTCGCGCGCGCACTAGGCGAGGGGCGCAGGGGGCTGGGAGGGTTTGGAGCTCGCGAGTCGGAGGTTGCCACAGCGCTTTCCCTTGAACTTCTGGCCTCCGGGCAATTTCATGTTGCGTCTAAACGCACCTCAGAAGCCAAGTAAGGGTGCTGGAGTATGTTTTGCCTGTGGCTCTCCAGGTCCTCCAAGGCTCGGCCCCTGGGTCCTTAGCCCCGCGGGTCCGAGGGCGAGCCACGAGCCTTGGGGCGTCCCTTCACCTGTCAGAGGGTGGCTCTGGAGCTTCCGCCTAATGAGAGCCCCTGGTTTCGATCAACGAGCTTTGGGGTGGGGGTGGGGAGTAATCTGGGGAGACTTGAGTGAAGAGGCATCTGCAACTCACCCCTGGGGCTCTTTGCGGGGCGAGGGGCCCTTTAATCACTCACCTTCATGGTCTGCGTCGCTTCGAAACTGAAGTTTCGGAGCCGGAGCGCAGGCAGAAGTCTGGCGAGCCCCCGGACGCGCGTGCAGCTCCGGAGCTCCAGGCGCGTAGTCACAAGGCACTTCCAAGTTTCAGCCCCGAGTTAAACATTAGTGAGCGCCGGGTTGGCTGGGTATAAAGGGCTGCAGGCAGGCTGCGGGAGAAGGCGCGCTGGCCCTGGAGATCTGGCGTCCGGGCCTGGGGGCGCCCGAGAGGCACCACCCTATGGGCGCGCGGGGCACTGGGCGGCCGCCGGACGCGCAGGGTGCGAGGTCCCGGGAACGCGCCGGAGGGGTGTGACAGCCCGAGCTGCGGCGAGCCGGCGCCCTGCATCCGACTTGGAGCCCGGAGGCTGCAGGTCGGCGGGAGAGCATGGCCCGCCCTCACTGAAACTCCCGCAATCTCGAGTGGACAAGCGAGGGCACTTAGCCCAGAGAGGCTATGGGGCTCTGCAGACTCAGAGAGCTCACTGCTGGCAGCTGGAACTAAAACCCAGATCTCTGTCCTTTGCCAGTGAATGGTATGCTGGGGATTTCTAGGGTATTTAAAGCTCCTGGAAGGCAGAGAGAGAAAAAGTGATTGTTCGCTTGTGGATGGCACTTTGAGACTTAAGTGTCTGGATTGATTCTCCGCAAGGGATTTCTGGTTTGTCTTTCAGGCTTACCTTCTCATCAAGATGTCAGAAATAACAACACTAACACTTATGTGCAACTTACTTTTCCCCAGGAGCTGCTCTAAGCATTTTTGTGTTTATTTTACAGGGAGGAAGCAGAAGGTTAAGTTAGCTGGCCAAGTCAAGGCAGCTAGGAAGTCGTGGAGCCTGAATTCAGAATCCATGTCCTTAACTGCCGCTCCACAGGGCCTTTTATCTTTCAGTCTTCCAAAGAGCATTTGGAAAAAAAAGTAAAAGTGCAGGTGTGGCTTCTTCCTCCAGGTCCTCAGGATGCCCAGTAGGTTCCTTCACTCATTCCCCTTTTCCTTTATTCATTCATCCCCACACCCTCCCATTTACTTCACCCACCCCACAAATACTTGTGTGGATACAAAGCATCAGACTCTCATCTAGAGTCCGGAAATAGAGAAGTGAGACAAGGTAGATAAGATTTGTGCACTTGGCACTTTCAGTCTGAAATACACAACAGAACCTTTGCATTAGGGTCCCTCTACTTCCTCTTGTGGATAAGCACTCCTGCTCCCTAAAAGGCCTCTTCAACTTGTTCACTCAGCTGCAAAACAAAGTCTGTCTTCCAAAGTTAGAGGTAAAAGGTTCAAAATGCAAAGTCCTGTGGGGCATTAACATATGATTAGGAATAAATTCCAATTTCCATCCTTTATCTCCAGTCTGGACACTGCTTCTGAACTCAGGAATCATTTTGCTCTCTGACTGCTAGTTGCTTATGACACATCCACTTACCCACACCCACCTTCAGAGGCCCAAACTGAACTCTTTATCCTTTCCATCAGTCTCACCTCACGTTCCTCTGATGATTTCTGTCTTCATTAAAAGTACCCCCACTTAATGACATTAAAAGTGTCCCCACTCATCAGTTACAAAAATGAAAGACTTGAGTCATCTCAGTTTTTCTTCTGCATTCTTCTGCTATGTTCACATGGCCATCATCTCCTCTCAGTTCTGCTTTTACAAGTATTTCTCAAATCCATCCCCTCCTCCCCCTTCCAGCTGCTAGGAAAGGTGAGTCAGTAGTGTGGTTGCAGCCTGTGAACTGGAGGTGGAAAGAGAGGCCATCTGACAAGGACTACAGGGAATGGCTCAGTGCTGGCCTCAGCTCTCACCGATTTGTGCACTCAGCAATGGAGAAGGGAAGTCTGTACAACGGCCCATGCGCTTAACCTCCATACCCCCACCGTGACACTATCCTTCTAGCAAGCCCCAGGGAAGCTGGCTGACATCCAAGGGCATATCATCTTGTTCTCTGGAAAGTATTCTGCAAAACACAAATATCTCCACACTCTGTCAACTTCAAGAGATTCTTTCCTAAATTTCTCCCACGTGACCTCTTTGTCACTAGTCTTTCCATCTTGCTCTTCCCAAGTCCCTAAGACACCAACTGGCCAACACATTAGCCACCACTTGTAAGTCAGTGTAAATCTTATATTAGGCCATCTCTCTTTTCAGGCACAATGAAAAACAGATGTACTACTCCAAGTTCTCTCTGTTAGGAAGATTTCTCTTTCTCCTCTATTTCAGAGCATCCCTGAGAGGGGCTATAATGTAGCAGCCATAATTTGTGACTGGTGCCAGCTTACTTTGCGTAAGGCTGACTCTTCCCTTCTCTGTTGCCTGTTTATGAGGAACTCCTGTGCAGTTATAGGTGTGTGTTTAGGGAAAAACACCAAGCAGTGGGAGAAGCACCATGGAGTCCAAGCTCATTGCTTATGTAATTTTCTTATGCCATCTGAATCACTTGTGCTCATCTACTGTGTCTTATAGATACCATTTTCACTTAATCATGGGACATGGCTGCACATGTGGGCCAGCTTTATCATTTGGTGGGCCGGGTGACAACCAATTTGTTATTGAAGTTCAGGTTGTATAGTTATGGGTTGAATTGTGTCACCTCCAAAAAAGATACGCTGGAATCTACTGGACTTGGGTTCCCAGTAACTTTTCAGAAAGTTACTTTTTAATGGCTGAGTAATATTCCATGGTGCATATGTACCACAGCTTCCTTATCCATTCGTCTGCTGATGGGCATCTAGGTTGCTTCCATGTCCTGGCTATTATAAACAGTGCTGCGATGAACATTGGGGTGCACGTGTCTCTTTCTGATCTGGTTTCCTCGGTGTGTATGCCCAGAAGTGGGATTGCTGGGTCATATGGCAGTTCTATTTCCAGTTTTTTCATATGGTGAATAGTAATTGGCTGTTGTAGCTCACATCTAAAATTAGCCCCAAAGTTTGGGTGTTACCTTTGTGCCTGTGTGCTAAGTTGCTTCAGCCGTGTCTGACTCTTTATGACACCATGGACTGCAGTCGGCCAAGCTCTGTGTCCATGGGATTCTCCAAGCAAGAATACTGGAATGGGTTGCCATTTCCTTCTCCAGGGTACCTTCCCCACCCAGGGATCAAACCGCAGTCTTGTGTCTCCTGCATTGGCAGGCAGGTTCTTTACCACTAGCACCAGCTGGGAAACCTTAATATACACCAAAAGATAACGGATATTTTGGCGAAGGGCTTGATTTTGTTCTAAAAATCCTAGGCAGATTATCTGTGATTTTCCTATTGGGGCTTGCCAGAAGCTCTGCCTGCCACAGACACTTGTAATAGCTATTATCTGTTGGGTCATTAAGATCCAAGGATCAGGGCAGCTTGCACTATAGCCTAGACCTAGGGAGCCCTCGCTTGTTCTAGGTTCCATTCAAAACAGACAGCCATAGGTACTACTGAGCAAATAGGTTGGAGGCGCACAGCTGGTTTTGTGGTATATGGTGTCTCCAAAATCCAGAGATGTCCCTGAAGGAAAAAAAAAAGTACTCTTCAAGTTAATAGCCATAGATACTAGGATTGTATTGTCTGGTCCAGTGAAGTTACCGTGCTGGTACAATGGGCATGGTTCCATAATCCATCTTTTGTCTGGGCTGAGCAGTAAGTTAACTGAGTATAGGGTAGGGAACCTGCACTCTTGCATCTTTTGGGTTTTTAAATAGTGACACCAATCTCTGTCCTTGTCCAGGGACATGGTATTCCTTTTAGCTTACTATATGGATGTAGAAGGACAGTTCCAGGGGCTTCCACTTAGCCTTTCTTACCATCAGCTCCCTCTGTGAGTGATGCGAGAAATAAGTCAAGGAATGCAGGCAGACTCTTAAAGCTGGAAAAGGTAAGGAAATGAATTCTCCCCTAGAACCTCTAGAAGGTATGCAGCTCTGATGACACCTTGACTGTAACCCAGTAGGACCTATTTCAGACTTCTGAGCTCCAGAAGTATAAGACAATACATTTGTGTTGTTTTAAGCCACTAGGTTATAATAATTTGTTACAGTAGCAATAGAAAAATGAATGTACCCTGGACACGGCTAATGTTTTAACCCCATAGCAATGGATTGCTCTAGCAATCCTAGAGCCAGGATTTAATAACTCCTGGGAGATCTGGTCATATCCCTTCTCACTGAGCATTCTCAAAAGTATCTGTAAGTCCCATGTCTTTCTGAAGGAGACTGGGAAAAAGATTTAAGGATGCATGTAGGAACATTGCAGGCTCTGTTCTCTGTTTCAAACAGGGCATTTTGGGTTTACTAACTGATTTGAATCTGGAAACGATGAAAAGCCATGGATTTCTATTATTGCAACTTAAGTGAGATTTTGGACTCAGATCTAGAATTTTTCTAAGTGCTGAAATCAAACCATAACTTAGAATGCTACCTATGAACTTCGTTCTTAAGTACTCCATGATAAATGAAACACCGCCATTGCAGGTTACATATTTTGATTACCATGTTATCCCTGGAGATGTTTATAGTAATAGCTTCTTTAAAGAAACTGAGTCTTTGAAGTAGGGTCCCTGTGAGTTATTGCCCTGGAAGTATGCAGCCAATGTCAGATTGCAGCACAAAGCAGATAAAAAACTTAAAAAACAGGCGGAATAAACACTCTGATCTCTTTCTTCTAGTCTTTCCTGCTTGTATGTCCCAACAAAGGCAGAGGACAAAGGAATCTGGATAATAGAGGATGTTATCTGCAGGCATCACTTGCCTAGGGCAATGGGCAGGAAAGATAAAGGTGAAGGATGGATAGGAGGATCTAATGAAAAATAACCAAATAAACAGCCCAACACCACATAGTATTTGTTAAATTGTCTCCTAATAAAGATTGAAGATATTCCATTTATCCTTTTATCTTTCTCTTCCATCCTTCTCTCTCTAGTGCCTCATTAAATGCCTGGAACAGAGTAGTCAATCAGTGTTGATGGAATAAATGAAAAATTAAATGAGTAAAAAATAACATTGGGTCTTTCTCTGTGTTCTTGGTGGCTGCAACTGGAAGTGAGGAAAAAATGGGATCTCATGTGTGGCAAGAAAGGAGAGAGGGAGAATGACAGGGCTGAGAGCGGTGAGGGAGCTGAACAGATCTCACTCCTGTCCTGCTCTGCAAGGGAAGTTAAAGGAAGTGCAAAGGTGTTTATTCTTTTGCCCAGTGCTCTCCTTGACCTCCACCTATTTAGAGAACTCTGTCCACCTGTGTGGGAATGTCTTTTCTAGCATGTCTTTTGAACTCCAGGTCAAAAGTCACTTCTTCCAGGTTACCTTCAACAATAACCCCATCTGTTTCCATACAATTTTCTGCTTTCCCTACCAACCAGAGTTTGGCAGATTATTCTGCTTGTGTTGTCGTTGTTCAGTTGCTAAGTCACGTCCAACTCTTCACGACCCCACGGACTGTAGCCCACCAGGCTCCTCTTCTGTCCATGGCATTCTCCAGGCAAGAGTACTAGAGTGGGTAGCCATTCTCTTCTCCAGGGGATCTTCCTGATCCAGGGATTGAACCTGGGCCTCCTGCACTACCAGGAGTATTCTTAAACACTGAGCCACCAAGTGAGTATGTTATTTACAACCAAATTAATTTCCACCTAGAGATATGGAGATGATAGTTAGCTAGGTGGATAATCCTATGGATTTAAATGTATGGAAAGAAGAAATTTCAAGCCAAATGAATAACTGTACACAAAGGCTGAGTGAGAAACCTGGAGATCTTTAGGGAATATCTATTAGTTTAGTTTCACCAGGATATAGGGTATAAAGGTTGATCCTGGACATATTCTTTAGTCTTAAATTCAGTTTTCAGTATATACTAGGGAGCCACTTAGAGTTTTTGCCAGGTGAAGGAACACAGTCAGACTTAACTTTAGATATAAAATACAGGCAACAGCATAGGCTGGATAGCTGAGAAATGGAAGAACTAGAGATGGGATGAGAATCATAAACTTGGATGTTGCAAAATTAATTGGGCAGGGGCTTCTTTGTGTAGAGCTTGTCATAAAAGAATTTAAATCATGTTGATTTGTATTTGTTTACATACAAGTCTCTATAAACTGTTTCCCATGTGTAGTGTGAGTTGTTTTCCTTGCCCCAATGATTAGTAATGCCAAATAAGTAGTTCATCTTACACTCAATACATAATAAAGTTCTCTTGCTTCCCGTTAGAACAGACATTAGCCAGAGGGGAGGCTTTTGTGCACTTCTTTGATTGTTCTTTGGATAGTCTGTGGGTTTTTAAAAATTTGAACAACTTGCTTATATTAGCTACTGACTTAAGAAATAATTATATGATTTTATGAGAAAATGTGTTTAAGATCTTTGGAGCTAGATTTTCACAAAATGGCCATGGTTATGATCATCCCTTTATGCCTTGGGCTTCCCAGGTGGTGCTAGTGGTAAACAGCCAGCTTGCCAATGCAGGAGACTTTAGAAACAACCCAGTCCAGTATTCTTGCCTGGAGAATCCCATGGACAAAGGAGGCTGGTGGGATAAGGTCCATAGGGTCACAAAGAGTCGGACATGACTGGAGAAACTGAGCGTGCACATGTACAATCTGCAAATGTGAGGTGATGTGGTGGTGGTAACACATGTACATGAGGCTGGGAGGGTGACGGAGTGGAGAGGCTGACTAGTGGTTGCTCTCATTATGAAGAGCGAGAGCCAATAGAACAAGGCTAAGGACTCTGACTAAACTGAGATATCTAATTTGCCATGGGAGGGAACACATACTCTCTTCTGAATGGTAGAGCACATAATTAGAAAGTTATATGCAGAAAAGCCTTCAGATCCATTGTATGCTGTTAAGAACAATAGGATAGGAAAAAAGACTTCATGTACACAAAGGTCTTTGCATACAAGCAAAGGCATTGGACTAGAGTGAAAAGTAAGCCTGTCATTTATTAAAATTGTAGTCAAATATACATAATATAAAATTTACCATCTTAACCATTTTTAAGTGTACAGTCGTTTCTTTTTTATCCATAATAGTCCAGTGTTTGTAATGTAATTTTGGTGGATCAAACATACGGCTTAAAATTATATGACTCTCCTTTATCTTGACAAAATGGTGGAGTAAAACCGCTACTCTCGTATATTTTTTGAACTAACATCTGTTTTCTGGCAACGGAAAAGAGTGACTATGTGGGAATTCGATCTTTTTACTGATGTTATAGGGGAGTCTGCTATGGCTGTGTGGACCTTTATTCTGGTGATATACCTAGTGCTTTGAGAGAAGGGACAGTAGTTGTATTTAGAACAGAAACTAAACCAACTGGGGAGAAATTTGAAGAGCCAGAAATTACCAGACAAAGGTACTCCAAGAGGTCCGATGCTATTTAACTCTCTGGCTGAAAAGCTTTGTTTTAGATAGAAGCATTTATCTAGGCTCTACAGCATGTTTCTCAAACTTTTTATTTCCTTATTCTCTACCCTCTCCCCACCCTCACTTCTATTTCAGACATTTTTTTCCTGAGCCCCACATTCAACTTGAATTCTGTATGTCTGTTTATGTATTGCATGTTCTATATAAATACATATTATTATATGTTCTACATAAATCTGTGCTTCATACATCAGAAGAGAACATTTTTTTTCCCCCAAGAACCAAGGGGGTGATATTGCCCTCACTGAGAATGTATGCTCTGTAGTGACACTGATCTCAGAGTGGACGCGGCAATTACTCAGGATCACCAGAATATAGCTACTCTTTTAGAGTGCTGGTTCTAGCATAGGATAGAAATACTGAGTTCACTCCGATAAAGCTAACGTATGAAATCTTAATGCTGAGAAACTGAACATGCAAATAGACAAGGGCCAGACAACTGAATTCTCATTCACAGCCTCTACAACAATCTGTCCAAAGTGGTCAGGACTTCGCTGATTGTCAGCTTCCCTATTTTTGCCCTTCTTTCCAACCCAGAACCAACCAGAAAAAGATGAAAATGCTCGTTAATTCAATCTTGTCAGAAGCTTCACTTCTCATCAGCCTGCCTCCTGTTTCCCACAGCGATCATCTCCAGTTCCAGCATACTGGAAACCCACTCTACTTTTCACTGTAGCGATGCTACAGGAGTGCTTCTACTCCCTTGCTGACCTTTGAGTCCAAATGTCATTACGGGCTGATTCTTGCTATATTAAGCTCTGAAAAAATAGCCGTGGCTTGTTCTCATTTGGGTGATCTTTGTTTATTTCCATAATACAGAATGAAGACTGCAGCCATGGAAGACCTTACATATTTAAAGAGACACCGCAGGTTTAATAATTAACTTCTCCCTTTCAATGTTTCAGTAGCATGAATGGCTCGTCTATTGATCTCTGTTTTCTTCAACCATCCCAAAGGCTGTTATAACATTATTTATCTTGTCCTTTATCAGTCACACTGTGTAAATAATTTAAGTAATGTTTTGGCTATTTAACTACAGCAGTCATAATGTTCAAAGATATTTGGAAATGCAGGCAAGTGTCAGAGGGTTTGGTAAGTCATTCAATGGGAGTCTTATACATACAAAGACACTGTTACTTAGTTTCTTGAATATTTACATGTTCGATTTTGATATGGTCCAGAAAAAGGCTCACTTCTCAAATGACTACTTCTTGAGAATTTTACTACAAATGCTTTCTCTTTAGAGTTAAGACTTTCTGTCATATCCACCAGTGGGCTGATAAACAAAAAAAAAAATCAGCAGTAACTAAAAGATGAATTGTGAATTCATGTTAATTGTGAGTAACAATGCAAAGACCATCCAAAGACTTCTAGATAGAAACTAGGTGATGGCCATCAATATTGAGAAGAAAGCCTAATTGGTGGCTGGTCAAAGTGTAGCTTAGGAGTCTGGCTTCTACTAATGGAAAACCGAAATATTTCAATAAGCCAAGTCTATTATGTAAAATACAAAATATATTTTAGATTTTTATTTTATTACTTATTTGTTTACTTACCTTTTCTTATTGTTGTTGACTTCTAACTTAATTTTGTTATGATCAGAACATAATTCTTAAGTTCTTAAGACCTACTTTATGGCTAAGCATGTGGTCTGGCTTTGAGAATATATAATGGGAACTTCAAAAATAAATGGGTATTGCTAGTTGGTGTTCTAAAGATGTCAACTAAATCAAGGATTTTCCAATCTTTTTCAGACTTTTAAGACTTATTTTTTATACTTTTATTAGTTGGATGCTAAACTGTTCTACTAGATTCTTAAAAAATATTTTTAGTGTGGCTGATTATTTATTTACATTTAGCTTTAATTCAATCAAGGTTTGTACTTCTTGATATGCTACTTTGCCAGGCAGTGTACTGGAAATATCACAGTGAACAAGTCAGGTCCAATAGGGGGATCACAGTCTTTACAAACAAGTTTATCATTGTGAATCCATCCAAGCTTGTCAGCAAAACCCAAGACCAAATGTCAGAACTGATTAAGCTTTTATTACTGACTCCTAATACTGGATGAATCAAACTGGAATCAAGATTGCTGGGAGAAATACCAACAACCTCAGATATACAAATCTGATACTACTCAAATGGCAGAAGGTGAAGAGGAACTAAAGAGCCTCTTGATAAGGGTGAAAAAGGAAAATGCAAAAGATGGCTTAAAACTCAATATCCAAAAAACTAGGATCATAGCATCCAGTCCCATCACTTAATAACAAATAGATGGGGAAAAAAATGGAAACAGTGGCAGATTGGTCACTGCAGCCACAAAATTAAGACACTTGCTTCTTGGAAGAAAAACTGTGACAAACCTAGATAGCATATTAAAAAGCAGAGACATCACTTTAAAGACAAAGGTCTGAATAGTCAAAGTTATGGTTTTTCCAGTAGTCATGTACCAGTGTGAGAATTGGACCATAAAGAAGGCTGAGCACTGAAGAATTGTTGCTTTTACAATTGTGGTGCTGGAGAAAACTCTTGAGAGTCCCTTAGACAGCAAGGAGATCAAATCAGTCCATCCTAAAGGAAATCAACCCTGAATATTCATTAGAAGGACTGATGCTGAAGTTGAAGCTCCAATACTTTGGCCACCTGATGTGAGGAACTGACTCATTGGAAAACACCCTGGTGCTGGGAAGGATTGAAGGCCAAAGGAGAAGGGGACGACAGAGGATGAGATGGTTGGATGGCATCATCAACTCAATGGACACAAGTTTGCCCAAACTTCAGGAGATAGTGAAGGACAGGGAAGCCTGGGTGCTGCAGTTCATGGGGTTGCAAAGAGTTGGCATGACTTAGTGACTGAAAGACAATAGTAAGCCCCTAGAAAGCATTTGTTGGGGAGGATGGGGTGGGAGAGATTAGCCTCCCAGGGACCACAGGACTGTGTTGGGCTGTGTATCTGATGTTTAGAGTTTGGTCAGTCCTCTTGGCTTGTTCCTCTAGCTGTTCTTCCTTCTGTTTCCCTCCCAGGTCTTGCTGTCTCTTCTCTTCCATTTTCTCTTCTGTGCTATGGTATCCCCTTCAGGAATATCTGTTTTGAACCAAGCCCCAGAGGCAGAGGCCCTCCTCTCCTTTCTCTTCTCTCAAATTCCATCTATTCTGTAAGCAGCTTTTACTGGAGGTTGACAGGATTGAACTAGGCATTTTGTCAGGACTTCTAAGGCCAGAAGGCTTCAAAAAGTTTTGACAAATACACCTGCACATACCTCCATCACTCTCCTTACTATGAATGAAGCAAAAATTCATATTCTAAGGCAAGTTAAGTAAAATTTAAGCATACTATTTTTTTTCTGCCTTCTGGCCATGTCTCTCCCCTCTACTATGCATTGTATATCTGCACATGCATCAACCGCGGTTCCCCATTGGCAGAAAATACCTTCTCAGCCATAAACAGCAACAGATTATACACTAGGAGATAAGCTTCTTAATCTTGTAAGGGGCTACAATGACCCATGACTCACTGCTCACTTTGTACTTACAGATCTGGATTGTGCAAACTATTAATATTATTTAATGTACAGTCCTCTGTCTCAAAGTTATACAACTGTGCTTTGACCTCTAATGGGAAGAATAGTTCCCCGAGCTTTCTAAGAGGCTGTTCCTGGGTTATAATTCTCAATTTGGCTCAAGTAAAATTCTCTTATTAATTTCTTAGATCAACAGATTAATTTTTTTCATTGGCACTGTATTGTATTGACATTGTCTCTTGGCTTTCTATTTCTGTTATCCTGTTTTGACTGTGGCAGGTATGTGTCATTAATATTTATATTTCAAGAAACTACAGAAGTGTTGGACTTGGGTGAATTCAGCAAAGTACCAAAGCTTTGAACACAGAAATACCAGCTTCATCCAACCAATCAATGTACCACCTGGGAGGCAGCTTGAAGAAGAGACAAGAGCAAGGCTTTTGAAGTCAGACATGCCTGGGTCTGTCATTCAGTTACTACATGCCCAAGGGTCTTTTTTAAAAAAGCCACTTTGCTTCGCAGAGTTGTGGAGATTTAATGAGATAATAACTGAGTAATCTTGGCTGTTCCCTGAACCTTGCAAATTTATCTACACACTGATGTATCTCTGTAGTTGGGATCTCTAGACTGGATTCGGAGTCACTTGGATGTCCTGGCCTGGATGACTCAGAGGCCTATCAAGTGCAGTTTATCCAAGAGTAATTTAATTATTAATTATTGTTGACACTACCTTGCTCATCCCCAACCCCATCTACAAAGTTCTGGCCTTTCCCTGATGCCCCACTTTGGTGAGAGGTAGTGCTGCCTCATTGCCCAAGCCAGAAACCCAGGGGTCCTCCTCAGTGTCTACTCACTTGGCACCCCACACATCAACCTCATTAGCATCTCTTTTATTTGTCTGCATCCCTTTAAGCTCACTCCATCATTTTTAGGGGGTCTTCTCTTCCAGTTCAGACCATCCTTCCAACCTCCTCTGATCTATTCAAGTCACTCAGTCGTGTACGACTCTTTGTGACCCCATGGACTGCAGAATGCCAGGCTTCCCTGTCCATCACCAACTCCCGGAGCTTGCTCAAATTCATGTTCATCGAGTCAGTGATGCCATCCAGTCATCTCATCCACTGTCGCCCCCTTCTCCTCCTGCCTTCAATCTTTCCCAGCTGGCTTCTTGTCTTGTAATTTCACTCCAGTGCAGCCTCTATTACTTTCTTGTTTAAAGTGAGTGGCTTCTGCTGCAGGATAAAGTCCAAATTCCTTAACGTGATCTGGTCTCTTCTTCATCTTCCTTCTAAGCTCACCTCCTTAACCTGATACCTATAACAAGCGACTGGCATTTCTAAGCATTGCTGTCCTCTCCTTTACTTCCAGATCTTCAAACATGATGCTCCCTCTGCCTGTTATTCCATTTCCCTTGTTTTTCATCTGGCTAAATTACAGTCACCCTTCCAGATTCCAGGGCCATTCCCTCTAAGAAGTCTTGCCCACCACTTGTCCAAGTGAGGTGCTTTGCCTCTGTGCTCCCAGAGAACTTTGTGCTTACACCTTTTTAACAATGCATTTGTCACTCAGTAATGCAATTATCTAATATAATAAGTGTGTGTGTACATTCGTGCTCAGTTGTGTCTGACTCTTTGTGGCCCTGTGGACTATAGCCCGCCAGGCTCCTCTGTCCATGGGATTTTCCAGGCGAGAATACTGGAGTGGGGAGTCATTTCCTCCTCCAGAGGATCTTCCTGACCCAGGGATCAAACCTGTGATTCCTACATTGCAGGAGCAATCTTTACTGCTGAGTTATCTGGGATTTATGGACCCTATTTTACATGTTGGATGTTCTTTTAAGTTCTTTACTTGTATTAGCTCATTTAGTCTCATAAAAATCCTATGCAGCAGGTACTGTTGTCATCCTCACTTTGCAGATGGAGGACATGGAGGCATAGAGAAGTATTAACAAATATTCCTCTCAGTATCACACAGCCAGCATTTGAACCCAAGAGGTCTGACTACAGAGTCCATATGATTATCCAATCTACATTTTAAAAAAATATTTTTAAAGATTTTTTTATGTAGATAATTTTTCAAATTTTTATTGAATTTGTTACAATATTCCTTCTATTTCACATTTTTGTGCCTTTTTTTTTTTTTGCCACAAGACATGTGGGATCTTAGTTTTCTGACCACGGATGGAACCTGCACCGCCCTGTGTTGGATAGTGAAGTCTTAACCACTGGACTGCCAGGGAAGTCCCCACCATGCATTTTTGTATCCAATAATCTCCAAGGATGTTGTCTATGTTGTTCACTGATGTCCTTCCAGGGCTTAGAATAAAGGCTGGCATGTAATCAGTTCAGTTCAACTGCTCAGACATATCTGACTCTGCAACCCCATGGACTGCAGCATGCCAGGCTTCCTTGTCCATCACCAAATCCTGGAGCTTACTCAAACTCATGTCCATCAAGTTGCTGATGCCATCCAACCGTCTCATCCTCTGTTGTCCCCTTCTCCTCCCACCTTCAATCTTTCCCATCATCAGGGTCTTTTCCAATGCGTCAGTTCTTCACATCAGGTGGCAAAAGTATTGGAGTTTCAGCTTCAGCATCGGTCCTTCCAATGAATATACAGGACTGATTTCCTTTAGGATGGACTTGTTGGATCTCCTTGCTGTCCAAGGGACCCTCAAGAGTCTTCTCCAACACCACAGTTCAAAAGTATCAATTCTTTAGCACTGAGCTTTCCTTATAGTCCAACTCTCACATCCATACACGACTACTGGAAAAAACCATAGTTTTGATTAGATGGACCTTTGTTGACAAAGTTCAGCTCAGTTCAGTCCAGCTCAGTCGTGCCCAACTCTTTACCACCCCATGAATCAAAGCATGCCAGGCTTCCCTGTCCATCACCAACTCCCTGAGTTTACTCAAACTCACGCCCATCGAGTCGGTGATGCCATCCAACCATCTCATCCTCTGTCGTCCCCTTCTCCTCCTGCCCCCAATCCCTCCCAGCATCAGGGTCTTTTCCAACAAATCAACTCTTTGCATGAGGTGGCCAAAGTATTGGAGGTTCAGCTTCAGCATCAGTCCTACCAATGAACACCCAGGACTGATCTCCTTCAGGATTGACTGGTTGGATCTCCTTGCAGTCCAAGGGACTCTCAAGAGTCTTTTCCAACACCATAGTTCAAAAGCATCAATTTTTCGGCGCTCAGCTTTCTTCACAGTGCAACTCTCGCATCCATACATGACCACTGGAAAAACCATGGACCTTTGTTGGCAAAGTAATGTCTCTGCTTTTTAATGTGCTATCTAGGTTGGTCATAACTTTCCTTCTAAGCAGTAAGCGTCTTTTAATTTCATGGCTGCAGTCACCATCTGCAGTGATTTTGGAGCCCCCCAAAATAAAGCCTGACACTGTTTCCACTGTCTCCCCATCTATTTCCCATGAGGTGATGGGACCAGATGCCATGATCTTAGTTTTCTGAATGTTAAGCTGTAAGCCAACTTTTTCACTCTTCTCTTTCACTTTCATCAAGAGGCTTTTTAGTTCCTCTTTACTTTCTGCCATAAGGGTGGTGTCATCTGCATATCTGAGGTTATTGATATTTCTCCCAGCAATCCTGATTCCAGCTTGTGCTTCTTCCAGCACAGCGTTTCTCATGATGTACTCTGCATATAAGTTAAATAAGCAGGGTGACAATATACAGCTTTGACGTACTATTTGGAACCAGTCTGTTGACCCATGTCCAGTTCTAACTGTTGCTTCCTGACCTGCATACAGGTTTCTCAAGAGGCAGGTCAGGTGGTCTGGTATTCCCATCTCCTTCAGAATTTTCCACAGTTTATTGTGATCCACACAGTCAAAGGCTTTGGCATAGTCTACAAAGCAGAAATATATGGTTTTCTGGAACTCTCTTGCTTTTTCAATGATCCAGCTGATGTTGGCAATTTGATCTCTGGTTTCTCTGCCTTTTTTAAAACCAGCTTGAACATCTGGAAGTTCTCGATTCACGTATTGCTGAAGCCTGGCTTGGAGAATTTTGAGCATTACCTTACTAGCGTGTGAGATGAGTGCAATTGTGAGGTAGTTTGAGTATTCTTTGGGATTGTCTTTCTTAGGGATTGGAATGAAAACTGACCTTTTCCAGTCCTGTGGCCACTGCTGAGCTTTCCAAATTTGCTGGCATATTGAGTGCAGCACTTTCACAGCATCATCTTTCAGGATTTGAAATAGCTCAACTGGAATTCCATCACCTCCACTAGCTTTGTTCTTTGTGATGCTTCCTAAGGCCCACTTGACTTCACATTCCAGGATGTCTGGCTCTAGGTGAGTGATCACACCATTGTGATTATCTGGGTCATGAAGATCTTTTTGTACAGTTCTTCTGTGTATTCTTGCCACCTCTTCTTAATATCTTCTGCTTCTGTTAGGTCCATACCATTTCTGTCCTTTATTGAGCCCATTTTTGCATGAAATGTTCCCTTGGTATCTCAAAGTTATGTCTCTACTTTTTAATATGCTGTCTACGTTGGTCATAGCTTTTCTTCCAAGGAGCAAGCGTCTTTTAGTTTCATGGCTGCAGTCACCATCTGCAGTGATTTTGGAGCCCTCAAAAATAAAGTCTGTCACTGTTTCCACTGTTTCCCCATCTATTTGCCATGAAATGATGGGACAGGATGCCATGATCTTAGTCATCTGAATGTTGAATTTTAAGCCAACATTTTCTCTCTCCTCTTTCACTTTCATCAAGAGGCTCTTTAATTCTTCTTGGCTTTCTGGCATAGGGGTGGTGTCATCTGCATATCTGAGGTTATTGGTATTTCTCCCAGCATTCTAGATCCAAGCTTGTGCTTCCTCCAGCCCAGCATTTCACATGATGTACTCTGCATACAAGTTAAATAAACAGGGTTACAATACACAGATTTGAGGTACTCCTTTCCTGATTTGGAATGAGTCTGCTGTTTCATGTCCAGTTCTAACTGTTGCTTCTTGACTTGCATACAGATTTCTCAGAAGGCAGATCAGGTGGTCTGGTATTGCTATCTCTTGAAGAATTTTCCACAGTTTGTTGTGACCCACACAGTCAAAGGCTTTGGTGTAGTCAACAGAGCAGAAGTAGATATTTTTCTGGAACTCTGGTTTTTTTTGATGATCCAACAGATGTTGAAAATTTGATCTCTGGTTCTTCTGTCTTTTCTAAATCCAGCTTGAGCATCTGGCAGTTAACGGTTCACAAACTGTTGAATCCTGGCTTGGAGAATCTTGAGCATTACTTTGCTAGCGTATGAGATGAGTACAATTGTCCAGTAGTTGAACATTCTTTGGCATTGCCTTTCTTTGAGATTGAATGAAATCTGACCTTTTCCAGTGCTGTGGCCACTGCTGACTTTTCAAAATATGCTGGCATATTGAGTGCAGCACTTTCACAACATCATCTTTCAGGATTTGAAATAGCTCAACTGGAATTCCATCACCACCACTAGCTTTGTTCTTTGTGATGCTTCCTAAGGCCCACTTGACTTCACATTCCAGGATGTCTGGCTCAAGGTGAGTGATCACGCCATCGTGGTTATCTGGGTCATGAAGACCTTTTTAATACAGTTCTTCTGTGTATTCTTGCCACCTTTTCTTAATATCTTCTGCTTCTGTTAGGTCCATACCATTTCTGTCCTTTATTGTGCCCATCTTTGCATGAAAATTTCCCTTGGTATCTCTAATTTTCTTGAAGAGATCTCTAGTCTTTCCCTTTCGATTGTTTTCCTCTATGTATTTGCATTGATCACTGAGGAAGGCTTTCTTATCTCTCCTTGCTATTCTTTCGAACTCTGCATTCCAAAGGGTATTTCTTTCCTTTTCTCCTTTCCCTTTCACTTCTCTTCTTTTCTCAGCTATTTGTGAGGCCTCCTCAGACAACCATTTTGCCTTTTTGCATTTCTTTTTCTTGGGGGTGGTCTTGATCACTGCCTCCTGTACATGTCATGAACCTCTGTTCATAGTTCTTCAGGCACTCTAGCAGATCTAATCCCTTGAATCTATTTGTCACTTCCACTGTATAATCATAAGGTATGGTTTACATCATATACCTGAATGGTCTAGTGGTTTTCCCTACTTACTTCAATTTCAGTCTGAATTTGGCAATAAGGAGTTCATGGTCTGAGCCACAGTCAGCTCCCGGTCTTGTTTTTGCTGACTGTATAGAGCTTCTCCGTCTTTGGCTCAAAGAATGTAATCAATCTGATTTCAGTATTGACCATCTGGTCATGACCATGTGTAGAATCTTTTCTTGTGTTGTTGGAATAGGGTGTTTGCTATGACAAAATTTTGCTAAGGCAAAATTCTGTTAGCCTTTGCCCTGCTTCATTTTGTACTCCAAGGCTAAAGTTGCCTGTTACTCCAGGTGTTTCTTGATTTCCTACTTTTGCATTCCAGTCCCCTATAATGAAAAGGACATCTTTCTTGGGTGTTAGTTCTAGAAGGTCTGTAGGTCTTCTTAGAACCATTCAACTTCAGCTTCTTCATCATTACTGGTTGGGGCATAGGCTTGGATTACTGTGATAGTGTATGGTTTGCCTTGGAAACGAACAGAGATCATTCTGTCATTTCTGAGATTGCATCCAAGGACTGCATTTCAGACTCTTTTGTTGACTATGAGGGCTACTCCATTTCTTCTAAGAGATTCTTACCCACAGTAGTCAATATAATGGTCATCTGAGTTAAATTCACCCATATCAGTCCATTTTAGTTTGCTGATTCCTAAAATGTCAATGTTCACTCTTGCCATCACTCGTTTGACCACTTTCAATTTGCCTTGATTCATGGACCTAACATTCCAGGTTCCTGTGCAATATTGTTCTTTACAGCATCAGACTTTACTTCCATCACCAGTCATATCCACAACTGGGTGTTGTTTTTGCTTTGGCTCTGTCTCTTCATTCTTTCTGAAGTTATTTCTCCACTGTTCTCCAGTAGAATATTGGGCACCTACTGACCTGGGAGTTCATCTTTCAGTGTCCTATCTTTTTGCCTTTTCATACTGTTCATGGGGTTCTCAAGGCAAGAATACTGAAGTGGTTTGCCATTCCCTTCTCCAGTGGACCACTATTTGTCAGAACTCTCCTCCATGACCCATCTGTCTTGGGTGGCCCTATATGGAATGGCTCCTAGTTTCATTGAGTTAGACAAGGCTGTGGTTCATGTGATCAGATTGGTTAGTTTTCTGTGACTGTGATTTTCATTCTGTCTGACCTCTAATGGATAAGGGTAAGAGGCTTGTGGAAGCTTCCTGATGGCAGAAACTGACTGAGGGAGACACTGGGTCTTTTTGTGATGGGCGGGGCCATGCTTGTAAATCTTTAATCCAATTTTCTGTTGATGGCTGTGTTCCCTCCCTGTTGTCTGACCTGAGGCCACACTATGGTGGAGGTAATGAAGATAATGACAACTTCCTTCAAAAGGTCCCTGGCACACTGCCTCACTCAGTGCCCCCGACCCTGCAGCCGGCCACCGCCAACTGACACCTCTGCCAGAGGCTCCTGGACACTCATGGGCAAATCTGGGTCAGTCTCCTGTGGGGTCACTGCTCCTTTCTCCTGGTCCTGGTGTGGACAAAGTTTTGTTTGTGCCAAGAGTCAGTTTCCCCAGTCCTGTGTAAGTTCTGGTGAGAGGGCTTATGTCACACGCAGGTCTGCTGCACCCAGAGCCCCTGCCGCTGTGGCATGCCGCTGCTGATCCATAGCTTTGCAGGAGACACTCAAACACTCAAGGGCAGGTCTGGCCTAGTCTTTATGGCATCTCCATGTGCGCACATTGTTTTGTTTGAGCCCACAGTGTCTCTGGTGGGTATGGGGTTTGATTCTAAACTTGATTTTTCCCCTCCTACCATCTTCCTGGGGCTTCTCCTTTGCCCTTGGATGTGGGGTATCTTTTTTTGGTGGGATCCAACATGCTCCTGTCAATGGTTTTTCAGTAGTGAGTTGTAATTTTGAAGTTCTCATAGGAGATGATCGAATGTCCTCCTACTCCACCATTTTCAGTATGGATTGGAATGTAATAGCTGTTCACATAGTGTTTACAGACTCATTTAATGAGTAAATGCTAATACATTTGTGCCTGTTCCTACTGATGAGCCAGGGAGAAGGTTTTATTCCATGCATTCCCAATAGGTAGCCTGGTACGTGGCATGTAAAATCAATAAACTTGTCTCTCTGTATAGCTTCACTCTCTCTTTGAGTTCCAAGATTCCACTTTTCCTCTGTGCTCTTCTTGAGACCTTGCATCCACCCTGCCATGCCATAGCCCACATTGCTGCATGTGAATTTCCAGCCTGTAGAAAACAATTCTGGCCAGCTGCTGCTCGACAGCTGGAAAAACAGAGCCACGCTGGAGGCAAACAGTTTTGTATCTCAGGGCAGCAGGGAGGAGAACCTCCTGTCTCCTGCGGGCATTTGGGTGGAGAGCTGAGTCACGGAGTTCTTTGAATTCCTTGGAAAAAGATAACTCAGAGGAATATTACACAACACAGAGAAATAGGAGAGAATTAGCAGAGATATAAAAGGACTTAAATGTTGAAAAATATTATCTCCAAGGCTAAAAAAGTGTTGCAATCAGATTTGGAGAGAAGTAAGCTAGGGTCTGTGTTCCAGTGCCCTGAGCGGCCGTGCAGACCCAAACTCCAATTGAAGGCTGTTGAGCAGACGTTCCTAGGTGTCACAGAGAAGAGTGTGCAGTGGGCTAGACTGACCTTTGTGAGGCTGAGATATGGGGAAAGGGACAACTAGGGGAATGACAGATGGAGCTTCTGCAAACATTATAAAAGAACACCCTGGGATATCCTGAGTGCTCTGGAATCCCACTCAGCTGGAAGGTAGGTGACAAGTAAAGATGGTGTTTCCTGGGTTGTTATTTAGTTGCTAAGTCTTGTCCAGCTCTTTGCAACTCCATGGACTGTAGCCTGCCAGGATCCTCTGTCCATGGGATTTCTCAGGCAAGAATACTGGAGTGGATTACCATTTCCTTCTCTAGGGGATTTTCCCAACCCAGGGATCAAACTCATGTTTCCTGCATGGCAGGTAGATTCTTTACCACTGAGCCACCAGGGAAACCCTTATTTCCTGGGTAGTAGGGTGTATTTTTGGGCTTCCCTGGTAGCTCAGACTGTAAAGCGTCTGCCTACAATGCGGGAGACCTGGGTTCGATTCCTGGGTCGGGAAGAGCCCTTGGAGAAAGAAATGGCAACCCACTCCAGTATTCTTGCCTGGGAAATCCCATGGACGGAGGAGCCTGGTAGACTACAGTCCATGGAATTGCAAAGAGTTGGACATGACTGAGCAACTTCACTTCCAGTATTCATGCCTGGAAAATCCCATGGACCGAGGAGCCTGGTGGGCTACAGCCCATGGGGTTGCAAAGAGTCGGACATGACTGAGCCACTTCAATTCACTTCAGGTGTATTTTACATTTTTTCCCCTAAATGCCAATTGATTTTTAAAAATGTGTTGCAGAATTTTTCTAGAAACTTTTAAAACTGGATGGAATGAGGGTGGTGAACTGGTCAGACTTTCATAGTCATGCCACCAAAAAAATCTGACAATTTTAATGTCTTAATCTCTGGCTCATTTGGTAGTTATTACATGCAAGACATGTTGATATAGTGAGAGAAAGGGCAAGGAGTTACTCAAGCTATACCTCTTTGTTTTTTTTTTGAGCAGCACTTTGGTGCCTGAGATAGTAAAAGAATCTGCCTGCAGAACAGGAGACCCAGGTTCAATCCCTGGGTCAGGAAGATCCCTGGAGAAGGGAAAAGCTACCTACACCAGTATTCTTGCCTGGAGAATTCCATGGACAGAGTAGCCTGGCAGGCTACAATCAATGAGTGGCAAAGAGTCAGACATGACTGAGTAACTAACATACCTGCAACCTGTATTGTAAGCCTGATGTAAGAAAATACAGAAGATACGAAAGGGCAAGTGGTAGGCTCCAAGGAGAGTGAGTTTATCATTAGTGCTTTTTGCTAGCATTATTTTCTTAATTTTCCATCTAAGATTTTTGAGGTATTGCCTCATGAGGAAAGCTGACTGAGGTAGATCCCAAAGTCAGTGGAACTTATGATTAGTAGGAAGACACTACATTGGTTTCCCAGATGGGCTCACTGGCTAAAAAGGGATTGTGAGAAGTGTTTTATCCAAGTTTGCTCCACAGCCGGTGTTTGAGCTCTTGAGAAGGGAGGTGGTATAAGTGTAACTGAAATATTTAATGTCCTAAGAGACGAGGGGAATTATAAGAGAAGATATATTCTCTAATTCTTTTGTGTATAGTTCATCTTTTCTGCCCGAGAAGAATGCACACCCTTTATAAGCAGAGACCATGTCTTCACATTTGTTTTTATAACCTTTCTTTTTCTTTCTCTTAGTTTTCAGGAACTAAGAAGGCACATATGGATAAAACAGACCCAGAAATTCAAGTTACTTGTGTTGCTAAACATGTGGAGAGTTTCATATAAATACAATTCATAAAATTATATTTGGCAAGAATTTGATACAATTGTCAAGAGTTTCTATCCAATGACTTTGTGCAGCACCTGATATATCACACATAGTGGCAAAATATAGCAACCCTTAACCCTGCAGGGACCTCCACTCAGCACATGGAATCTCCTTCCTGGACCTCCGGCACTCGGAGGCATGGGGTACCTCTTGCTCTAGCTGTGATGATCTGCTGTCCTCTCCAGATCCAGTTTTTTTGACAGAGTGACCTCGGCATTCTTATTTTTGAAAGGAGTGAAATAAAGCAGCCTGGACAAACCAGGTTCTCTGATTAAAGTTCATGTTTTCCCAAGAAGAGCCTCTGTTTTCCCTACACTACTCTATGAAGTCATTGCTGGTAGACAGTTTTCAGTAGCTTTCTCTTCTCTATGTTTTGAAAGGCGTAATTGCTAAGAGATCATTTATGTTTAGCAACTACCCTTTGAAGTTTCAGCCAAACACAGAATTTACTGTAAAACAAGTCAGTCTTCATTGTTTTAGTCTAAATCATAAACTTAACTCAAACATATACAAAATCAGATTTCTGAACCTCTCATCCACTGAGTTTTTCTTATGAGTAGTTGATTTTTAAGTATGGGTGAGCTATTATATTTTTAACTATTGATTAATGAGCTATATGTTATATGAACAGTACTTCCTTTAAGCATTCATTTAATGATTGGGTAAAGGACTTCCCTGGTGATTCAGTGATAAAGAATCTGCCTGCAATGCAGGAGACACGAGTTCAATTCCTGGGCTTGGAAGATCCCCTGGAAAAGGAAACGGCAACCCACTCCAGTGTTCTTGCCTGGGAAATCTCATCGACAGCGGAACCTGGAGGGCTATAGTCCATGGGGTTGCAAAAGAGTCAGACAGGACTTAGCAACTGAACAATAGCAAAACCATTGCTAATTCCTCCTGGTAATGAAAATGGATGAGAAAATCTGTATGAGAAGATTTGATTTGAACCATATGATATTGACCTTGACCATTTTTGATCTATGTAATTATGATTTCACATAGTATAACTTGATATGTCCAGAGTTTATTCCTAAAACAATTCATTCTATACTATACTTATATAAAACTGATGTTCTGATAGTAACACAGTACACTTCAAAATTTTTTTTAAATCTCCAAAATTCAAAAATTGCTTTAAGTATAGTTGCAAAATAGGAATATGATACCATAATTCCATAAGATAATAAACAAGTAGCTGATGATAGAAGATCCAATTATGTTATTTTATACCCAGTAATTAAATATGAGCCTTATAATTATAAAAAATATATTGATTTACTGTTAGCTAGCCCTAAAGTCAATAACATTTTGTGAAGCAACTCGTTATTGTGTTCTTTGAGTCAGAGGTGAATGGTGTTGAGGAGGTTTGGGAAATCTCCCTTTAGCTCACTAAAGACTATGTATTAAAAAAAAAAAAAGCTTCATTTTTTAAAACTACTTTGTACTGAATACAATGTGCTAATATACATTGTTAATCAAGTATAAAAATTAATAATTTTAATGAAATATAATAATGGGAATGTCAAGAAATAGATGAAGCATTTTGGGGTTGAAAGTTCTGACTAATGTTCAAAAGTAAACTCCATCGCTTATATTTTAGTCCCTGTACAGTGAGAATTCACAACTCTAAATTATTCAAAAGAGCTAATGTTCTTCTTCAGTTTGTATGCATCCAATAGACAGTCTTAATGAAGGAGATAATGAGCATCTGATGGTATGGTGTAGCATAAACGTAAGGCGCAAACTAAAAGGCTCATTAATTGTGGAGTGAATCTTTTTATGTGGAAAACAACAAAATGCTCCACAATTGTAGAATGACTGCACCTTGACTAGAGAGGAAAGAATTGCTCCTGTCCTATTACAGGAAGTTAGATTAAGACCTCTAGCCCCTTCAAAGATAAACACCTTAAAAGACTTGAGTCCTTCTTTATTAGAGATATTCCCTCGGGATGCTACAGTTTAAGATTTTTAAAGGAAGAGTTATACTTTAGAGCTTCTGAGAAGTCTCCACTTTCCTCCACTGGGAGTTTTCATTAATACTTGTTTCCTGTGGAGTTCTCTGTGATAGGATATCACCTGCATTAATAGTTTTAGTTTTCTTGGGCTTCTCTTGTGGCTCAGCTAGTAAAGAATCCGCCTGCAATGTGGGAGACCCGGGTTTGATCCCTGGGTTGGGAAGATCCCCTGGAGAAGGGAAAGGCTACCCACTCCAGTATTCTGGCCTGGAGAATTCCGTGGACTGTATAGTCAGTCCACAGGGTCACAAAGAGTCAGACACGACTAAGCGACTTTCACTTTCACTTTCCTCTCAATTGTCCTGAGAAATTTAACAAAACTTCATGGACAGCTCACAGGGTGCTCTCCCTCCCTCCCCAAGAGTCCCTGTTCCCAGTTCCCAGGGCCAATCAGAGCACAGGCCACCACCCCTTCTCTTAGTGGTCCCTGACTCCAGGCTCCCTGCCCTCCCCATCTGCCTCTCCTTCTTTAGTTCTCTAAATTCAGCTCAGGGAAGTGAAAGTGAAAGTCGCTCAGTCCTGTCCAACTCTTTGCGACCCTGTGGACTATACAGTCCATGGAATTCTCCAGGCTGGAATACTGGAGTAGGTAGCCTTTCCCTTCTCCAGGGGATCTTCCCAACCCAGGGATCGAACCCAGGTCTCCTGCATTGCAAGCGAATTCTTTGCCAGCAGAACCACCAGGGAAACCCAGCTCAGGGAGATTATATTCAAATGCAACACTGATCCTTTCATCTCCAATCCTTTGAACATGTCTGTACACTTCTTTGTAACCTGCTTCCCTTCCCCTTCTTTCCTGCCACCTTCTCAATGTGGTCCTATTCTTCATTCCCAACCTCTGGTTGTTCAGTACTGTTTTCTGGGAGCTCTCTCCCCATCAGCATCCCCCATGTCCCGCATTACCGGAAGTTAGATTAAGAACACTAACCCCTTCAAAGATTAAATACCTTACAATGCTTGATAACCTGGGTTAGCCCTCTTTGTTTGTTCAGTTCAGTTCAGTCGTTCAGTTGTGTTCAACTCTTTGCTACCCCATGGACTGCAGCAAGCCAGGCCTCCCTGTCCCATCACCAACTCCCGGAGTTTACTCAAACTCATGTCCACTGAGTCGGTGATGCCATCCAATCATCTCATCCTCTGTTGTCCCCTTCTCTTGCCTTCAATCCTTCCCAGCATTAGGGTCTTTTCCAATGAGTCAGCTCTTCACATCAGGTGGCCAAAGTATTGGAGTTTCAGCTTCAGTTTGAAACTCCTTGTTTGTTGTCTGTGTTTAAATGTTGCTTTCTCTAAGTTGCCTTCCCAGATTCCCCAAATGTGAATCCCCCTTGCATGTCTGTTCCCCTCTGCCTGTAGCAGTGACCTCTGTATATTACCACTGCCTTTCTGTTTTTCTGAACTTTTCATAGTCTGCCCACTCCTTAAGGACAGGACCCCTTGTCTGTCTTGTTCATCATTGTATTCCCAGGGCCCAGGACAGTACCTGGCTCAGAGTAGACACTGACTGTATACTTATGGAATAAATGGATGAAACAGATGGACAGTCAGATTCACAATGGTGCTTTGGGTAGAGCTCCTCTCTTTGAGGAGCTTGTAGTAAGTAGTACTTCCTGTCCATTGAAAGAGGGTGTGGAATGACAAAAAAACCCCACACTTTTTAAAGAGATCTGGATTCATATCCCAGCATTATTATTTACCAGTCCTGTGAATTTGGGCAGTTTATCCAACCTTATTGAGATTTAACATTTGAATCAGTATAGCAATAAATTACAACTACTTCATTGGGTTCTTATAGGTAACAAAATAAGAGATGTTAAACAAGTACCATAATAGACACAGGATAATGTTGGCTTCCTTTTCCTCCCAACATATAGCCCAGCTTCCATTTAACATAAATCTCTGCTCAACTTTCCATGGACTCAAGATGATCTTACCTCATGTGTATGATCACAAGTTCACATGATTAAAAAAAATTATATTGAGTAAAGGTAAGAGAATTTATATTTATTAAAAACATTCATAAGTACAACACATTAAGAGAATATATATATAAAGAGTTTATAAATGTTTAAAGCACTATGTGTCAAACATCCTATCCCAATGTACAGGATAAGTAAATTTAATATTAGATTTTGATGGGTAGAGCTCAGTTTTTTTTTAAATATTGTTTGTAACAGAATAAACTCCAAAAACAAACTTTTAAATGTAAGTTAAAAAATGTGATGGCATTATGTTTTTATACTTGTAATGATGACATAAATTTTAGATAAAAATTTTTTGTAAATAATAATAGTAATTATTCACTTTACTTGACTGTGTAATGATTTAAGAGATATGCAGAGAAAAGATTTTTAATTCCTTCATTGTTATTATTTTTTCAGTGAAAGCATATTATACTCGAAACTAGTTCACAACAGAGAGTACTGAGATAGCCTTATTTCCACAAAATTTACAACCCAAGGGCTAGTTTCGTATGTTTTCTTCTTTGGTTGGATTGTAGCTGATCATGGCCAAGTGTTTTGATGCTGTTGGTATGGCTCTTAAATGAAACTGGATCCTGACAACAAAGTTCAAGAATTATTGTCGGCTTCTCTGCATAACTTAGAAGCATCTCCAAAGGCATATGTACTATTGCCCTGGCAGACATATATACACGAGTACAGTGTAACACCTCCAGCCTCCATGCTTGGCAAGTTAATGTGGATGTTCATTTTTATAGCCGCTAACTTATTAGCTGTGGATTACATTGTCACTCTGTGTGTTACATTTCTAAGCATAAGAAGTGTGAGTGAGTTCTAAGACATGTGAAATGAAGGATCAACTTGCAAAAGCTGGTCTTGAAGGCATCAGAGAGTAGGGATAAAGATTTCATCATGCCGTTCATAGAGCTTGCCAATTCCTTGATTGACAGCTCTCTGTATGGCAAGTCTTGAGGGATTGGGTATTTAAATCTTAATTACAAAAAAGTGTTATAGAATACTAAAAATCATTCAAGGAAACTGGAAAGCTTATAATGCAGCATCCCTCTATTAATCTCTTATACAGAATAAATTTGATTGACAAGATCCATACAAATAGTGTAAAGGAATTTAGGAAATCAGTACAAAACTGAAGGGAAAATTTTAAACTATGTGCCATAAATGTGTCCTAGTTTATAAATTAAAATTGTCCCACAATCATATACACACAAATAAAGCAGATTAAAATGAGCTTTATTATAAGATACCATTCTAACTGGCTTAAAGAACTAAAATCTCACTAACAAGATTCAAACAAACAAAAATACAATACAAATAGCTGCTTTACTCAGGAAAAAAAATCACAAGCTTATTTTAGGAAAAAAATGGATTTCAAAAAATAGAAATAAAATAATAACTAGAGAAAAAAAATTTTAAATAACAATTGGAGAATATTCAAAAATACAAGTAATGTTCTTGGTATTTTCATCCATGTCATTTTCTTATTAATTCATCAATTCAATAAACGCTTATTAAAAGATTGTTGTTGTTTAATCACTAAGACGTGTCCATCTCTTTGCGATCCCATGTACTTGTAGCCCACTAGGCTCCTCTATCCATGGGATTTCCCAGGCAAGAATAATGGAGTGGGTTTCTATTTCCCTCTCCAAGGGATCAAACTCAGGTCTCCTACTTTGCAGGCAGACTCTTCACTGTTTGATCTACTAGGGAAGTCCTAGTAGCTTTTGCCAAGCAAAGAGCATATGGAGATACTAATGGCAGGGTGAGTCCAAAAGGAAAGCAATCATGAAAAAGGTCATAGCATAGAATGTCATTCAAGAATAAATAAAAAAACCTGGATAGCTTCTGTTCCCTTGCCCCAATATTCAATCTCCACCTTGCACTTTTCTCTGGGGAAGCTCATCTGAGTGGGCTATATCAATGGGTTCTTTTGCCCTTTGGCTTCTGGTTAGGCTCAACCGATGGGGACCGGGGCAGCAGATTAGAGGAAGGGATAGCTGAGGTGAGGTATCGAATCCCCCTTCTCCTTCCACGTGGGGCTGCCTGCATCTGTCAGCCAGTCATATCTGCTTTCAGGAAATGTCCTCGAATAATTCTTTCGACTGTGCCGTCTGTTTCCTGCCAGACCCTACTGAAACACTGTAGGAACACAGAGGAGAGAATTCTTTGGGGAGTCCAGAAAGACTTTCACAGAAGTGGCACTGAGGATGGGTCTCTTAGGGAGAGGGGGAATTCCTAAAGAGGTGGGGGAGAACTTCAAGGTGGTTAGAACATAAAACAAACGGATAAAGGGAAGACAGAAATCAGGACACTTTAGGAGTGGGTACTTGTGTTTCCTATAGAGGTGTTTGGACTCAATCCAAAGGCAACAGGTTAATGGTGGGTTATTAAGCAGAAGACAGTATTTCCCAAATCTGATGATTCCATGCATCCTTTTAATAGAAATCTTTTTTGAAGACTTTTTTAGGATTGACATGTATTTTTATTATGATAGATATCCTATATATATAAGCTTTGGCTAATTACATATAAATTCTTTTTGCTTATAATTTTTATACAACTAAAGAACCAAAATTGATTGATACAATAAAAACAAAACCATATGAATTCTAAAGTTCACACTCTCATTAACATGAAGGAGTATGTTTTGCTAAAATTAATTCAGGAAAAAAAATTAATGTCTTTAATCATGAGATCTCAGCATGCCTATAATACCTCATGTTTTAAGATAATTCAATTCTTCCACTTCTTTCTGTTGCTCAAACTATTGCACATCTTTCATCTATATCACATGCTGTGAAGTCATTTGACCTCCATTTGCTATAAGTTTCCCTCAAAACTTAGCTGCTTAAATAGTCATTTTATTATGCTGATAGATTCTATGAGTCACGAATTCAGATTGAGCTGGGAATGGCTTCTCTCTTCTCCAGGATACCTGGGGCTTAGCTGAGAAGACTCAGGGGCTGGCGATAACTCAACATCTTTACTCTGGTGAATGATGCTCCTCTGGGCTGGGACCTCAGCTGGGCAGTTGGCTGGAGCTTCAGTACGTGCCTTTGTGGGTGGACTCAGCTTCCGCAATGCGTGGAACCCAGGGTAGTCAAATCATTGGCAGAACTCAGTGGTAGCTCCCATTTCTTACATGGCGGCTCAGAGCTCCCAAGTGTCCCAGCTCACAAAATAGAGCTTGCTTCACTTTTTCTGTTCTGGCTTCAGCAGTCACACAAGGTAATTTTCTCTGTATTCTACTGGTTACAGTGAGACCACAAGTCTATATAGATTCAGGGAGTGGAGGCATAGACCCCATGTCACAATGGGAGGAGTGTTGAAGAATTTTCAACCACATTTGAAAACTACCACAGCTATGAGACTAACACAAGAAACAAATATGGAACATTAAAAAGGCATCTTTATATGATAGTCATCTGTATAATCCAGAATGTGCTTATTCATAGAATAATAAGTAAGTCTTTTTCCTTAGGCTCTAAAATTAGCAATTAAGTTCCAAATTTGAGGACAAATAGGTGGTACCTCTCATTTTGGAGTGCTTACTATTAGGCATTAGATACACCAATTAGGACTAAAGAAATGGCCAAAGGCTTTGTTTTCTCCTTTCTCATGGAACACAGAGTGTCATGAGGTCCCCATGGAAAAACGCATAGCACTTGTTACTCTGCCACTATTAGTGCTCAGCACAGCCGAGGTGGCGCTCTGCTGTCTGTACATGTGCTTGTCTACTTCACCAGCCAGATGCAGACTACCCATCCTTGACAAAGTGCCAATATTGAGCACCTTTCACGTTTTTATAGGAAATATCAATATCAGATTTGCTAAGGGAAGAAATGCCATTTAAATTAGTTTCTAATTTCAGCTCTTGGAAATGTTTGATTAGTGGCAGATCAATGAATTAAGTTTTTCTGTCGTCAGATCTCAAGAATGTGAAGAGATAATCATTTCAAAGTCTTATTCAGAGCTAAGCAGGAGTGAAGAAGACTAGGGGATGACTGCTTATGAATATGGGGTTTCTTTGTGGGCTGATGAAAATGTTTTAAAATTTTAAATTGTGGTTATGGCTTCACAGTTTATCTATATGTTAAAAGCCATCAAATTAAATAATTTAGATGATTAAATTATATGGCAATGTGAGTGATATCTCAATAAAGATGTTATTCAGGCATAAATCACCTATGAGGTTAGAAGTCAGATAAGATTTTCCTCTATTTTATTATGCTGATAGATTCTGTGTCAGGAATTCTGACTGAGTTGAGAACGGCTTCTCTTTTCTGCTGCAAGTGACTAGGAGGAATCACAAGGTAGACCCTGATGTTGGATTTTTGTCGGACTTTTGGCAGCATGGATGTTGCACTGTATGGAAATCTTTCAGGCATTCTTCTGTATATATATCATACTTTAATAAATTTTACCTTCAAAAAATCATAGAAAGGGGCTCTCCTGGTGGCTCAGTGGTAAAGAATCCGCTTGTCAAAGCAGGAGACACGAGTTTAAGTCCTGGTCCGGGAAGATCCCACATGCCGAGGAACAACTAAACCCATGTACCACAACTATTAAGCATGTGCTCTAGAGGCTGGGAGCCACAAGTACTGAGCCCACGTGCCCACGTGTCACAGCTACTGAAGTCCGCGCGTGCTAGAGCCCATGTTCTTCAACAAGAGAAGCCCCTACAATGAGAAGCCTGTGCATGGCAACTGGAGAGCAGCCCCTGCTCACTGCAACTAGAGAACAGCCCACACCGCAACAAAGACCCAGCACAGCCACAAATAAATAAAGCAGCCGCCATGGCTGTTATCCAGCTTACCAACAGATTAACATCCTGACCACAAAATTTCTAAAAATTTAACAGTTGGCCAGTATGAGCTGGTTGCAGCAGATAACGGGATAAAGAGATGGGAATAAGTCTAGCTGGATCAGATCTCCTATCCTCAGAATCAGTTGGTGATGTGGGCCCTCCAGCAAGAACACCCTGTGCCCCAAAGTGAACTTCACTCTGCCCCCTGAAAGAGGCATCAGTTGGATTCCTGCTGTACTGAGGGAGTGAATAAGTAACCAGTGTAGCCAAGAGAGAACTGCAACAGCATCCTCAAGTAGTCCCCAGTCATCCCTTTCCGTAACTCTTTTTCCCCCACCCACCTACGCTTCCCAGAGAAGAGGCAATAATCAAGGCACTCTTGTGCCCTACAGATTTCAAGCCATAAAAGGTCAAGCAGCATGAGCTAGGCGTGGGAGGGAGGGAGCTCTATGAGAATAAAATTCTGGCTGGATTAAAATGAACTAGATTAGAAATTATCTGAAAGTAACTGAAAGACGGGTTTGTGTGCATGCATGCTAAGCCACTTCAGTTGTGTCCAACTCTTTTAGTCTCTGTGGGCTGTAGCCCACCAGGCTCCTCTGTCCATGAGATTATCCAGGCAAGAACACTGGAGTGGGTTGCTGTACCCTCCTCTAGGGGATCTTCCCAACCCAGGGATCGAACCAGCATCTCTTATGTCTCCTGCATTGGCAGGTGGGTTTTTTACCATTAACGCCACCTGGGAAACCTGAAAGGAAGGTTTATCCTAGTACAAATGAATGTGGCCATTGGAGAAATAAATAAAACTGTTTCAAGTACAAATTTGTGTCAGGTTTAAGCTATTTGATAAGTCAATTATGCTCATTAAATAATTTGAAATTTATCATTGAAATAAAAACTAAAAAATTTAATATTCTGCATAACTCACAGAAAGATACTTTATGAATAGACTAAAATAGAAGGATGAGTTAGGAAATTATTAAATGTTAGAATTCAAAGTTGATGATCTGATCTAAGGATGATCTGAACTTGGATGAAGACTGAGGCCAGATTCAAGAGGCAGTTACCTGATTGGGTAGCCAGTTTTTTATGGTGGGCAAGAAACAAAAGATGTCAAGATTGATTCTTGTTTTCAGCTTAGAGGTCTAAATATAGTTTCATGGCTTTGGAACTAAGAGTTTTTAAAACTGGCATGAATTTAGAAAACATTATTTTTACATGTATGTATGTTGAAGTTGGAAGAGTCCTCTTTGAATCATAAACTAAGATAAAAATAATGAATATATCATAGTGCTAACATTTATTAAGATTCATGCTAATAATTTTGTTTTGCTTGTTTTAGAGCTTTATATAAATGGTATCATATTCAGTTTGGTCTTCTGGGACTTAATTATTCTACTCATTATGTTTCTAAGATTTCTCCACGCTCATTGTGTATTGCTATAGTTCATTCATTTCCACCAAATGAATATTCTATGTGGGGAATATTTTGTAATTCACTTATCTATTCTTTGTTTGATGGGTATTTCTGTTGCTTTCAGTTTTTTTGTATTGTGATTATGTGTGCTATCATGTACATTCTCCTGGCGCACATATCAGGGATACAATGAGAAAGAGGACAGAGTATTCAAAATGTTTCAATTCTTAAGTTGTGGTGAACTTTTATTAACATGATTTGTCATTTACATGTATATGTATATCCTTTTGTATACATTAAATATTACACTTTAAAAGAGTAAAATAGGACTATGGATAATATAAGTAGAGATAGGGAATAGGGAATTTTGGTTTAGAGAGGAAAGAACTGCAATTTTATCTATTTATTTTTGACTGGACTGAGTCTTCACTGATGAGTGGGCTTTTCTTTAGTTGTGGTAAGTGGAGGTGACTCTCTAGTTGTGTCTGGGCTTCTCATTGTGGCTTCTCTCGCTGTGGGACACGGGCCCTAGGGTGTTTGGGCCTCAGTGGTTGCAGTGCATGGGTGCAGTAGTTGTGGTTCCCAGACTCAGCACAGGCTCAGTAGCTGTGGGGCATGGGCTTAGCTGCTCCTCGGCATGTTGGATCTTCCTGGACCAGGAAGCGAACCTGTATCTCCTGCATTGGTGGGTGGATTCTTTACCACTGAGCCACCAGGGAAGCTTAGAGCTGTAATTTTGAATGGGGAGGTCGGAGAAGGCTCACTTGAAGGGGCCATCTGGGCAAAACCTGAGGGAGGTGAGAAAGTGGCCGTGAGGAGATTGGGGGAAAGAGTGTTAAAATATAGAACTCATGTCAAAAAGTGAAAAAGAACACTAACAGCTGTTAAAGGAATCTTCAGAGAGAAGTGAGGGGCATAGTATCAGTTATAATGGCTGTTTCCATCTTGCCTTTTGCATTTCTCCCCTGGCTGTCCAGTTACAGCAGCTGCTGCTACAGGATTTTACAGCATATAGAAACAGATTTCTTCAGCTAGCTTTGCCACAGTGAGGAAAATCCCCTTTCTTCTTAGCTTTTGGCAAACACACACACACACACACACACACACACACACACGGCTTTGTCGGAACACTTAAACATAGAAATGCATCCAGTTACAAAACACAGTCAAGTTGTCCTGTAGCAAGTAAAATATTACCTTACCTGGCTTCGGTATCCGTTCCGTACTGCACGTCAAACCTGTTTGGCAAACTGCACAATTTACTCCTTTGAATCTTTGAGTTGTCTCCTGTTCCGATTTCTAATCCTCTTCCTTTGCCTTCAGACTTCACTCTCTTTAGGACTGGGTCAAACAGCTAAAGTGTGGGCCCCCTGCTTGGATAAACAGGTTCTTAGTAAGTTTACAGAGACCCTTCAAAGAAGGTATCTTTGCCACAAAAACATCAGAAATGTATCCGGGGTTTTTCTCCACATCTCCTCATATCACTTGCCCTGGTAAAGATGTTTTTCCATTCAGTTCACTATACTTTAGGGTTTTCAGTAAGCCTTAGAGGAAATGAGTTTTTTTAAAATAAACTTTAAAGGAGTTGCTAAAATCCATAATGACTCCAAAAAAATAAAAGTCAAACAGTAATTTTCCATAAAACTGAAAGTGAGGCAGTTTTGTTTCCTTATCGATGTTGAAAATGTCCTCATTATTCTCTTATAGCAAATAAATGGTGGTTCTACTGATAGTAAGAGGTGGGAACCCTCATGCAGCTCAAAGGCATCATGAGTAGCCCATGTATTTGTTGGTGGTGGAAAAATATTTTTAGCAACAAAGCACCTGCTATGGCAAATACAATCAGTGTATTAAGTGAATAAACAATAAACTGTATATAATGTTTTTCAGGCCACAACAGCCTTGGAGAGGATGACCAAGGTGTGTCCTACCCAGCAGGATTTCTGTGACCCTTAAGCTCCTGTCCCCCAGCTCTCAAGCTGATTCTTAACTTTGCCGTGAAATCTGGGCATCTTGGGTCTTCCTTGGCAGCCATGGCAGCCACAGTTGAGGTGCTGGTACAGTTCACGACAACAAAAGATTTAGAATATTACACAAACCTATTATACTACTTGGTAAAGTAGCAGTAGCATTTGAGAAGATTGACTCTTATTTTGAAAGAAGTTCTACTGTGAGCAAAATGCTATCAAACAGGATTGCATGCTTCAGAGAAATTCTTTGTAAAAGGAAAAGACAATCAATGAGGCAATGTTCATTGCTGTCTTATTTTTAGAAATTGGCACAGCCACCCTAACCTTTAGCAACCACCACCTTGGTCAGTCAGCAGCCATCAACACTGAAGCAAGACCCTCCACCAACAAAAGGCTTACAACTCACAGAAGGCTCAGATGATGGTTATTATTTTTTAGCAACAAAGTAATTTTTAACCAAAGCATTACATTGTTTTATTAGCCATAGTGCTGTTGAATACTTAATAGACCACAGTATAAGGTAAAGATAACTCATATGCACTGGGAAACCAAAAAAATGCACATGGGATATTCTCTTTACTGCAATGGTCTGGAACCAAACTCGCATTATCTCTGAGATCTAGGTAGATTGGAGAACTTCCAAACATGAGAGAAGGGGGATGAGATTGGGAGTAGATAGTTGCCTATAACTCCTTCTGCTCTTTGGGTCCTGCTGGAATGTCTGGCGGTGCTAAGCAAATGCTGCCTTAAATGGGATGATCTTTCAGCCCCAGGATTTTTACTCACTCACTTTGTACATTGATCACCTTAGTCTAAATTATATGACAGGAACAAATGACCCACAAATAAACATGGTGTTATTTCTTGCTCAGGATACATGTGCATTGTGCATCTTCTGGGGCTCAGCTCTGTGTATTTGATCAATGACCCAGCAGTTACCTGGGGCGCACAGGTCTATGCCAGGAAAAAGAAGGTGGAAGAAATGCTTTAAAGCTTGTGTTGGGAATTGGCACCTGGCCTTCAGGTTTCCCAGGTGGCACAGTGGTGAAGAATCCTCCTGCCAATGCAGGTGAAGCAAGAGATGCAAGTTTGATCCCTGGGTTGGGAAGATCCCCTGGAGTAGGAAATGGCAACCCACTCCACTGTTCTTGCATGGAGTATTCCATGGACATAGGAGCCTGGTGGGCTATAGTCCATGAAGTCACAAAGAATGGAACACAACTAACACAACTGTTTTAGTCAACACTTTTACTACTTTCCTCTACTTACATTTCACTGGCCCAAGCAGATCATCACAGCATTAAGCCTGATGTCAAAGATGTGACAAGTGGTGCCGGGCAGCCACTATCGGAGAACAAAAAACACAACTTGATATATTACACGAACTTGAGCAAGACATTGTTACTCTCTGAGCCTCAACTTTGTCTTGTGTATAGGGGATGGTAATAATATTCACCCCTCAGGGTTGTTTAGAGGTAAGATGAAGTAATGCATTCAAATGGCATGTAAATGTGAGAGTGGAAAGGATTTAATTGCTGCCCCAAGCATGCTCTTTCTCAGATATCATCTCAAAAAAGTTACGCAATTTTTCCCTCTTCAATTTTTATTTCAAAAAGAAAATAAAAATTACATGTTTCAATAAAGTTATCTGCACATGTAAAAAGGTGTCTTGTTAACAATGACATTTTTCTTTCATTGTTTTACTTTGAAAATAGTGGTGTGCTTTAGCAATTGAAGTATGAATCTTCCTACAGCTTTTAACTCCTTATCCCCTTCCTCCTAAAGAGAGGTTAGGCTGTGCCTACCAGGCATGTGGAATGTGGGTTGCTGAATTTGAGAATAAGGACAGGCAGCTAGAGCCTCGGGGTCTGGAGGAAAGGAGGGGGCGGAGTGATTAGAGGCTTCCCTCTAATCATCAGACATTCCTTTCATCAGAAAGGGGAGATATTTCTCTCTTGGAGCTGGCGTTCTGGAGACTGCATGTAGGGACGTGTTTCTCTCAGGGATTTTAGGAAAGGAAAATGTGGAATGTACAGATTTGACTTTAAATGAGTTAAGATTATGTTTGGCTGCAAGCAAGAAAAACTTCTGAACAATAATAGCTTACATAAGATAGAAGATTGTTCCTTGATCACTCACAAAGTCCAAATGTAGGTAGTTTTTCACCGTCCTGGAAGTTCCATGACCATCAAGGACTTGGGATCCATTTCCTGCTCCATTATTCTTAGCGTGCTCTCCCATGGTCCAAAATAGATGTTTCAGTTTCAGCCAAATTGTCTGTACTATTGCCAGCATAAAGGAAGAAGGGACACAGGGGGCCTGCCGACATACTTTAAGGAAATTGCTTAGTCACTTGACCACACCTGGGAATCATCTGATTTTATTCTAGGTGTACACTTCTAATGAAGGAAAGGAAAATGCACATTGGAGGGGAGGAATAGCAGACATCCCATACAGAAAGGGAAGATAATTTTAAGGTGGCGTTGTGGACTGGGTAGCTCAATGTTTTTAACAGTTCTTGAGATGTAAAGTGAAGAATCTGAGTTATTTTGAAATAAAACCTCGGTTTCTGTACTAAATGTCGTTGTCTATGACCTAGATTTGAGGCTGAGCCACATGAGCTGTGGCTCAGTGCTCATCTGGCCACCACATTCACCACTAAGTCTGTGATTCTGGTTACCATGCATGGGCTCCTGCCACTGAAATGCCATCCTATTCCCATCTGTATAACCATCTGAGACAGGAAAGCATTTCTTCACCATCAATATTTCAATTTATTGGAATCTTCAGAGGGTGGACTTGATCTCTTGCTCTCACACACTGTGGAGTCATACTGTATTTAATTATATTTACTCTTTCCCCTTCTTTTATTCTTACAGTCCTTTTTGGAAACTTGGGACAAAGTCTCTTGGAACTAGTTCAAATGGTATCGCATAAGCACCATGGCCAAAACACTTCTCTCTTGAGAACATCAGTGTTCTAGGACAAATCCAAGCCTTTGACTCTCTCCTTTGTCAAAATGTGGTTTCTGCCTTTAAGAGAATTTAGGAAATACCCTGTTGCTTTACTCCTCTTTCATAAGACTATTGACCCTGAAGTCCTGTGAGCTACACTCCTGGCCACCTTGTAGTCTTCATTTTTGCCGAACATCGCACTAGTATTCTATGATAATTTATCATCCTCTGTGGTGATTTTAGAAAGCCCAAGTTCCAGAAATAAGTATAAGGATGAGCTGTTCACTTTTCTTTTCTCTCAGCATGTTATAAATACAGTATACTTTTTGTTGTTGAAGCAATACATGTTCATTATAGAAAATTTGGATAAGTATCACTTCGGTTCAGTCACTCAGTTCTGTCCCACTGTTTGTGACCCCATGAACTGCAGCATGCCAGGCCTCCCTGTCTATCACCAACTCCTGGAGTTTACCCAAACTCATGTCCATTGAGTCGGTGATGCCTTCCAACCATCTCATCCTCTGTCGCCCCCTTCTCCTCCTGCCTTCAATCTTTCCCAGCATCAGGGTCTTTTCCAATGAGTCAATTCTTCGCATCAGGTGGCCAAAGTATTGGAGTTTCAGCTTCAGCATCAGTCCTTCCAATGAATATTCAGGGCTGATTTCCTTTAGGACTGACTAGTTTGATCTTTTTGCTGTCCATAGGACTCTCAAGAGTCTTCTCCAGCATAACAGTTCGAAAGCAACAATTCTTCCACAATAGTATGACAAAACCAAAATTAGTAATTAAAATTACAACTCTTATTTCAGAGAGTATTTAATTACTATAAGCTTCTAGAGGTTAGGGACCATGCTTGTTTACCTTGGTTAGTTTCTAAAGACGACCCCCAACAAACCATGTCTCCCTACATTCAGGATCTTGGGTAGTTATCTCCCACAGTGAATCCAGTCTTGTCCTATGTAGCCAATACAATTCAGTGGAATTGAGCCTGCATAACTTCTGAGGCTAGGTCGCAAGAAACCTTGTAGTGTTTGCCTTGGTCTTTTGGTGCTCTGGAGGAAATTGATAACTCTGGTTACCTGGCACTGCCTGGCTGTAAGGAAGCCTAACTTGGCTATGAGCATAGACCAGATGGTGAGAGAGCGATTTTGAGAGAGAGAGAGAGACAGGAAGGCAGATTTGGCTAGCTCCAGCTGTTCCAGCCATCCAGGTTGCAAGCAAACACCTTGTACTAGTCCGGTACGTCCAGACCAGTCAAGCCTTCATGTGACTTCAGCCTCAACCAGTATCTGATTGTAACTACATGAAAGACCTATGTGACCACTGCCCAGCTGAGCCTAATCAACCTATTGAACTATGAAAGATCATAATGAATTATAGTAGTAAGGTTAAAATTACATTTTGGGGTGGTTTATTATACAGCAATAAATAATCACAACACCGTTCTATTAAATACTCTATCTTCAGCCCCTAGCATGAGTTGGCAAACTTGGTATACTGTAGATGATTGAAATATATTTGCTAAATGAGTAAATAAACTTAAAAGATTACTTGCACACAAATACACATACACACATGATTGTGTTTAATTGTGAAAATTCCTTAGAAAGCTAAAAAAACGAGTCTTTTTATTTTGTTGGTTTTTGTTTTTAAGTCTCATTTCTCACTGGACTGGATCAGTGATGATTGATTTGGTTTTTGTAAAACAGAGTAAAGTCAAATGTCATAAATGGTTTATTGGAAAACTTCCTGTAAGAATCACTTGTTTAAAAAAAAAAAGAATCACTTGTTTATGTAGTTTGGAAAACTTGTTTTTTTAAAAAGTTCAATTTGGTTTTGCTTTGAAATCCCAAAATTAAAAAAGAATTAAAACAAACTAAGCATCCACAAAGTATGGAGATGGTGCTGTGTCCTCACTCGTGTTTCTGTCACGTGCAGAGAGCACTGATCAGTTGTGACGGCGGAGGATCCATGGAGACAGAGCATCTATGGCAGGTGCTTAGGTAGGGATGCTAAATACTAGAAAAGTGATTTTTCATGGTTTGTGGAACTTGGAATAAAGAGGAGAGAACTAGTATTGTTTCAAACATTCTTTGCCCAAATCCACTCTTTACTCTCTTGTGGTCAAAGACGGGTTTTAGAAAAAGAGCCAAGAAAATAAGGGTGGAGGAAGAGAGATGTAGAAAGAGGAGGAATATGACCTTCTCTGCAACTTGTGCTTTCTTCAAGGAAGAAAGCTTCACAAGCATCACATGGAAAGCCAAGCATTGTTTTCTCAATTCCTCTTTTCTCCCACTCCTCCCCTCTGTGTGAAGTTCAGTAGAATAAGATAGCACATTAGCCTTCCCGTGAACCGTAGAAAAGAACCAGGACTCTGAATGAGGGACAGAAGTGTGTTCCTGCTCTGCCCCGAGTCAGGTGCCATAGGGACAAGTTTGCAGGCATCAGCGACGAGGGTTTTATACTTCTGAATCAGAAAGTCCTGCTCCTCTGCCAAGATAGGAAATAATTAATGTGAAGAGGCTAGAACAGAGCAAATACTCAACAAATCTTTGTCACTATTCAGACTGCAGCAAACAGGAGCCTTGGGGCAAATGTCCACAGTGTTCAAGGAGGTGACTCACAAGTATGAAGTATCATCTGAAATAAGGAGGATTCTGTGCTAAGGGCTATCAAAGCCTCTTTAGATGTTGGAATGGGCCCTGTCTTGTTGTCGAGGGCATCCCTTCCACCTCGAACTTGTGCTATCTTGCTTCAAACACTTAAAAACGTGACAAGCGTAAACAAACCTTAGAACTCCTACAATGTATTCCCAGGACTGCCAATTTTATCCTGAGGGAAAGCTTTAGAAGGGATTACCAGCACCCATTTGAGACTTCTATATGTATTTTGAATATATATTGTATATGTATTATGAAATATATTGAAGAAGTGGACCTACAGAGGTTGCTGCCAAATTTCTAATTCACAAAGGGGTGTGTTTTCTCGAGATTTTAGTGGAGGTCTGGCTGCTGCTGTGCACAATTGGAGATAAGTGGAGAGGTTTCTTTTCACTTCAAATTTTTTCTAACTAATCTAATTCTGACTTCCACTTCAACAGTCCTCTGCTCAGATTATCTACTTTAAACAGACAACCTGCCTGACTCTTTTCTGTTCTCCAGGGAAATATGGGGGCTGAGTGGTATTCTGTGGTGTGTGCTACTTGACCTCACCCTGGTACATAGATGATTTTGCCTCCTGCGGCTCCAAAAAGCTTCTGTGATAAGTTGATTTCTCTTTCTTAAATAGTTAACAATCCATCCTACTATCGCTTCTGGCTTGATTTTTAAATAAATTATTTTCTAACCACACCCACTAAATTCATCCAAAGAATGTCCAGTTTCACCTTAAGCAAATAAGAAAAGCTACCCAGAGTATTAGCTCCAGGAAGGCTGAGAATTGTGGTCAGATGCAGTGATACCACACCTGTTCTGGGGTGTGCCTTCATCCCACCAGGTCAGAGGAGTCAGCTATGAGCCCATCTGTGGGGTCTTATTGCATAAATGAGCCAATTCATGTTGGGCTAGTTCTGAATGATCAAATTCAGCAGCTTCATTGGTGAACCAGTGGGCCAACTTTAATTATTTACAATGAATGAAATGCTAGGTCAGACCACAGGATAACTATTGCTAATTGGGATATTCCATCATCCACAGGATGTGTATTGATATTAAGCCAAACATTAGTGTTCCTTTGAACAAAGCTTGAGAAGTGCCGAGTTAGACAATATATGGATTAAAACGGTTTCACTAGATTATCTCTGTTTAGGGTTCAGCAATGTATTGCCTCTTCCAGGGAGCCCTGAGTGCCTCCACAAGCGGGTTCCTGTATTGCACCACTCAGTCTGGAAGGCAGTGGTCAAGTTCCCCATCTGTTTCCATAGGGAGTGTGTGCTGTTCGTACGTACTAACCACAAGTTTGGCTTTGAAGAGTAAGTGAATGAGCAGATGGATGGATGAGCGCAGTGTCTGATTGACTGTCAAGGGTGTTGTACACAGCCAGTAGCTCTTGAACACAGGACTTCTTTCCAGTAATGGTGGATAGTATTACTCACCTTGAGAGGTTGTAGAGAGGAAAAAAATGAGATAAGCAAGATGACTTTATTTAGCAAGCTTATAAAAGTGAGTTAATTTGGAGCTAAATACTGTGAAAACATTCCCAGTCCTTAATCAAATGATACTGTTTCCATTTATATCATGACAGAATTTGGTTGGCCAGTCGCTCTCATCATTCATATACCAGTAGGCAGGGCAGATTTTCATTGTTCTTGAACATCCTGTTTTGGAATTTCCCAGGAAGGAGTTCACATTTCCTCATAGTTTACTGCTATTTCTACTTTGTAGTGCTACAGTGAATATGGATGGTCCCTTAGAGAATCTGGACTGTGAGTATTTTGATATTCCAATTTATGATCCTGCTTGGTTCAATTTGGACTGGTCCAGGAAAAAGAAAAAAGAAAACAGAAAAAAGAAATTCACAGATTTATTTTTTAATAATGAAATTTAACCCCTTAAGGATACAGTGCCATTTTATTTTAATTTTAATTTTTATTATGCTTGGTGTGTCCCAAATAATTACATTTTCAGTATGGAAAGCAAGTTTGATAAAATCTGAATTTATGTTTGTTTGGCAACTGGATACCAAAGAGACATGTAAGAAATCTTTTCTTTTTTAAAAACTCATTTTTTGACTGCTCTGTCTTTATTGCTGCCTGTGGGCTTCAGTAATTGTGGTGTATGGACTTAGTTGCCTTGCAGCAGGTGAAATCTTCCCGAGCCAGGATGGAACACATGTCCTCTACATCGGCAGGTGGATTCTTAACCACGGGACCACCAGCGAAGCCCAAGAAATCTTTTCAAGGTTGGAGATTATTTAGATTTTTTTTAAAGTGTGTATTTATCTAAGTTAGTGTTTACATGGCGTTGAAATGGTACATGCACTAATATATGACTGACAGGAAAAGTCAGGGGATAAAAGACATCTTCACTTAAGAATGACTAAACTAAAAAAAAAGAAAAAAAAAAAAAGAATGACTAAATTTGGGAATTGTTAAGAGTAGAGCAGATAGATACTTCAGTGACTTGTTGCACCGAATAACTTACTATGGTAAAAACAACATTTACTTTGAGAACATTCCTATATTTTTTCAAAATAACTCATGACATCATTTTGTATAATAGATGAGCTTCTTTCTGTGGTCATGGTTTCATAATTTGTAAAACCTAAAAAATGTCTAAACTTCTTAGTTGGAATCTCTGTTTTTGTAGTTCTTTTCTAGAGTGCAATAACATTAAATTGCTTTGGGTTGAGTGTTTTAAATTCTGAGAGATATGACTTCCAAAGTCATTAAACAAACAGGCGGAAAGACGAAGTCAATGGCCTCCAACAGCTGTTTAAGTCAAATAATGGATTGTATGTGATTACAGACCGGATTGTTGTTTTTAACTAATGAAAAGGTAGACCCTCATGTTCCTAGAAACCCTGATATAAATATAAATAAAAATCTCTGATCTAAGTTCTAAAGCCACTCCTTTGGGCCAGTTTAATATACATGGTCGCTGGAATGGTAACCCCAAAACTACAGTCGGGAAGCTTGTCCCATTGGTGAGTGTACCAGAAAGGCTGCCTGTGGAATCAGGGCTGGATGTTCTGAGTGGCCCTCCTGTCTTGAGGTTGAAACCCTGTAAAGGGAGCTCTAAGGTGAAAGATGATTAAGCTTTTTTTTGGCCACTCCGTGCAGCATGTGGGATCTTAATTCCCTAACCAGGGATCGAACCCATGCCTCCTGCATTGTAAGTGCAGAGTCTTAACCGCTGGACAGGAAGTCCAAGGACGATTACACTTTGAAGCTGGCAAAGGTGCTAAAAGGCAGGAGCTGCTCTAGGAAGAGGGGAGACTTGCACTTGTTCTATCACCATGCTGTTGTGGTGGTTGAAGCTTTTTCAGCAGAACACAGGAGGACTCGTGTCTGAGGAGACAGGTTGTGTGCAGATGCTTGAAGAGCAGAGAAAGCGCAGGTGTGACTAGGCTGCAAGTCTTTCATGTCTTGTGTCTGTAAATCAGGTTGTTGTACTTACCATGGCTGTGTAACAATCTCAAAATATAGTGGCATTAAAAAAAAATCTATAGTTATATTAACAATGAAGGCAGCTTGTTTTTATTAGGTCTGGAGTTTCATCCAGAAGGTTAGAGGCCTGGTGGCTGGAATTGTCTGAATGCCCCTTTACTCACATGTCAGGTGGTCGATGTGGCTACTGGCTGAGGGTCTTTCTAGGGCTGTCCGCTAGAAGAGGTACGCATGACTGCTCTGTTTAGCCTAGACTTTCTCTCCACGTGGTGGCTGGTTGTCAAGGATAAGCATCTTCAGCCAATCTGGCTGGTGACCTGTGCCTCACACAGGGCCCCACACTCATCTCAGCCTTGGTGTAGTGTTCTCTGGTGGTTGTCTTGAAATTTTTAAGTGTTGCAAAAGGGGCTGCTCATTTTCATTTTGTATTGGGTCCCACCAATTATGTAGCTGGTCTTGATTGAGAGCCAGAGAAAGAGAAGTTGCCAGAGGCTATATGGCCCTTTCTGACCTCATCTAGGAAGTCAGGCTCCCATGACATTGTATTTTTTAGAAGTGAGTCACTGAGGTTTCCCATATTTGGAGAGAGAAGGATAGATTCCACTGCTTGATGGAAGGATGTCAAGGTTATATGAGAACATAAATATTGCTATCGCATTTGGTGGAAAATACAATCTGCTACAAATATTCTGCACATATTTCTGCAGGTGCCACTTACTGGGTACAGTTTTCATTTTGGATAATCTTGTATACAGAACGCTCAAATTAAAGTTAGAGACTGAGACTCCAATATATAGACTTGAGATAATATTCTGTAGCCAGATCACAATGTGAAAAGTTTACATCTCGTGTCTGAAACTCCTCAATCACTTTCATATGGAAGGAGCTGATATGGAGGAGAATTTTGAAATGATTTCTTTGGGAAGAGAAGTTGCTCCATTATAGGAAATGGTGAAAGTGAAAGTGTTAGTCACTCAGTCTAGCCTGATGCTTTGCAATCCCATGGACTGTAGCCCACCAGGATCCTCTCTCCACGGAGTCCTCCAGGCAAGAATACTGGGATGGGTAGCCATCCCCTTCTCCGGGGGCTCTTCCCAACCCAGATATCAAACACAGGTCTCCTGCATTTCAGGCAGATTCTTTACCGTCTGAGCCATCATTATGTCCTTTACTGCAACTTAAGTAAGAAGAGACTTCAGAGTGTCTGTTTGGAGAATTTTGAACTGTATTTCAAGCCGTTGCGATTCTCAGTAGACTAGTGCCCAATTCTCAGAAGACTTAGAGTAATGGCAACAAGATAAAGTGTTATTTTTTATTATAAATCTTATTATATTAAAATTTGGTATTGGTTATTATTATTTTGCTTAAAATATCATTTTATTTTATTTATTGTTTTACTAAAATTACTACTATTTTTAAAAGGTGGCAGTAATTTAAGTTTTTATTATTCCACCATAGAGTAAGCAAGGTAGGTAGCCCCAGGGTAGGGTTATTTATGGGCTCACCATACGTATCATAAGGGTTATATACAGACATGACCAACATCTGTGAGGAACGTATCATGAGGGTTATATACAGACATGACCAACATCTGTGAGGAACGTGTATCTTCTTGAGAAGCCCAAACCCAACACCGATTGACGCTTCTTGGCCATCACCAAACCCTCCTAGAGGCCATGGGAGGGAGTCTGTTCCAATGGGCCCAAGACATACTTAATTCCTCTCAGGAAAGGGAGGGGAAGTACAAGAAGCTGCTTTTGCAGATGACCACTGCAAATATTTGGATTCAGGTAGGATGGAGGGTTTATACCTCTAGATTTCAAAACAGCCAAAGAATATTTTCTGTGGACCAGAGATGTGAATCACTTGTGTGGGTGAATCAATGTATGATTATCATTGGTTTTATCTAATAAGGCCCTAAAGGAGCAAAGGACCAGAAGCCAGCAGTTGGAGTTGCTATCAGATTAATGAAGGGCTACAGGGCACCTATGACTAGAATGATCCACCATTCTTGTTTTTCCAGGACTGAAGCGTTTCCTAGAACTTGGGACTGTAAATGCTGAAACAGGGGTACTACCAAACAAACTAGAATGGTTGGTCACCCTTCGCTTGACAATCCATAATAGGATGCATCTGCCTGTCTGAGACAAGGGAATCTCGGGGGAGCCATTCAGGAGAGATCCTACTGGAGACCTATGAACGTGTCCATGAAAGAAAAACTCACTTGTGAACATTTTGGTAATCATGAATTTAGATTGATGTTATCAGTGGCTTTTTCTCTAGGCATGTTCAACCAGGAGGGTGTAGGCATAGAGTAGGCAGACATTGTATTTAACCAGAATAGGGTTATAATCCTAGAGAGTGGGATGAAGCAAGAGCAAGGCAAAGAAATTGGGAGCAAATTTACAGGAGTGATTATAATAAGTGACCATGGAATTTAAACTGGATAATGGGAAAGTGAGTGAGGATACAAGGAGAACCAGTGAAAATTTTGTAGGCTCAATGGATTGGAAGTATTTGTGGAGTTGAGAGATTATTGAAACTGGGGTATAGGAAGTGAACTGGAGGGAAAAAAACAAAAACAGTAGCTATTGGCCAGAAACTAGGTTGTTTAAAGTTGAGATTGTGGAGAGTTTGCAGTTATTCAAGGGTATATTCATGGGAATGAGTAGCCAGGGTGAAGGGGAGGGCAACATCAATGAAAGAAGGGAGAGCAAGGAATTGAGAGGGCAGACATGGAAAGCATCACTTTTATGATCATGAACTCATCAAGAAGTATAAGAGGAGTAGAACTAAAAAGAGTGAATCTTAAACTATCTTCCAAGAGGAACATGGAGTAACCAAGTAGCGATGAGAGCAGTGGAGGATTTAGAGGGTAGGAGATGACTTCAACAAATCCAGTCACCTCTAGAGTGACACACAGGTCTAGCTTAAAAATAGTCCCATCCATGTAATCAAGTGGACAACGAGGGACCAGATTTTATGTTAGTGTTTTTACCCTCATCATCATTATTTTTCAGTTTCAGCTGAGTACCTGAGTTTTATAACAGAGAGAGGAAAGAATTTGATGCTTGTTTTAATCCAACTAAGTAATGAATTTCAAAGTATAGATTGGGGTGGGGGAGGAGCCCTGGAATTCCTCCAGAACTTTATCAAGTTATAACTTTATGCTTAAGGATTCTAAGATATCACTAGCCAATTTTTCCTTTTGTCTTGTGACTCTACAGTGGAGTTTTCCAGAGGCTATGTGATGTTTGAGAGCACAACAGATTGAGTTCAGCAGCAGACATGAGAATCCAGCTGGTTTATATTAAATTAGAAATGAAATAAATTTCAAAACATGGAAAATGACACCATTTGGGGAACTACATTTTTGTTGTTTTGGAAAATAAAGGATTTTTCCCCCCATAAAAAATTTGTTATTTATGTTAACTTGCAATGGGTTTAATTTAAAAATTTTATTTATTTATTTAAAGTTTCTCCCTTTTATTAAGTAAATTTGCTGATTGTCTACTGCATAATACACATTGAAGATTCTGAGATAATTAGTTTTCTGTTGTTGTTATTGCTTAAAAATATTTACTTGTTTGTCAGGCTGCTTTGGGTCTCAGTTGCCGCAGGATCTCTATAGTGTCATGTGGAATCTTTTGTTGTGGCATATGGACTTCTATCTAGCTGTGGCATGTAGGCTTGGTTGCCTCATGGGATCTGGGATCTGAATTTCCCCACCAGGGATCAAACCTGTGTTCCCTGATTGGAAGGTGTTTTCTTAACCACTGGACCACCAGGGATATGCTGATTCTGAGCTATCCTGTACAGAGCATCAGATGATAGAGAAAATAGACACAGAAGCAAAATTCAAAGTTATAATGCCATGATAATATGGTCTCTCTGTAGGTATAACTACATTTCTTATTTTCTGTTCCTTCTTTTCAGAATGCTCCTAACCTCTGTCTTCTCATGGCTGGTTCCTTATTATCTGGAGTCTTAGGGAAAATATCCTCTTTTCAGGAAGACTTTGCCTCATTCTATCAGATAAATTATTTGATGTATCCTACAGCCAGGATTCTCCATATACACATCTGAGACACTAACCAACTATGCCAAACGTGATTGGGAATAGGTGATTTGCGATTCTCTAACATAAGCTCTACATGAACCGTGCACTTCCAGATGTTCAAGCTGGTTTCAGAAAAGGCAGAGGAACCAGAGATCAAATTGCCAACATCCACTGGATCATCCAAAAAGCAAGAGAGTTCCAGAAAAACATCTATGTCTGCTTTATTGACTATGCCAAAGCCTTTGACTGTGTGGATCACAATAAACTGTGGAAAATTCTGAAGGAGATGGGAATACCAGACCACCTGACCTGCCTCTTGAGAAACCTGTATGCAGGTCAGGAAGCAACAGTTAGAACTGGACATGGGTCAACAGACTGGTTCCCAATAGGAAAAGGAGTACGTCAAGGCTCTATATTGTCACCCTGCTTATTTAATTTATACGCAGAGTACATCATGAGAAAAGCTGCACTGGAAGAAGCACAAGCTGGAATCAAGATTGCTGGGAGAAATATCAATAATCTCAGATATGCAGATGACACCACCCTATGGCAGAAAGTGAAGAAGAACTAAAGAGCCTCTTGATGAAAGTGAAAGAGGAGAGTGAAAAAGTTGGCTTAAAGCTTAACATTCAGAAAACTAAGATCATGGCATCCAGTCCCATCACTTCATGGCAAATAGATGGGGAAACAGTGGAAACAGTGGCTGACTTTATTTTTCTAGGCTCCAAAATCACTGCAGATGGTGATTGCAGCAATGAAATTAAAAGACACTTACTCCTTGGAAGGAAAGTTATGACCAACCCAGACAGCATATTAAAAAGCAGAGACATTACTCTGCCAACAAAGGTCTGTCTAGTCAAGGTTACGGTTTTTCCAGTGGTCATGTATGGATGTGAGAGTTGGATTATAAAGAAAGCTGAATGCCGAAGAATTGATGCTTTTGAACTGTGGTGTTGGAGAAGACTCTTGGGAGTCCCTTGGACTGAAAGGAGATCCAACCAGTCCCTCCTAAAGGAGATCAGTCCTGGGTGTTCATTGGAAGGACTGATGTTGAAGCTGAAACTCCAATACTTTGGCCACCTGTTGCAAAGAGCTGACTCATTGGAAAAGACCCTGATGCTGGGAAAGATTGCAGGCAGGAGAAGAAGGGGACGACAGAGGGTGAGATGGTTGGATGGCATCACCGACTCAATGGACATGGGTTTGGGTGGACTCCAGGAGTTGGTGATGGACAGGGAGGCCTGGCATGCTGCGGTTCATGGGGTTGCAACGAGTCGGACAAGACTGAGCGACTGGACTGAACTGATACATAAGCTCATTTTGCTGGAGGTGCTCAATCTCTCCTTTGATGGCTTTGAGGAAGCAAGTGGCCATTTGGGGAACCCCATGTGTCAAGGAACTATAGATGCCTCAAGGAGCTGAGGGTGGCCCCAAACCCACAGCCAGCAAGAAACTGAGTTCTGCCAACAACTGGAAGCATATCCTTCCCCAGCAGAACTTCAGATGAGGCTAAAGTCTCACTCACAATCTTTTTTTGTTCGACTTTCTTATGGTATAATTAACAAATAAAATGGTAAGTCTACAATGTGGATATTTGATACATGTACACATTGTAAAAGGATTCTCTCATCAAGTTGTCATATTCATAAATTCACGTGTTTACCTTTTTTTGGTGAGAATATTTAAATTATACAATCACAGTGTTATCAACTATATCCACCAAGTTATACATTAGATTCTCAGATCTTATTCATCTTCTTTCATTTTATAACTGAAACTTTGTTCCTTTTTACCAATCTCTCCTTATTCTGGTCACACCCCAGCCCATGCAACCATTTCTCTACTTTCTGTTTCTATGACTTTGTGCTTTTTAAAAAATTCCACATGTAAGTGATAACATGCAGTGTTTGTCTTTCTGCACCTGGTTTATTTCACATAATGTCCTTCAGGTTCATACATGTCACAAACCACAAGATACATACACACATGCACATACACATTTTCTTGATTAATTCATCCCTTCACAGACATTTAGATGTGTCCATATCTTGGCTATTGCGACTAATGCTTCAGTGGACTTGGGAGTACATGTATCTCTTTGAGATATGGTTTTGTTTACTTTGGATGTATATCCAGAAGTGGAATTTTTTTTTGTCACATGGTATTTCTATTTTTCATTTTTTTGAGGGAACTTTATAGCATTTTCCATAGTAGTTTGTATTCCTACCAAGAGTGTAAAAATATTTCCTTTTCTTCACAACCTTGACAACATTTGTGATTTCTATTTAATAAAAGTCATCCTAACAGGTGTGAGGTGACAGCTCATTGTGATTTTGATTTGCATTTCCCTGATGATTAGTGATATTGAATGTCTCTTCATGTACCCTGTTGGCTATTTGTGTGTATTCTTTGGAAAAGTACCAGTAAGGTCCTTTGCCCATTTTTATATTGGGTTATTTGTTTTTTTTGTGATCGAGTTGTATGAGTTCCAATATACTTTGGATATTAGCCCCTTACTGAATATGCAATTTGCAAGTATTTTCATTTTGTTGATGGTTTACCTTGCTGAGCAAAAACCTTAGTTTGGTGTAGCTTCACTTGTTATTTTTGCTTTGATTGTCAAACCCCAAAAGTTATGATCAGGACCAATGTCAAGAAGCTGGCCCTCTGTATTTTCTTATAGGAATTTCACTGTTTCAGATCTTACATTCAAGTCTTCAATCCATTTTGAGTTGGTTTTTGTTCATGGTCTAAGACAGGGATCCAGTTTCACTCTTTCCATGTGACAATTCAGTTTTGCTAACATCATTTATAGCAGAGACTGTTCTTTATCCATTGTATGCTTTTGGCATCTTGGTGAAAAATTAATTGAACATATATGTATGTGTTTATTTCTGGGCTCGGTATTCTGTTCCATACTGATTTATGAGTCTGTTTTTGTTTCAGCACCATACTTTTTTCATTACTATAAATTTGTAATGTAACTTAAAATTAAGAATGTGATGTCTCCAGTTTTATTCTTCTTTCTCAAGATTGCCTTAGCTATTTGAGATCTTTTGTGACTCCATAGAAATTTTAGAATTGCTTTTTTTCTTTTCTGTGAAAAATGCCATTGTTATTTTTAGAGGGGTTACACTGAATCTGTACATCACATTGTATCATATAGACAGTTTAACTTATCAATTCTTCTGAACTATGAACACAGAATATCTTTCAATTTATTTGTGTTTTCTTCAATTTCGCTCATGGACATCTTAAAGTTTTAGGTTATAGAACTTTTACCTCTGTGTTAAATTATTCTTAAGTATTTCACTCTTTTTCATGCTATAGTAAATGAGATTGTTTCTTAATTTTATTTCTGTTGCTTGTTGTTAGTGTATAGAAATGCAGCTGATTTTGTATATTTAGTCTCATGTCCTGCAATTTTACTAAATTTGTTTTTTTAGTTCGAATATTTTTTTGGTTAAGTCTTTAGGATTTTCTATATGCAGTATTATGTCATCTGCAAATAGAGATGCTTTTATTTTTCTTTTCAGTTTGAATGACTTCAATTTCTTTTTCTTGAATAACTGCCTTGATCATTACCTCCAAAACTATGTTGAATAAAAGTGGTAAGAGTATGCATCCTCTGGCGACAATTGCAACCAGCCCCTAGATGTATGTTATATTAGAAGCCTGACCTTCAAGCAGCAACTTTCAAAGTCTGCAGATGGACCCCTTTTACAAAAAGACTGGGAAATGGACATTTTTTTCCTTGCTCCTTATGTTCTGACCCCTGGTGAGGTAGCTGCAGTGAGTGATTGCCTGTCCCTTAAGAACAGTTTGTTAGCTGTAGTCTCAAGGATCTCAAGAATACAAGCCTCATTGGCCTTCAGAGCTCAGTTTTGGGAGGCCCATCTCTCAAGTGAGAATCTTAAAAGTTGGAGCACTAGGTGTGGGGTCCAAACTCTTCACTTTTCAGAGAGAAGTTGGGAGTTGGGTGTTCCCTCAGGATTGTATGCACTGTACCAAGGGTGAGGTTTTTTGGCAAGCATTTGTCTCAGCATTTCCCACCCAATCCAATGTAGGTATTTTCTAATTCACTTGATGTGTAGGGCTTTTGAATTTCTTTCAGAGATGATTTCTCTGTGTGCGGCTATACATTCTTCATGTTCATGGGAGCAGGGGCATTCAGGAGCCCCCAATGTCATCATCTTGGTCAACCTGCTCCTTATTTTTTTTTATTTAAATGAATTAAAATAAATATATAGAAATTTCTGTTTCAATTTGGAATATGTTAAATATTAATAAATATAATCTAAATAAAAAAAAAGAACCTCTTTGGCATAGTCAATAATTTTTAAAAATATAAAGAGGTCTTGAGACCAGAAAGTTTGAGATCCACTGATTTCTCCTGCTTACTGGAAGGTGAAGACCTGATCTCAGGGAATGGTTGAAAGGTCAGACCTGTGCAAAGAAATCGAAGTGGAGGGACTTTCTGGAGACAGTGACCTACAACTTGAGATTATGTCTCTAAGGGGATGGCAGGGGAACATATGGGAAAAATTAACAGAAAGTAACTTTTTGAGCTATGGGAAATTTCCTGACTTTGAATAACACTGAGTATTTTTACTAAAAACTGGTCAATAAATCAATCTGTATATAGACATAAAAGAAAATAATATACCTTTGAAAACTCCATGAAATCTATTTGCTTTAAAGATTTAGAAGGTTTCTTTTTCTGATTATGAAATCAATACATGTTCACTATAGGAAATACAGAAAAGTCTGGAAAGTGTTAAGAAAATATGAATTAGTTGCAATTCTACCTCCTAGATGCGATGAGTTAGCATGGATTCTATTCCCTTCTGTCTCTATTTTTAAATTGTTGTATGTATAATTTCACATCTACTATATTTACTTAACCTTTTATTATGAGCATTTTCTCATTTGACAATCATTTGAAATCACTATATGTGGTAGAGCAAAGTATTCCATTGAGATTATACAGTAATTTATTTAGCCCATCTGCTACAGTTGGACATGAGGAGTTATTTTTCTCCTTTTAAAAAGAATATTTGAATGTGTCCCTCTCTATTTAATCATTTATTCTGTACACATACACACACACTCACGCATATGCCAAGAACTCTGCGTATGTTCTTATCTACATTTCTGGTTCAGAGGCATTTATTTACACGTAAAGGAATAAATACTACAAGGATGTAACCTCCTCAAAAATTAACCTATAAATTTATTGTCAAATTATTGTCAATTCCAATAAAAATGCTAGTAAATTTTTTAAGGGAATGAAATCATTCCAAATTTCATGTAGATAAATTAATGGATTAAAAAGATTTTGAAGTTGAAGACAGAGTTGAGGAGTAATGGTGGTGATAAAAGATGTTAAAATGCATTGTAAAACTAAAGTAATTAAAACAGCATGGTGTAGTAATAAGAATTGACAGAGAAAATAATAAAATTGCCTGGAAATGTGTAGCGTATATAGAAATTTAGAATATGATTAAAGACAGTATTACAAATATATAGTATCATTAATGAACACTCAATAAATGATGCAATAATTCTATTAACTCTGAAAAACAACAGACAAAAACAAAAGCAAATCCTTTTTCTAAAAAGCTAGTTTGAGATCAAATTAGAAGGAAAGATGTATGATGCCATCTAGTGGTAAAATAGGTAACTGCACATATATTGCTTAATGTAACATATTGACAGAAATTGAAAACAAATGGAAACATGAGGGAGGTAAATTAATAAAAAGGTTTATAGCTCATACTTCACAAATTTAAGGAAAGTTTTGTCAGTATTGACAAGATTATTTTACTGTTTCAGAGAATATTATAAATGGTAGCCTATATAGTGATCATAAGTTGAGTCGTAAGAAATTACAGTTGCAGACATTCATGAACAAGCATGCCAACCTGTCATACTTTTTTTTAGTAACACAATGAAACAAAAGAACAATGTGAGTAAAAGCATGCTGGTTAGAAATTCACATATGAGAGTAGAACCTGCCAGTAGTTATATCTTTGAATAAGAACACATTCCCAGAAACCTGTTCTTTGGGTTGTGGAGCTTGATGGAGGTCCCGAGCTTGCTCTGGGCTTGTGGCTTGTGTGGCTATGTAGTTCCTGGAATTAATGGAGGCTTCAGCTCTCCTCATAGATCCTAGATATAGGCTCCACCTTGTATGCAAGGATATGTATGTAACCAAGTCCACGTCGGCTGTGCCTCCAGGCTTTCCATTAATCCATCTAAGTTGCAGCAAAGCAACTCAGATAAATCTGCAAAGCAGCACTTACATATCTAGGAGCAAGCCCTCCTTCGCCATCCAAGTGGCTGAAGCCCAGGTGCCTTGTCGTGCAACTCTGCTAGTTCTCTGGTCAAGAGGTGAGCTCCTAAATTAAAGATGAGCCTGGCAGTCCCCTCCATTGACAAGTAGGATTTATACTAGAAAGAACTGGCTCAGTCTGAAAGCTTACAAGTTAGGAGATTTTGGTGACCATTAACAGAACTGGAGGAACAGAAAGAGCATTTGGAAGGGACAAAGCTCCAAGAAGCAACAACAGGAGAAGAATGACGTACCGCGTTGCTCCCACACCAGGCTCCGTGGCTCCCAGCTAACCTCTCTGCCCTACCCTCAGCTTGGACGTTCGGTTCCTACCTGGGTTCCTTGTATTCCCAATATTCTTCCGAGAAACTCTTCCTATTGCTAAAACAAATGTCACTGTTTTCCTGTCCTTGGATTCAAAGCTGTATCATAATATATCTTTTGAAAGGACAAACCTGATCTATACCTTTTAATGGCAGCTCATTACTTTTATGTAAAAGTCCCAATTCTTTAGCATGGTTATGAGAGTTCTCATGATCTCTCAAGCTTCATTGCTGACTTTCTCTTGCTGTCTCCTTCCTCCCATTCACTTTTAACCTTCCCTTTACCCTCCAAGCTCCAGCCATATGCTAAGACACTCAATTCCCATACCATGGCACTACCAGCCTCTCAGCCAGGCTGTTCCCTTTCCATGAAATATGCTTCCACCACCTTCTTCCCTACTAACTCCCATTCATCCATCAGATCCCAGCTTAGGCTTCATTTTTTCCAGAAATCTTCTTGCATGCTAAGTTGATTCAGTTGTGTATGACTCTTTGCAATCCCATGGACTGTAGTACACCAGGCTTTTCTGTCTATGGGATTCTCCAAGCAAGAATACTGGAGTGGGTTACTGTGCCCTTCTCCAGGGGATCTTCCTGACTCAGGGATCGAACCTGTGTCTCCTGCAATGCCTGCATTGCAGGTAGATTCTTCACCACTGAGCCATTGGAGAAGCCCAGAAATCCTCTTCAGTTCAGTTCAGTTCAATCACTCCAACTCAACTCAGTGTCCAGCTCTTTTTGACCCCATGATGCAGCACACCAAGCTTCCCTGTCCATCACCAACTCCCAGAGTTTACTTAAACTCATGTACATTGAGTTGGTGGTGCCATCCAACCATCTCATCCTAAGGGACCTAAGGGTCCCCTCAAAGTTTTATAGCTGCAGCAAAATGGGCTGTTTATTTGTTTCTCCCAGGAGACTTGAAGCTCCATGAGGGAAGGAGTCTGCCTCAACTGTTGCATTCTAATGTTTTGTACATAACCTAGAATGCAGTCAGCACTCAGATATTTGTTGAACAAACACATAAACATACACAGAGAACTGTAGCTGTTACTTAAGTGACAAACACTGAGGTCCAAGTGAGTCATGAGTCTTTTCAGAGCAAAATGTCCAATTGGTCTAATTTCTGCTCAAATGGGGGTCTGTAAATCTTTCATAACGTTTTCAAGAGCTATTGCTTCAGATTTTAAAATCAGACAAATACTTCTAACATATGCAATTTTCTCTTATGCTAAATGAAAGCTAAATGCACATGAATCAATATAAGGATTATCTGTATTTTGTGGACATGGGTGGTCCAGACACCCATGAGGAGATAAATAAATGTTTGAGGTGGGTCCTTCAATGATTTTTACAACCAATGCCAATTTGGCAAGCTTGACCGGGCCCTACCAGTACAAGGAACCATGATTTTGGTATGATGTTGGGGAATTTGTGGCTTCCATCTGCTGGTTATCTCACAAAATGTGGAGCTGAGAAAAATCACATACTGATTAAATCATAGAATCCCACACTTGGAAGGGACTTCATGAGATGATCTGGGCCCGCCTCCTGAAGGTCAATGCATAAATCATCTTGTGCAGATGGCTGTTTATACTATTTTTAAAGCTCTTTAAGGATGGAGATTACACAGCTTCCCTTGGTAGTCTGATCTTCATGGTCAAGAACTTCCTTTTTTAAAAGCTCAGCTTCTCATTGCAGTTTGGCCCATTTCCTTTTTCTCAGTTCTCTGTGAGTGTGGAGAGTACACGATCAACCTTTCCTGTTAATTATCTCTGGCCGACACTCCTACTTTCACAATTAATTATTAAGATGTATGCTGTACCTTCCCCCTCCCCCACAAGCTACAACGGTTGAAATTCACTTATTTTTCAGAAGACATTTTTCCCCTCAATATATGATGATTTTTGTAATTAAGAATTTTTCTCCTTGGAGTCTATGCTATACTTTGCTGTATAAAACTGGTAATGGCATTTCTTCTTAAGTACAAATCAGCTGTAAATAAACAGTATAGTTTTCTTCTTATCTTACCCCAGTATCATGTTTGCTGTTTAAATTACAGCATTTCCTTTCTGTTTCTGGCACATATTATGTTCCACAATAAATCCCAAGCCTTTTACTGTCAAACTGCTATTTTCTATATGTCATATCTGTGTAATTTGTCTTGGGTCTTGCTGTAGGCTGATGAATGGCCCCCTCAAAAATGTCACATCCCAATCCCCAGAACCAGTGACTATATTACCTTACATGGAAAAGGGGACTTTGCAGATGATATTGAATTAAAGATCTTGAAAGGCAGAAGTTATCTGGATTATCTAGGTGGGCCCAATATAATCAAGGAGATCCAACCAGTCCATCCTAAAGGAGATCAGTCCTGGGTGTTCATTGGAAGGACTGATGTTGAAGCTGAAACTCCAATAATTTGGCCACCTGTTGCAAAGAGCTGACTCATTTGAAAAGACCCTGATGCTGGGAGGGATTGGGGGCAGGAGGAGAAGGGGACGACAGAGGATGAGATGGTTGGATGGCATCACCGACTCAATGGACATGGGTTTGGGTGGACTCCAGGAGTTGGTGATGAACAGGGAAGCCTGGCGTGCTGTGGTTCATGGGGTCGCAACGAGTCGGACAAGACTGAGTGACTGAACTGAACTGAATGTAATCACAAGTGTGCTTACAAAAAGGAGATAGGAAATTAAGGCTCAGCAGCAAAAGAGATATGATGACAAGAGTAGAGATTGGAGAGAGTCACTTGGAAGATGGAGAAAGAGGCAGGAATGCAGAGGAATGAAGACAGTCACTAAGAAATTGGAAGAAGGAGGGAACCAAAATTTCTCTAGGGCCCCTGGAAAGAGTGTGGTGCTGCCAATACTTTGGGCTCTGACCTGTAGAAGTGTAAGATAATAAATTTATATTGTAATAAGCAATGAACTCTGTGGTAATTTGTTATAGCGGGAATAAGAAACTAGCACAGCTTTATTTATGAGAATGTCTGTGCTTGTCTTGAACTTCATGATTTTATTTAATAGACCACTTTTGGATTTATCAAGGTTGTTTAGTATTATGTTCTCACCATCCAAAGCCACAACAATACCAGTGGGTATTTACTATACTCAGTTCAGTTCAGTTCAGTTCAGTCGCTCAGTCGTGTCCAACTCTTTGCGACCCCATGTATCGCAGCATGTCAGGTCAGAAGATATTAAGAAGAGGTGGCAAGAATACACAGAAGAACTGTACAAAAAAGATCTTCACGACCCAGATAATCACAATGGTGTGATCACTCACCTAGAGCCAGACATCCTGGAATGTGAAGTCAAGTGGGCCTTAGGAAGCATCACTATGAACAAAGCTAGTGGAGGTGATGGAATTCCAGTTGAGCTAATTCAAATCCTGAAAGATGATGCTGTGAAAGTGCTGCACTCAATATGCCAGCAATTTTGGAAAACTCAGCAGTGGCCACAGGACTGGAAAAGGTCAGTTTTCATTCCAATCCCAAAGAAAGGCAATCCCAAAGAATGCTCAAACTACTGCACAATTGCACTCATCTCACACGTTAGTAAAGTAATGCTCAAAATTCTCCAAGCCAGGCTTCAGCAATATGTAAACTGTGAACTTCCAGATGTTCAAGCTGGTTTTAGAAAAGGCAGAGGAACCAGAGATCAAATTTACTATACTATTGGTAACCTTAACTTCTTATCAACTGTTTTGAAATAATTTAAGTAATAGAAGATTCCATTATTGGGAAGGAGATCCAACCAGTCCATCCTAAAGGAAATCAATCCTGAATATTCATAGGAAGGATTGATGCTGAAGCTGAAACTCCAATACTCTGGCCACCTGATGTGACGAACCAACTCATTGGAAAAGACCCTGATGCTGGGAAAGATTGAAGGCAGGAGGAGAAGGGGATGACAGAGGATGAGATTGTTGGATGGTGTCACCAACGTGATGGACATGAGTTTGAGTAGGCTCTGGGAGTTCGTGATGGACAGGGAAGCCTGGCGTGCTGCAGTCCATGGGGTTGCAGAGAGTGGGACACGACTGAGCAACTGAACTGAACTGAACTATGTGCCAGGGACAGCACCATGCACTTGGAATGTGCTATCTCAGTTAAGTGCCAAGACATAACCATGAAGTAGGGGTTATTAAACCATTTTATTCACCGACAGTGGTGTCATGAAAGTCCCAGTCTGCCTGATTTTAAAGCTCATCTCCTTTCAACTTGACCTGCCACTGCTCTCTGCTCTATTTCTCTCACTGGGATATAAAAATGTTAAGAATGTGAAGCACATGAATTTTCAAGGAAGATGTGTTACTCTAAATGTAACTTTTTTTGGAAAAAAAAAAAAAGGAAAAGTTAGTTTCCTAGAAATGCCACGCATTTGTTCCAGATGTCAGATAGAAATGATTTCAAACATCAAAATGCAATGATAATTGTTGGAAAAGTGAGAGAGATCATTCAAAAACATTAGGGGGAAAGTGAGAACTCTGCCTAGGGGAAACAGCATTTCTAAACAGCAAAACTTTAGAATTAGTTTCCTGAAAATTTATTGTTTAAACTTATCTTCTGCCCTGTGAAAGTAAGTCTCTGAACTCATGTTGTTCATTCTTCAGTGGTTTTTTGGTTACCTGTATAATTTGACCAGTTAGGTTAGGAAGGGTGGTATTTTATCTCTGTGTCTGCTTTCTTCTCTCACTTCTCTCTGTTTAAAAGAGAAGAGAGTGCATCTATATTTGAATACCAACCTTTCCCAATTCTGCTTTCCATTTGGTCTGCACAGGCTGGGAGGGAGGAGATACAAATTTGCTCTAAAGTCATCTCCTCTTAACAAACCAATCAACAAACATGCAATCAACAAACGATTCAATGGACAGGAGTTTGAGCAAACTCTGGGAGACAGTGAACGACAACCACTCCTTGGTTCTACTAATTAGCCATCTCCTTCCTCCTTCTACCATCTGAACAATTAGTAAATTTTCTCTGCTCTCCGGGGCTTCTCAGGTGGGTCAATGGTAAAAGAATCTGCCTGCCCATGCAGGGGACACAAGAGACGCTGGTTCGATCTCTGGGGGACGTTTCCTTGGAGGAGGAAATGGCAACCAACTCCAGTATTCTTGCCTAAAGAATCTCATGGACAGAAGAGCCCAGTGCGCTACATTCACAGGATCCCAAAGAGTCAAATACAACTGAGTAACTAAGAATGCATGTGTGTTCCATTCTGTATAAAACATTATACAAAGATAGCATAATCAAGCGTTTCCTCACTATCCCCCTCCCACCCCTTGATGATGAGCCAGTAAACATTTACCAACACATTACTGTTCAACTCAGAAGTGGCAATTTCGGGTGTGGAGGTATCGCCAAAAGTGGGGGGAGGGAATAATGGGGGAGCAAGGTCTCTCATGGATACCTCAGGAGGGAAGAAAGGCGGTCATCTATTAGTAGGACACTGAGCAGGAACAGAGTGCCCAGAAGTTCCTGACTCTGGGTGCCAAGCAGGTCAAGCTAGAGGTGTTTTGAGGAAGAGCCTTATTATGGCTAGCATGATTTCAAATACATTGTTTGGCTTGCCATTGCTAACTTAAAACACACAAAGTGAGAGCTGCAAGTTAAGCTTTATTTGGGGCAAAATGAGCGCTACAGCTTGTTAGACAGCATTTCAGAGAGTTCTGGGAAAACTTCTCCAAAGAGGTAGGGAGGAGGTTTAGTCTATAAGTGATTTTGGTGAAGGGGGAGTACAGGCAATCAAGCACACATTTTTGCAGAACGTTTCTGCTAGTCATGAGGAGCAGATGTCACCAAGAAGGAATGTAGTGTTTTTCTAGATATGCAGAGATGTAAGAATTCGGCTCATAAAATCAGCTCCTAAAAAATACCTGTCTGAAGACCTGTTCTGCCAGTTTTTCCCAGAGCACAGAGGGCCTCATTTCTGCACTCCACCCTGAGCTCCTTTCAAGGGGTGTTGAGGGTCAAAAGCTGTAGCGGCACATGATTTAATCCTTGTAGAAGTAGATGGCAAGTGCCAAATCGTGGTTGACAACACTGAGGTGAACAATGTCTAGTGCAGCCAGGCAGTTGGCGGGGAACTTAGGTTTTGCAAATGTTTTGAAAGAGGCATGGTTCTTGAGGCAAGCAGATAGATATTTTAGAAAATATCTATGTCTTCTGAGCTGACAGTGCATGTTTAGTCACCTGAGTCGTGTTTGGCTCTTTGCAACCCTATGGACTATTGTCTGCCAGTCTCCTCTGTCCATGGGATTCTCCAGGCAAAAATGCTGGCGTGTGTTGCTATACCCTTCTCCAGGGGATTTTCCCCACCCAGGGATCAAACCCTCATCTCCTGACGCTCCTGCATTGCAAGCAGATTCTTTACCACTGAGCCACTGGGGAAGCCTGTCTGATATGAGCTGACCAGCTGGAGGTGTTTTTGCAATTCATCCTCCAGGCTGATAGTCACCACAGCCATCTCCCACCTGGTGGGGAGGATGCAAGAAGGGGGGCATCCAAATGTCTAGCGAAGCTGAGGTGTGTTGGCTGAGGTGCTGGTGTCTCAAATAGCAAGCTCCTGGGCTGGGATTATGTCCTCTGAGGCTCTGGTGTCTTGGGGATGGTGGAGGCCAGCTCCAGGGAAGGTGACCTCCCTGGGGAGAGACTCATGGAGTGGCTGGCTGGTGTCATGTTCCGAGTGTGTATGATAGAGGCCTGTCTCAGGGTGAAATCACAAGTGCAGAATTTACTGCTAGTTGAGCACATCTCAGTGAGCTCTGTGGGATTATCAGGGGTACCTTGCAAAGGAGAGTGTGATATCTGTGACTCAGCTCTGTGGGGAGTCCTTCCATAATGTTTAGCTTCTGGGCACAGTGATGGGTTAATTGTAGGAACGTTTTGTGGATGGCAGCTTCACAATCCAGAGAGTGTCCAACTGAGATTATATATATAGTAGGATCATTAGGACACAAACCTGCCAGCCAGATGGGTCTCGTTTGATTACGCTGGGAGGCCATTCTGCCTGGAATATGATCTGAGGCATGGTATAAGGAGGGAACGGGCTTCGCAGGTGGCTCAGTGGTAAAGAATCTGCCTGCCAATCCAGGAGATAGGGGTTCAGTCCCTGGGTTGGGAAGATCCCCTGGAGAAGGAAATGGCAATCTGCTTCCAGTATTCCTGCCTGAGAAATCCCATAGATAAAAGAGCCTGGTGGACTACAGTCCATGGGGTCACCAGAGAGTTGGACACCACTGAACGACTGAACAGCAGCAACAATAAGGGGGGAACAGCTCCTTACATATCACTTCCATTGGCGCCGTTTCATGTAGAGGGAGGTGAGCTCTGGGGCAGAATCCACACCTGCTAGCGTGCTGGCTGAAACTCTTTTCACAGGGCTTGGTGCTCACCCATCCTGCCTGCAGTAGTTTACCTGGCTGACTTCCACAGGTCTCAGGGGTCTACTAACTATAGGGATGCTATCATACAGGCTTGTACAATTGAGAGCAATAACCGTAACAAAGGGAGAGTATTTGCATTGGCCTAGCTTGCTGGGCCAGAGAAGGCAATGGCAGCCCACTCCAGTACTCTTGCCTGGAAAATCCCATGGACGGAGGAGCCTGGTGGGCTGGGGCCGTGAAGAGTCAGACTCAACTGAGCGACTTCACTTTCACTTTTCCCTTTCAGGCATTGGAGAAGGAAATGGCAACCCACTCCAGTGTTCTTGCCTGGAGAATCCCAGGGACGGCGAAGCCTGGTGGGCTGCCGTCTATGGGGTCGCACAGAGTCGGACACGACTGAAGCGACTTAGCAGCAGCAGCAGCAGCTTGCTGGGGCCTCCTTCAGGGCGAGCAGTCTGGATACCATCAAAGATAGAGCTGCTTTGGACCAGCAGGTTGTTTCCTCAACCCCCAAGATGCCTTAGGATCCTGGATTCCTGGGTTCCAATGTGGATTTCACTTCCTAATGGGACTGACACCTACAAGGCAGAGGGCCTGTGTTCCTCTCTCTGAGATCCACACAGTTTTCCCCTAGTGGCTTCTGAAGCAAAAATTTCCACTTGTAAGATTTTTGATGAATTTTGTTTAATTAATCAGCCTGAACAGTGAGGCGGAATCAGTGGCCTGAGCTTGGTGGCTTGTCCTGCGCCATCATGTGGGCAAACGATATCTGCATAATCATGATTTCTAAGCAATTTCCTTCCCTTAGTTTTTGTGTTCTTACAGAGTCATACTGCACAATCCGCCCTCAGTAGGGTTGCCAGTATGCGGAAGATGGCGAGATTATAAGTCAAGCTGTTAAGGGGAACATTTATCTGTGACTGGACATGACTGACATCCTCTCTAAGATGAAGGAGGTGAATGTTCCCTGGAGGTACCGTCAGGGAAGTCTTTGGAGAAGACTTGGTGATATGAGGGGTTTAGAGAACAGGAGTGATTAACTGACTGGCCAGGAATTAAGCAGTATTAGAACTTGGGTTAGAACAGTATTAGAATTAAAATTTTTGTCCTTTAGGGAAATCACTTATTGTTTAAAAGCTTGAGGAACATGTCTCTGGGTAAGCCACCTCTCTATACGTCTGGCCACTTGGGGTCAGTAAGCTAGGTGGAAATTCCGTAAGATTCCACGTTCTGGATGGATGTTGGCTAGAAGTAGGATATGACTGAACAGCTTGGGAAGCAAAACAGTACCTTGATCTGACCCTTCAATGGCCAAAGAGAATGAGCACATCCCTGCTGAAGAGGGAGATTATATGACGGGAAGCAGTGTTTCTGGAGGGAGATGCTGGTGGGAGTCCAGTGAAATTACCCACCAAAGTGGTTTCGTACCGACTAGTTCCAGGAAAGGGCAGTGGCCCTGTGATAAAAATCTCTTGCCAAAGCAGTAAGGTTCTGTCCCCCCAGGGCATGTGTCCCCACCTGGGAGCCTTCCAGAGTTTTGTTTGGGAGCAAAGGGGACAATTATCTGCCACCATTTTGGCTAGAAGCAGGGTGAGGAAGATGCTGTGCCTGCTTGCCCCACCAGTCACTCCCCAAAGGCCTGATATGATGTGGGCTAACTCTACTAGTGAGTGTCTTGTCTCTGGAGGAATAGTTGTTTCTGAGGCTGTGTCTGATGCTCTGAGATGTGGCTCATGGGGACTTGGAACAAGCGTGCAATTTGGATAAAGAGTCTGCAATGTTGTTACAGTATTACGGTATCTTTTTGGTGTTAGTGTGTGTGTGTGTGTGCACGTGTGTGTGTGTGTGTGCACGTGTGTGTGTGTGTGTGCAGAGGCATGTAAGTGACCATCATCAATATATGTGACCTGGTTATCTCCAAATGGAGGCATCCCAGAGAGGCTTTCCCTGAATCATGAAATAACGGTTTTGCCATTGTCCAGACCAGGTTCCGAGTCTGCTGACAATAGCCCAGGAGTCAATAAAGATGCATTCCCTTTAAAGAGTCTCTCTCCTAGCAGTCTCAAAATTATTATATAAGGATTCAGAGTAGGACTCCCCAACATGTGCTACTTTAGCATGTGGGTTATTTTGAGCTTAAAGGCAATAGAGACCCTTCAAGAGAAACTATTGTCCCTTCCTTAACTAGCTAGAAGAATTTAGATTGGAGATTTTCTCCAGTAAAAGAATTATTACCAAGAATCTCTCATGTATGTGGGAGTCTCTGACACTCTTATATATGTGGGGTTCCTGAATGTATCATTTGATCTTCTCCTGTTAATTCTGTTAATTTAATTGTGCTATGCTACACTTTGCCACCCCATGCAACCCACCAGGTTCCTCTGACCATGGGATTTCCCAGGCAAGAATAATGGAGTGGGTTGCCATTTCCTTCTCCAGGGTATCTTCCCGACCTGTGGATCAAACTTGCATGTTCTACATTGGCAGGCGGATCCTTTACCACTGAGCCACATGGAAAGCCCGTAGACCTGGGAAGCCAGAAGAACTTACAAGGGTACAGGGTAGCATTTTTCCTCCCCAACAATTACACTAATACTTCTGGAAACAAATCATTCTTATGAATTGAAAATTTTTTTCTTTTTTAATGGCTGTACAGTTCCATTTCGTGGGTATATCTTGATTCATTCAAAGGGTGTTTTGTGGGTATTCAGGTTGTTTTTAATTTTTTACAGTGATTAATCAGTAATAACAAAAAATAAACTTGTACATAGGTAGATTTTTATTTTAAGTATGTATCATTAGGGTAAATTTCTAGAACTGGGGCTGCTGAAGAAAAGTGTAAATGCCCAAGTATTTTTGAACATATTGTTAAATACTCCTGCAGAAGGGGTAATAACATTTTGTATGTCCATATGCAGTGTTTGGAAGGTTCTATGTACCCACATCCTCGTCAACAGACTGTATTGTTAAGCTTTCAAGTTAGAAATAATATCTCAGTACAGTTTTATTTTGTTTGATTCACATAGATTTTTGCAGTTTTAAATTTATTTATCAAGGTGTAATTTATATACACATGCACAGATCTTGAGTGCACATTTTGCTGATATCTGATAAATGTTCACATTGATGTAACCCACATGTTAATCATGAAATAGAGCATTTCCATCATTCTAGGAAGCTCTCCAGTGTCCATTCAACTCAGAACTCCACACTTCCCTCCCCAGAGGCATCTACTAAGCACCCTCATTTCTTTGTGCTGTTCTTAACCTTCATAAAATAGAATCAAGTAGTATGGTCTATTTTGTATCTGGATAATTTTGTATAACATATCATTTGCAAGGTTTGTTCATATTGTTGCCAGCATTATAATAATTTGTCCTTTTATTGCTGTATAACATTTTATTGGATGAACATGCCAGTTTTCTGTCCATTCTTCTGTTTATGGACATTTGGATTTCCAATATTTTGGCTAGAACAACCTTGTTCAAATCATACACACACACACACATTTTTCAGTGGCTATGCAGTTTGTCCATTTGTTGAAGCAACTTGATTCATTCAACCAGTGTCCTATGGATGGATGAGTATTTAGGTTGTTTATAAGAATCTGTTTCTTTAGGTAATATATATATAACATGCATTTATTAAATTTATAACAAATTGCCAGTTTTCCCACGTGACCATCTCATTTTTACTATCACTCAGATTATATGAGACTTCCAGTGCCACAGCTTTGCCACCATTTAGGCTGCTGGCTTTTACAAATTTGTTATAAACCGGTAATGCATTAAGTGAAAGTGGTAGTTGCTCAATAGTGTCCAACTCTTTGCAACCCCATGGACTAAAGCCCACCAGGTTCCTCTGTCCATGGAATGAATTCTCCAGGCAAGAATACTGGAGAGGGTTGCCATTTCCTTCTCCAGGGAATCTTCTTGACTCAGGGATTGAACCCAGGTCTCCTGCATTGCAGGCAGATTTTTCATTGTCTGAGCCACCAGGGAAGCCCAACACTTTAATTCTATATTATTATATTTTTATATGCAGCCTGTGTGGAGATAATGATAAACTTTTTCTTTTTAGATCTCTTAATATGGTATATTACAATATTGGTTTTCTAATATGGAACCACCCTGGATAATTTTGGAATAAACTAAATTTAAACATAATGTATTATTTTTTTAATTTATTTTTAATTAGAGAATAATTCCTTTACAATATTGTGTTGGTTGCTGTACAGCTATCTAATATTTTTAATATGCTGTTGAATTCTATTTTCTGGGATTTTTAGGATTTTAAAATCAGCCTCATATGTGAAATTAGCTTATAATTTTTTTTTTCTTCTATCTTTATCAAGTTTAGGTATCAATTTTATGCTCTCTTTATAAAAAGACTTAGAAAATTCTTTTTCTTCTTTTCTCCCCCTAGCCTCTGGAATAACTTATGAAGTATTGTGACTACCAGCTTCTTTGGAAGTTTGATAAAATTTCCATGCAAAACCATCTGGACCTGGTGACATTTTATGAGATAGTTCTTTGATTTTTGTCCATTTCTTCTATGAAAATTGGTTTATTTAAGCTCTTGTATCTGTACTAGTGTCATTTTTTACAAATTACATTTTCTTTTCAATTTTATCTATCTTTTCTGGGTTTTCAAATATATTTTATGTTAATTTATCATAGACATTCTCAACAGTCTAACATTTGTTTCAATTTCATCTGTTTCAATGGTGGTTTCCCAATTCATTTTTATATATTGCTGTTTTCTCTTATTTCTTATTTGTTTGTAGTAATTTCTAATTTGTTGTAGTAATTCTTGTATATGTTGCTAGATTCGATTCATCAATGTTTTGTATAGAATTTTATTTACCTATGTCCATGAGTCAGATTGATCTGTTGTGTTCTGTTTCTATAAAATCTTCATCGAATTTTTCATCAAGGTTATCCTGGTCTCATAAAGTGACCTGGAAAATATTTTTTATTTGCTACTTATTTTGAAGAGCTTAGGTAATATTGGTGTTTTTCTTCCTTAAATGTTTAGAAGAATTCACCTGTTAAGCCATCTGGGCCTGGAGTTCTTTTCTGGAAAACTTTTTAAAATAACAGATTCAATTTCCATCCATAACAGAGGACAATTAAGATTTTCTTCCGATTTATGTCTATTTAAGTAACATTTTTCAAAGGAATTTGTTCATTTTATCCAATTGTCAAATTTACCAGGCATATAACTTTTATGTACCATATACTTATTACTCTTTTATTGTTTGAGAGCTCTTTAGAGAGGCCCACTTTCATTATAGATATTTGTAATTTTTCCTCCTTTTTTTTCCTTGCCTAGTCTTGCTAGGGCTTTATTAATTTTATTAATCTAGTCAAAGAACTAAGTTTGGCTTTGCTAATTTTTAGTGCCAAATTTTCTCCATTTTATTATTTTCTGTTATATTTTTTAAAATAATTCTTTTACATTTTGAAATTTGCTGTCCTTTTTTCCTTCAACTTTTTGAGGTTAAAAACTTAGGCTATTGATTTTCCAAAAAAAAAACAAAACCTTAGGCTATTGATTTTCAAATTTTCTTCTTTTCTAACAAATACATTTAAAGCTATATTTTATTCCTAAATACTGTTTTATTTATATCAATTATTTGCATTTATTGTGTTTTCATTATAATAGAATGCAAAAGTATTTTTTGATTTCTTTTATGATGTCTTTGATCCATGGTTTATTTAGAAGTGATTGCCCAGTTTCAAGTGGTTGTAAATTTTTAAGCTATCTTTTGTTTTTGATTTCTAGCTTAATTCCACTATGATCTGAATGATTCCAAACTTAGAAATTTGTACAATTATTTGTATAACTAAGGTTTTCTTTGTGGCCAACTATATGGTCAATTTTTGTGACTTTTTCATTGCATTTTGGAGAATGTGTATCCTCTTTCATCAGAATTTATAGTTCAGTTTAGGCCTATGAGATCTATCTTATTGATTATGCTATTTAGGTCTCTGTTGTTTTCCTGACTCTATCTTGTGTTAAGGGAAAAGAGTTTAGATTTCCTTTTATGTTTATCTCTATTGCTTCTTGAATCTCATGTAGCTTCTGCTTTATGAAAGTGGTTGGTGTGTTATTGGCTGTATAAATATTAACAGCTGTTATAGATCTTCATTATGATTCAGAACACTTGGCATTTTAAAGTGTCCTTCTTTTCCTTAGTAACTTTTTGCTTGAGTTTTAACTTTTGGTGTCAAGAGTGCAACCGCATCAGATTGACAAGTTGTTCACCATAAACATACACAATGTTTTGTGATTATTATCTCTATGTAATACAAGAGAGAAAGAGTTGGCAACATTGTCTGTATATAGAAAAAAATACCCCTAATATGGCAATGAGCACCAGACTGGCCCCAAATACTGGACATTGCAGGACAGGGAGATAAAAGTACAAGGTATGACAGACAAACTTAAATGTCTGCAGGTGCCAGACAAATAAGATATAAAAATAAAGTGGGCCAGGGAAAGTGGCTACTTATGCATATTACCTGAATGTAAATGTGTAACATACACAGATCTGTGTGTGGGGTGTGTGTGTGTGTGTGTGTGTGTGTGTGTGTGTGTGTGTGTATGGGGGCATAATAGTGAGTTGAAAATCATGTGACCTTTCAGAAGGAGGCAACTGGTACACATCTTTAGAAGAGATTTGGTTTGTGGGTCTAACATTGCCTGATGACTTAATTTTTTAAGAAATATGGGAACTCAACATTTTAATATAAAATACCTTGGTTTTTTGATGTTGGCTGAAAACATTAAAGTACTGTGCAGCAATTTAAACCATGAAACCATATCTGTGCATCAGATTTGGAGTATAGCTTACCAATTTAGGAAGCAGGGGTATTTGGAAAGAGTGGGACCCTAAAGAAGAGCGAATACAGACATTGATGAAGAAGCTTGAAATTTTTATTTAGTCTATTTTTTATATACTGAAAGTTGAGCATTTTTATGACAAAAGTTTCAAGAAGAAAATTCTCTTTCCCATTTCACAACTGTGGCTACCAGTCCTTCTCCTTAACTTATTATAATGCAAATATGTTGTGATTGGAGTGATTTATATATACAAATTATATCACAGAAAAATAATTTCATTGCCAAGCAGGTTAGCAGAAGAAAGAGAATTCTGAATTATCATATTTTAAAGCTGATATTTTAGCATTATTTTGACAATGGTGTATTCGATTTATAATCTTTTGATTATACAATATTAAAAGAAAATTTATTTATTTGCATGCAAGCAATATGGCTTTAGAATACAGCTGTTAAATTTACAGAACTTAAAATTTCAAACATCCCACATGGCTGGCAGGTGATATTGTGAAGATGATCTTGAGTAATGAATGACAAACTTATTTCCTAGAAATTAAAAAAAAAAAAGAGAGATACGATTATTTAACATAGTATAATATGTAGATGATAGTTAATTTAGCCAGAAAATGTTTCAATGATTTATTTTGATAAAGGCTGTTCATCTTCTCATTTTATGCATCCATTTGTGTTTTGAACTCTTCAAATATTTACCTTCAAAGATGGCCTATCCTAACTTGGCCCTAGCGAGAAATATAAAGTGTACAGGTAATTATAAAAAGTAATTAAACCAAGCTATTACATGCCTGTTAATTTTGGCATTTAAATTTTACTGCTATACTTATTGCATTAAGTATTTAAATATCACATACACTGGTATTTTACTTTGTGCTAAAATTTCAACATACACAGAAATTTGCAATATTATTAATACATGACCAGCTTAACATCTCCATACCTGTATTCTTAATGACTTGTCCCTTACCAACATTCAGGAAAAGTGTTTGGAATCAGTGAGTGAAAGGATAAAATTGTAACGATCAAAAACAAATATAATAATATACTCTTGAATGATTCATAATTTTGATTGTATACCAAGAGAGTAAAGACTCTCTCCTTCACGTAGCAACAACCTACAGCAGTATGATAATATTTATGAAAGTTTTGAAGGTTTCAGGGATGAACTAAAATACAGTCACCTGTCAGTAATTTTCGTCTGAAGCAACCAGTTTATAAAGTCTCGGGTGGCAAGACTATCGAGAACGGTGCTCATCTCATCAGAGAAAGAGCCGTCTGCGTGTCTGCGGCGGAGTTCTTCAACGAGGCTGACTTCTTCTGGGAAGCTGAGAAATGGAGGGGTAAAATCAGCATTTGGTTAAACGTTTCAAAGAAATGCTTATTGGTTGCCTGTCACTGGTAACCTGTGTAAGGGTCAGTGAGAAAACCATATGTTTCTATTTACAGAGGGCTTACTACAAAAAGCCTCATAGAAACTTGAATGACAGGTAGGGAATTAGGTAGCCAAGTGCAGAGCCAGGACCTGAAACAAAGCCCTTGTCTGTATTCCAGCTGCTTCTAAGAGTTTAGTGTATTGTCAACATAGAACTTATTATTGAAACTATTGATTTGTCTATATTCAGAAAGTGGACAAGGAAATGGCACCCCACTCCAGTACTCTTGCCTGGAAAATCCCATGGACGGAGGAGCCTGGTGGGCTGCAGTCCATGGGGTCACGAAGAGTCGGACACGACTGAGTGACTTCACCTTCACTTTTCACTTTCATGCATTGGATAAGGAAACGGCAACCCACTCCAGTACTCTTGCCTGGAGAATCCCAGGGACGGGGGAGACTGGTGGGCTGCCATCTATGGGGTCGCACAGAGTCGGACACGACTGAAGCGACTTAGCAGCAGCAGCAGCAGTTGCATATTCAGAAAAATATAGTATATCCTATAAAACTAATGATGAGCAAAACAGCCTTGCCAAGTACAGTCTTAAGGGATTAAACCTTAGTCTATATTAGATATTTTCTCTGACTGGTTTATTTAACAGAATTTTTGGTGTCTCTTTAAAACACTGTAAAATAATCTTGTGTGACTATTTTCGGATTGATTTTATAAATTTTATTGCTGCTGTTTTAAAAATCAGTGACAATACTAGTTCTCTTTTGTCTTGAGAGTTCCTTAAAGTCTCAATACGCTTATTGAAAATCTCACTAAAGACATCCCTGATGGTCCAGTGGTTAATACTCTGTGATTCCAACTGCAGGGGCCCTGGGTTGATCCATGGTTGATCCACATGCCATAAGGTACGGCAGAAAAACCCAAAAAACAAAAATCAAACAACTAAAGATAAAAATAGAGTGGAACATGAATTTCTTGATTTTCATAAATCAAAGTCAGTCAAAATGGTCACAAGAAAATGAGACAGTCTCTTTGGTCGGTGAGTCTGTTTGGCTGTGATAAGATGCAAGGAAGTACTTAAAGGTCTTAGGCTCATTTTCAACCATAATAATTTAATGATTACCTCTATGGTAGTCTCATAAAAAAATGGATACATTGTTAAATAGACGAATGTTTCCACATATCTTTGTTTTGAATGTCATTTCATTAAACATCTTTAGTTCCTTCCCGTCTTCATCACATTTTTACCTGAATACTTACTAACACATAAACTATGTAAATATTTTAAATGAAACTAAGTTTTCAGCATTATTTCTTCTCTTCCCTTATCCCTAGTTTTCTGGGACAGTCCTAGTTTAAGCTTATTTTCCTGGTGTAGTTATCAGAAACACTCTGTTTATCTTCAAAAGTATCCTGGACTGGCAAATTAATACCTTTTAATACAACTAATACTGGGGGATAAATAGTAACCTGTGTGACACTATCATTAATACTTGCTCTGAAAGATAGAACAGATGAAACTTTTGTAAACTGTCTCCCACCAACAGGAGTTATTTCCTTACTTTGTGAGACTATATTAATGGCTTCATAATGCAGATCCATTTATGGATAACTGTAATCTAAGTTTTCAGCATCAAGCAAAAAAAAAAATTAAATAAGAATGTACAGACTTACTCTCGCCTTCCTCGGCCTTTCACCAGCCAAGCAATGAATTCCTTGGCAGCTTGGCCTTCCAAATAAGAACTTACATCACTGGTAAAGGTCCCTTCAGCATGTCTCTCAAATTCATCATGACGTTTGGCAATGTTATTCCTGAAAGAAATGTGAAAGTTAAATTGAAGATCTGTCTCTTTAGCAATATGGTTCTCACCTATAAGCAATGGCAGCTTCGGGTTCTGGATTCTGTGTGGAGGGGGCTTAGAGGGAGATTTGGGGAGATGAGGTTGTGTAGCGGACTCATCAGAAAGCTGCATTAATTATCAGGAGTGAAGGTTGATGGGGGCAGTCTAATGACAATTAAGGGAGGCTAAGCTCCCTCACTCCACCCATTTTCACCTCCTCTGCTTGTCTGTGTCATTAATTCTTAAAGCTGCCCTTACTTCAGTCCACACGCATGAGGGCTAGCTACTGTGCCAGGCCACTTGCAAACAAAGCAGCAGCTTGTCATTTGTACACATGGGGCCGTGTGTGCATGCTCGGTCGCTCACTTTGTGACCCCATGGAATGTAGCCTGCCAGGCTCCACTGTCCATGGAATTTTCCAGGAGGGAATACTGGAGTGGGTTTCTATTTCCTACTCTGACACATGGAGTCAGAATTAGTTTATTGAATCAAAGGAAAGCAAAGGAGTGTCACAAAATGTCATTGAAAGGACCACATGATAATGGATTAAAGGAAATGTGTGATGGGCTAGCAGTGAGGAGAGCTAAGAAAATGACCCTACATCACCCTCAGGTGTGTACAGAATGCCCCGTGGAAGGGGTTGACCAGAAAGATGGTCAGTTGCTCCATCACATGTAAGCCCTGGAAGGTTTTATCTTAAACACAACAGAAACTGCCTGGGAGCTAGGATTATTTTACATTCATTTGCCAAGTTGTGGCATTGTCTCTCTAGAAATGAAGACAGTTTGCATTTTTTCAAATTTGTTATTTCTCCTGTTTCACCAATGCAGGCTCAGTAACTCGGTCATGTCTGACTCTTTGTGACCCCATGGACTGTAACCCACCAGGGTCCTCTGTTCATGGAATTTTCCAGGCAAGAATACTAGAGTGGGTTGCCATTTCCTCCTCCAGGGGACCTGCCTGACCTAGGGACGGATCCTGCATCTCTTATGTCTCCTGCATTGGTAGGCGGATTCAATACGATTGAGCCACCTGGGAAACCCCATCTGTAATCCTTAGGAAGAACTTCTAGTGTCTTCTTTGACCATGATCACCATCTTTCCTGTACTCTCCACTTTAAGAATTTTTGGTCAACAATCCTCTTTAATTATTCTTGCTGGTTTCTCTCTTTCTCTCTACCCTTCTCCATTCTATCCGGACAAATATATTCCTTTTCCTGATTTTTAGATTCCTTCAGCTACTTTGCATGCATAACTCCCTCCCTTTATGGGCCACCCTCCAAAGAAATTGTGAAATTCCACCATCCCTGTGAAACCCTTGTGGCTGATTTCCTCCAGTAGCCTCATGCAGCAAATACCCCAACACTGTCAAAGAAATTCAACATTAAAATGTATGCCTTACGATAGGCTTGTGTTCCTATGTGCCTTCTTCTCTCTTTATGCTGTGCTGCTAGGCTGTAATTTTAATGTGTATCTTGGATTGTATTCTACAAGAAAAAGACTGCATCTGTTTCCATTCCTTACCGTGATGAACTTGGCTAGAGGATACTTTGAATGTGATCATAGTCATAAGTTTGAACCCTACAAGAGAATGAATTTGCTCTTGTCTTTTGGTCAGGAATTAAATTCCTAACCTTGCAGTTTCATAAAAGTCAGCTTTCAGTTTTAAAGTAAAATGGGCAACAGAGTAAATATTGCTAAGACCAAAGTTGGGAAAATTATTTAAAGTCTATGTCCCATTTCAGGGTAGATAAGAGTTTTGAAGGGGTGACGTGTGGGACATGCAAAGGCATAATATGGAGGTTACCACCACCAAGCTTAAAAATCATCAGAATCAAGTGAGTTTATGAGCATTGTTTGATATGTATGATAACTTAAGTAAGTCAGGAAGAATTTTAGACATATTTAGGTAATACATTTGAGTGTACATTTCTGATCAGGTTCAAATTCTTACTTGTTTCTCTTGGTATTCATCAACCACTGCACAAAATCCTGGGCACGCCTGGAGTCCAGGTACTTGCTATAGTCACTGGTGAATGTGCCCTGCGAGTGGCGCTTGTCTTCATTGATCTGATCTGGATCGCTGAGCGAGTCGGTCTGGGGAGCTGGGAATGAACTGTGAAGAACAGTGATTGGTGCAACTATATCTCTCCTCAAGAGTAGATTCACTTGAGAAGCAGCTTCTCTACAAAATATAGAACCACATGAAGCTGGAAGGCAGGTTCCCTGAACATTTTAGTTGGCAGTTCAGAAAGACCTTAATTTGCCATGGGAATCCCATGGTTTTACCAGAGTTGAATATACTCTGATTTGGAATTCTAGCAACTGATTTTTCAACTGGCTTCTCTTTTTCTGAAATAGGATTAAATAAAGCTTTTTTTCAACAAATTCATTTACTCATTATGTTAATAATGCCAGAAGAGAGCAACACGCTTTGAATATTTTAAAAGAGTGAAGCGTCCCAAATCATTTTTATTTGGGCAGCAGATTTATATTCCAAATTCTGTTTTGCATATATTATTATAAAAAAGTAGCTCCATCACCTGGTTATGTGGCAGCTAATGGAAAGACAATTAAAAGTTCAGAGAAAGAAAAGAAAAAGCCCACTTGCTAATTTGAAACTATGTAGTGGATAATCCACATGCCAATAATCAACAGTTGGTTGGCATGGCTATGTAGGGAAATATTCAATATGATTAAGACTCAAAATAGAAATGAGATACTATTTTTACCTGTCAAATTAGCAAGGATTAAATACCGGGGAGGATATTGTGAGAGGAATATTTCTATAATGCCAGTGGGAATGTGCATGTGTATTAGTTTTCTGGAAAGCAAGTTGGCAAGATATTATAAAAAATTTAAACTCATTCAAATCCTTTGACATAATTATTTTACCACTAGAAATAAATCCTCAGAAAATAGTAAGAAATGTAGGAAAAATGTTATTGGCAGGCTTTTTGTAGGAAAATTTGAAGAACTCTTAAGTATTCAAAAGAGGAGGGGTAGCTAAATAAATATTGTACATTTATCAGATGAAATAATATGTAGTGATTAAATATCACACATTTAATAGATATTTGTAATGTTATAAAAATAATCTAACAATACAATTCTTGGAGAAAAAATACAATACAAAGCTGTAAATGACCTGGGATGTATTTATATATAGTACAAGCATATTGTCTATCATGAATGTGCATGTAAAATTTCTTACTAATTTTACAATTAATAGGAAACAATGTTATTTTTTAAAATAAATAAAAAGAAAAAGTTGGTATGAATAATTAAAATGTTCTACCATGCAGTGTGAGTGATGAATGGACAGATAGGATCAGCCAAAGATTTCGAAGAGCTATAATTTCCCATGTATCATATTTTTCAACATTCTCCACTCCTTTGGTTAGGAAATAACATACTCCTATCTATACTCCGGAAAAGCCTTTATCACGTTGATACTTTAAACATTTGAAAACTGTGCAGGGCATTTATTCCAAATTACTGAGACCTACTTACTAGTCACAGTTATCTTGGGCTGTATTATAAGCATAGTGCTATGTTAATTCAAATCTAAAGATTTAATACCTGGATTTCTCCTCTGTGTCCTGAAGGGAACGTTGCCAGCTGCCTTGTACCAGCATCACAAACAATCCAGCCACAAAGTAAAGGCTTTTCATTTTTGCTGCCTGTTTAAACACAGAGTCAGGGGAGACATAAAGACACTCAACCATATTTAAAAGTGTCAGGTGAATTAGTTGAGTTTTGACTAAGTAAATATTGAGAGTAGAAAGAAAAAACTAGTCATCAATTTTATTTTGATTATATTTCTAGCTTAATTTAAAATATTATAATATGTTTTCCTTGCAGGGTTTTTTTTTGTGGCTAAAAAGAATACAAAAGATGTGTAGCACTATGGAGCTTTTTCATTAGTGTAGGATACTTCTGTTAATAATTGGAAGGCTCATTTCCAGACTTGAAATTAAAAATGTCCATGATAAACATTGAAAATACCCACTGTAGATGATATGCTACATATGGTTAGCTTGAATGGCACCTTATCCATGAGCCCACCCTCTTCACTATCAGTCTGGCTTTCAATTAATAGTCCTTCACTTCCAAGCGTTTACATTATACTGCATTTCAACCATCTTAAAGCAGCCTCAGGCTACAACTTGGCATACCAGCTGTCGGTTCAGATGTATTATTCATTTATATTTTAAATAGTGTAACTTGGTCTAGACTTTGTAATTATAAAGCGGCCAACAGATTTGAGGTATTTTAGGGTGCTTTGACCTGTTCTAAATTAAAGGAAAAAAATCATTTTAAAGACAAGCAATTTGCAACAAGAACTAATGCTTCTGGCAACTTGAACAATCACAACTAAGAAACTAAGAGATCACTGTCATAAAGAAAATTAATGCTTGCTTCTGAAGTCTTGGAAGTCCCCAGGTTGTTTTATAATTGGATTGAGTCCAGGATGTGTCATTCATTGCTAGTGACACCCTAGACCGTGTTGCGAGATACCTTGCATCATAAGCAGATGCCCCGTGAGGGCATAGGATGCCAAGGACATGATGATGTACTGTGGATGGGGTGGGGTGGAACCAGCATGAGTGTGGGGCAGAATGACCCCACAGGACAAGCACCTCTACTTTCTGAATGAAAACTTCAAGTCCAGTGTTTGTTGTAAACTTCTCTCTGCTTCTTTCAAGCCCGACCATATTTACTTTGAGAAGTGGGGATTTCAATCCAAGTTTGATTATGCTTATTTGTTAAAAATTTGACTGAGTATTTTTAGCAAATGGCATTTGGTTTGAAATGAGTATTTTACAAATATTATCATTTTAAACTATCAACCTTGTCTTTAACATCTTAGCCATACTTCCTATCTTTCTTTGGCATTAAAACATGAGGACTGTAAATACCTGCAGTGGTATTTTTATTTTTCCTTTGAAATGTTGCCTTTTAGATTCAATGATCAATTAGATAAAGCAACACAATAGGCATTACATGTTCATCCTTTATTCACCAATATTCAATTACTAATTTGGTGTGCTTCTGTGCTTCAGTTTATACAGTTGGCAAACTTTGGAAACCTTGCCAAATATATAGGCAGGGTCTTTGATTGCAATTTTTAATTATAAATTCATATTTTCAGAAACATAAAAAATTAAAGCAAACATTCCTCTTTAGGATTACATCATTGTTGGAAAGTCAACTGAAAACTATAATTGCTTTCATGTAATGTCCTTAAAGGCTTTACAATATCTTCTATTATATTCTCTGGAGGCAGATATGGAGCAGGTAGTTTCTGGGAGAGCTGGTATAAGAAACAACAATACAGAAGTCAGTGTTTGAAGTCCTCCCGAGGCAGTAGAATATTTATATTCAAATAAGTAACTGATTTTTGAAACTTTATTTATTCACTGTGTAAAAGTCAACAGAATTGTGAAATATTTAAGAATAAGGATTTTTGAATACTGCTACTTGAGAAAGCAAACATTTGCATCATTTTGGTATCAAAATCTCATTCAGTAAGGAGAGACTTTCCAATTACTCTCCCACCCCTGCTTTAGCCTACAGAGAGAGTCTGCAGTTTAATAAAACCTATATATTTCCACTCAAATTTAAAAGGAGATGTGGTACCAATCTTATTTCCTAAATAGGAAGTCTTTGGCAAAGATTAATCTTTGATCTAGGCAAGGTGACATACATTATATAGTATGTCCCTAAGTATACTGGTGCCATAGGCCAAATAAATTCTTTTAAAACTGGCTAGATAATTTCTTCTCACAGGTGTTAATTAGGATGTGTGGAAGAACACACACCACATGGAACTTCCCTGGTGATCCAGTGGTTAAGACACTATGCTCCCAATACAGGGGCCATAGGTTCGATCCCTGGTCGGGAAACTAAGATCCTGAATCTGATGGGGAGAGGTGAAAACCAGCAAACACAAAAAACACCATGAAATCATTTTCTCACTGAAGATCTTTGTAAAGTTGTTCCTTGTCCTTAAGAGCTTAAATAGGTACTTTAGAACATCTGATTTTTTTTCTTAAGGTATTTACTAAAATTTCATTTTGAAATGTAGACATTTTAGATAGTTTATTTATTACTATTGGTCCCCAAAACATAGTAATTATTAATCTGTGCTTTTATTCAGCTCCATCCGCAGAATTCCCAATAACTGATGACATTTCTTCTCTGCCCTAAATACGCTATGTCTTATCTACAAAGAACTGATTTTATGGACTTTGATTTCTTGATAGCCTTATCAGAAATTTGAATATTTGAATGATGCTGTTGATTCTGCTCTTCTGGAAAACCATACGTTTTCATTGGTAAGAATCAATTACTATTATAACCTCTCTAATGGGCACATTTCTGCTGTTTAAAAGGCGCCTTCTGTTCAAAACAATATACACATTTATCGAATCCAAAGAAAAATATTTGTTTTTCAAAATGTCACCACTGATTTTTAAAATGCAATTTTCATTAGTTAAATTTTGTAATAAGTGTCTTGATTTGAATCTTTGTTTTTCTTTCTATCTCATATCTTTTCATTGAATTATTTCTTTGACTCGCTTCATTTCAATTCTGCCCCGCGTATTATAATAACAAAGTATAAGTTGAAAAAACAGCACTTTAATTCATAATACTTTGCCCCCTTACGAACACTTCACTGTACCCTAAACAGAATGTACAATCTTACAATCACTCATTATTACTCTTACCTTCTGACACCAGGAGGTGGAAGAGAGCAGGTGGAGAGAGTGAGCCCTTGTCTGGGTGTACAGTGGCCTGAGTTCTGTAGTTGTGCACCAAAGCTCACTGCCTTTATATACTCTCCAGCAGTGTTGAGCCTTGCAGATATTACGCTGACAATATAAATTTTTCATCTGTGAATAATGGGTTTTTGTTACAAACGATTTCACTCACCCACTCACTTTGCTCATCTGCATAATAAGCCTATATTGGGTGGGAACTCGGAGACCAGGAAACTTTTTATTTACTCTTGCTTTTTTTTTTTGGTTGAGAATGGAAAGGGAAGTTTGGAAATTCACCTTCACTCTTGATCAGGAATGAAAATCACTTAAGTACTCTGATGTGAATTTTTATGTTGCAGACAAAAGAATGTGAAATCATATAGTCCATGGCCAACACTCTTTAAGCATAGCCTTATTTGAGGGTCTTAAAAGCCCTTCTTTGCTATTTAGTTATAATGAATTTATCTTAATAGAATAATCAATTCGTTCTTTCATCTATCCAAATAATAAATCACTCACTCAAAACATTAAGGATCTTCTCATCAACACTATATGAAATTAATTTGTATTATTTTGGTGAGAAATTTTAAAGAATATCAATTAAGACTTTTCAATTAAGAATACCAATTAAGACTGTTGTTTAAAATGGGATTCAGGGAGAAAAGATAAAGCAAAGTGAGGATTAGACATCCGAGATGGGTGATGCTAATAAGACAAGGTCTAATATTTCTTTTTTCTTCCAATGCATATTTAAAGGCTAACTATTGAAAAGAGAGCTGGAGACTAATTTTCAAAAGAATGAGTTACTACATATATGTCATATTACTGAGCTTTGTGATCTGCCACTTAAGACTTCAGTGATCTATGGGATTTAGCAGATACGAGTCTGATCACCTTAGAGAAATGGGAAAATGGGAAATGATCTGGACAGACAGCATGAGCCAGTGTTAGTGTAATTAGATTTTAGTCTGGCTGCTATCAATAAGCTGTGTGGCCTCAGTCAAGTCACATACTCTGTTTATGCTTCTGCTTCCTGTTAAGAAATGAGAGTGTTGTTGCTTAAATCAATCTTCTAAACTAAAAATTTGCTTTCATTCAAAAAAAGCCTTGCAACCTTTGCTAACTAGATTCCGACACTCTAACATAATCAACTGCATGATGAAACTTGCACAGCGGTAAATCAGAGACAATTATAGAAATATTCCCAACGAACTTAAACAGTTCCCTTTGTGGATTGGACCCACCGTTGGATGTAGAGCTGTTTAAACTCCATAAGAGATCAGTTCTTTGTGAAATTAGGTAACCTCAGGAAGGGGTATTCGTGCTGGTAATTTCTGGTGGTATATCATTAATGTTAGCTTTGCCATTAGAAGTGCGGTTCAAGCACCAGTATAACCTGGGAGTTTGCCAGAAATGCAGACTCTCAGGCCCAAGCCCAGACTTACTGAGTAATTTGTATTTTACTAAGCTTCCCAGGCGATTCATATGCCTGTTAAAGTTTGAGAAGCACGACTGTATAAAATACCTATCTCATTTCCTTCACCTTCTCCCTGGGCTTGCTGGAGTTTTGACCTGAGGACTCCTTTCACCAGCAGAGGGGGTGAAAGAGCAGAGAACTGTGGCACACCTCAGGGCCGGCTGGATCCTCACCGACACATGCTGTAATGACTTGAAAATGTGGATTAGTTTGACATAGGAGCAAATTGTTCTTCCCTCTGGCCTCAATCCTCATGTGTGTATCGGCCATATTTGTCTTAAATTGCTTGACATTCAGTTTTATTTTTTTCCCTTTGCCTCTTTGAATAGAGGTTTCTTACCCTCTTTCTGTCTCTGTCAGTCCGTCTGTCTCTCTTTCCTTTGCAGATGCTATTTGTTTGTGGGAGCAGCCCTAGGAAAGGGGCCTTGTGATGCTGTGCATAAGGGCCTTAACATGGCATCTGGCATCTCAGTAAATTCCCTCTCCCAATAGCTCACCACAAAACTCCTTTTGAGCCCTCCACTCTACTTTCTTTCTCTTATTTCAGAAGTGACTATGCTCACTTCTTTCAGGAAATTTCCTCTAGTGTCATCTATCTCTAGCCCAACAACACTGATTCCTGGGGGTCTCAATACCATTAACAACCAGCATTCTGAGAGGATAGAAGCACTAAGAGTCCCACTGAATACGGCACGTCTCTCCTCCCTTGGAAGGAGAACTCAGGCTCCCTCATGGACATTGTATGGTCAGAAATTAAGAGAAACATCAGGTGCCAGTTGGACTAGTGGATCTTCTTCCAATGACTGTCCTTATATCAACCTCCACTTGGTATTCAGTTCCTATCATTGCAGTTATTCAGGCAGGAAAAGTGGTGACCCTATATTTCTGTAACTAGTTTTAAAAAGCTTGTCTGGGAGCAGGAAAGTCCTGGGAGATGTCATCTAGAGTTCTCCCATCAGGCTGTGTGGGGAGTACCTGGATATGGCCACAAGATAGCTACAATATGCCTTTCTGAAACATCCTTTAACTTGAAATGGGTTTGGGTGGACTCCGGGAGCTGGTGACGGACAGGGAGGCCTGGCGTGCTGTGGTTCATGGGGTCGCAAAGAGTCGGACACGGCTGAGTGACTGAACTGAACTGAACTGAAGTCATTTAAAATATGAGTATTGTATGGAGCAGTGTGCAAAAACATACATCAAGTTTTCAGGTAAAGTAAATGTCTACTCAAAGATCTCTTGTTTTCTTTATGATGTTTAAGGTTCTCAGCCTGGGCCATTGCATGGAGTCACACACTTGGCTTAATGTTCTACTCATACTATCTTGAAATTCTTAATAATTTTTGAAAAAAGATTCCACATTTTTGTTTTTCAGTTGATGCCACAAATTAAGTAGCAAATTCCTCTTAGGATCTCACCTCACAAAATCATAGGGTGCAGGGGTCTTGCATATTTAGTTTCATCAGTTTCCCAAGAAACTTGGGTTGAAATGTTTGCGAATGGCAAAGATCCAGGTTCACTGCGCACTCTGGTAGCAAGCTGATGGACCAGGGGAATGAATGCTCATGCATTGCTGATGGGAGTAAAACATGTCACAGTATGTTTGGGGCACTAGTAAACAAAAGCACAAATACCTATCACCCTTCAGCCCAGTAAGGCTGAAGCACTATTCTGGAAATTTATCCCATCTATATTCCTACATATATATGCAATGATGTAGGTACAAAGTCCTTTTTTTTTTTTTTTTGCCATATGATAGAAGAATGATTTATTAGAATAAATCCCGAGACAAATCATATAATATAACCATTTTTTGAAAGATATCCATAAGACCACCTGAGGACAAATGCACAGAGGTGCCTCCAAGAATCCAGACAAATAAGATACCGACCCCCCAAGGTGAAGGCTGAAGGGGAGAGGAGCATGAATTTGTGAATAAAAAAGTTGTACAGTGATCACCATGGGGGGCGGGGGACAGGTGGTGGTGAGGGGGGTGTGGACCCAGGTGAGGTGAATGGACTGGTCACTGCTTGTTTCCAGGGGACAGCTGTGTGGGGCGTATGGGAGGGGGCACCAGGATAGCATCTTCTCCTTGTGGACTCAGCAGACTCGCGGGTGGGACAGGGCACAGGCCCCACTGACACACACATAGGCATCGGGGAGGGGCACAGTGCCTGGGCATTGGGCTCCACATCCGTTAGAGGTAGACACAGACATATGGCATCACCCACCAGTGGCCCAGACTTGCACCCACTGGCCTCTGGTCCAGCCTCGGTGACCCCGCGCTCAGCAGTCGGTCCCTTCTCTCAATCAACATTCCTGCAGATGCCAGGCGGGGTGGGGGCACTCCTACCCCAAGATGGTCTAGGTGGGGCGGCCCCACCCCCATCAGCCACAGCCAATGGGCTCTTTGGCTTAGAGGCTCCAGAAATATCAGCCGCCCCCTCCACCCCCAGGAGGGGGCCATGCTCTGCTCCTTGGCTCTTTCTCAGCTGAGAGAATCCTGAGAAATGAATCTGTTCCTGGGGGGCTGTCCCCACCCCCACCCCACCCCCACAAGACTGGGGCGCAGAAGCCTGAGGTGCACCCAGTTAATGCCCCCAGAGACCAGAGGACTGGGGAGGGTGCACTGTCCAGGGAGCTTCTGGAAGCCCGCGTTTTGCCCACTTTGGTCAACTGCTCACCTCCCCCGGTGGTTCCCCAGAACCACAGGATCCAGAGGCAGGGCCTGCATCCCTCCCCGGACGCGCCTGGGGTGGAGCTGTGCCTGGGCTCGCCCTGAGCACAGACGTGTGCCCGGCACGTGTCTGCGTGCATGGTCGCCTGGCCCATACGCTCAATGAGCTTGGCAGTTGTGTTACCACCAAAGGCTCGGAGGGGTGGAGTTCCTGCCCCAAACATCTCCACAGATTGCACCCCTGCCCAGGTCACTGGACTCAGCCCAGCCCAGCCCGGCCTCTGCCAACCTCGAGTCCTGGGGCATCACGAGGTGTCCCCCGACCCCCGGATCTGTGTTTGGCATGAAAGACTGCACCGCCCAGTCCCTCTCCCCCAGTGTGGTCCGGGCCAGCGCAGGGGCAGCAAGCACGTGTCCCCCCCAGCCACGAGGGAGAGCGGGGCCCTTCCAGGCCCAGGGAGCTGCTGCAATGACACAAAGAATGCTTTCCTTCAAACTAAAGACAAAATGACAGGGATGGAGGGGCACCGACATGCTGGCGCTGGGCTTCAGCCACACCTGGAGCTGGGCTAGGAGGCCAGCGGGGTGGGGGTGGGGGCGTACAGTGTTCTGTATTGCGGCAAATGGATAGTAGAAACAGGTTGGAAGTACTATAAGGGGCCATTAATAGAGCAGTTTCTAGAAAAAAATGAGGAAGCCATTTATTATTAAAGTGACATTGCTCAGTCGTGTCCGACTCTTTGCGACCCCCTGGACTATAGCCTACCAGGCTTCTCCATTCATGGGATTTTCCGGGCAAGAGTATTGGGGTGGGTTGCCATTTCCTTCTCCAGGGGATCTTCCCGACCCAGGGATCGAACCCAAGTCTCCCGCATTGCAGGCAGACGTTTTACCCTCTGAGCCACCAGGGAAGCCCCACTTATTATTAATGTCAATATGGAAAGACTCTAAGATATGTTGTTAGGTGAAAATAGGACGGTTTATGGATATATAGTAGGTTACCTTTTTGTGTGTGTTAGAAGAGAGAAAGGGACAAATAGATGTTTATTTTCTCATCACTGTGATTTTAAAAATTCTAAGGATGCACAAGAAATTAATAAAAGTGCTTACCTGTAGGAGGCAGTGTGGAGCAGTGGGCTAGACAAGACCAGAATACAAATAATACTTCTAAATACTGATTTTCCCACTTTTGGAAAAGGTTACACTTTAAAGCTAAATGTACAGCTACACTTTGACCTAGTAATCCTACTTCTAAGTGTTTTGCCCAAAAGAAATGAAAAAATATATGCACAAAAAGACTTGTACAAAAATATTCACAACAGATTTATTTAAAACAGTTAAAAGCTGGAAAGAACCAAATTATCCATCAGCAAAAGGAAAAATGGACAAATTGTGGTACTGAACAATAACTGATATTGTCTGCAATATGGATGAATTTCATAGATATGATGCGGAGTGAAAGAAGCTGGACTCAAAACACTACATACAGTATGAATCCATTCATAGAAGTTCAGAAGCAAAACTAAAGTTAAATAAAATGCAGAAGTGTGGTTTTCTCTCAGAAGAGGAGAATCATCTGGGGGTAACTTTCTGGGGAGGTGGAAGTATTCCATGTTGTGAAAGGGGAATGCTTTAGCAAGGATGCCCAGTTGTCAAAATGGTGCAGCCAAGAGTTGTGATTTCAATTTATGAAAATTCTATCTAAGAAAAAGATGGCAAAATTAAAAAGGAGCATGATATGTGGGTGGAGAGCATGGCAGAATGTCGATAATTTTTGAAATTGATGAGTTATTACTGTGAAGTTTTATTATGTGATTGTATTTATACATGATTGGAATTTTCCAAGATAAAAAGTTAAATATAATAATAAAATAAAAACTATAATGAAATAAATGTGAAGGAGTGGGCCATTAGCACCAGTTACTCTGGTCTTCCCCGATGACTCAGTGGGTAAAGAATTCATTTGCAATGCAGGAGACACAGGAGATGCTGATTGGATCCCTGGGTCAGGAAGATCCCCTAGAGGAGAAAATGGAAACCCACTCCAGTATTCTGGCTGGAAAATCCTATGGACAGAGAAGCCTGGTGGGCTGCAATTTATGGGGTCACAAAGAGCCGGACATGACTGAGCAGAGCACAGTGGGAGCAATCATTCACTCTGGAAGTAAAAGAGTCTGACTCTTCGTTACCAAACATGAGCTGGGTAAAGTAAATGAAGTTCAGGCACTCATGGCGGCCTCAAACTTGAAAGTAAAATGGTAGCACAGGCCCGGGTCTTGGTAACAGAAAAACCACTGCAATGAAGGCAGGACGCGAGAACCACCATTCAGAGGTGATGGAATAGTGCTCCCAGCTCTTTTCTACCATTTTTAAGGCCTGTCGTGAGAGTATGCCTCTGTCCTGTCACGAAAGACTTAATAGTGACCACTAACACTTTCCCGATGAGGAAAATTTTGGTTTGAGGTCCATTTTGGTTTCTCAGAGGTAATCCTCTCAATATGCATGCTATCCTCTTCTCCATAAGAAGGGTCTTTTGAAAATAGTCTGTGAGCCTGTAAAAAATCACTCTCCCCTATCCCCCAAAATTGTCTATAGCATGTGAAAGGAAACTTTACATTAACTCAGATTTTTTTTTTTAACTTTGAAGAAAAAAATGTAGCCATTTAACAAAAGCCTTTGAAACTTTTGAAATTAAGTATATAGCCTGTAATGATCAGATGCTTTTCAAGTCTCCTGAGTGTCTTGAGGAGTTCAGGGGTCCAGGGGCAATAAAAGAAGAACACTGCAGAGTGTGGGAGGGTGTTGTTGCCAAAGGATGTGAGATATATTGTTACTGAGAGATATTTAAGAAATAGCCGGTGACCCATTCATCTGGAGTGATTCTGAGGAAGCCTGCTGGGTGGGGGAAAATTCTGTAATAAGACCAGCAGACAGTTCCTCAATACCTGACCCCCACCACCCACTACAACCTCAAGGCTCCGAGACCCTGTAGACAGCCTAGCTCACAATTTGGAGGAGGGGACCAAGCAACATCATGGCTTTGCATACGTTGATTTTATCTTTGGTTAGATCCCGGGTATAATGAGATGTTTAAAATTGTTCTAAGTTTCAGTTGTTATTTTTATTCATAAAGGGAACAAGAAAGAGAAAAACAAAATCACACTGATACAAAATAATCATCTCATAATTTATATCAGAATATATATTTATATGTATAAATACATATATATCATTGAATACATGTGTTATGCTTCTATTTTTTGCATATTGTAGCTATAAAAAACAAACCATATGTCATTACATTTATCCAACCTCTTGCTCATCTGGAAAGACTCTTTTCCCTCAAGCTTCTAAGAGTGTTTAATGTGAACCAATTAAAACATTGCAATTTTTCAAAGGCTTCTGTAAAAGGAAGTAACTTCAGTCATTAAAATATTTAAAATTTGAAATCTCTATACTAAAAAATGCAGAAAATGCAAAATGGAGTTATAAACACTTTTTCTTATTCATGATGTCTTGTAATCATTCTTGCCCCCCGCCTGAAATTTGCTCAGTGCTGGTGCTGCCAACTCATATTTTATCAGATATATTGTAAAGATATGCCCAGGTTTTTTTGGTGATATTGAAATGTTATAATCATAGACTGAAGGCTAATTTATAAAGTCCTCTAGGCTATTTTCCTATTTTTAAGTAGAATTTTATCTAATTTAGAAGAATTCATTGTTTAACTATTTTATTCTTCAAACATACAAAATTAATATCTATAATTTAATTTTGTAATAATTACCCCCCAAATTTGTCTTTGCTCTCATAAACAGTTCTATGGCCTCAGTACTGTGTTCTCATCCTAACTCTTTCTGGCTGAAAAGTAAATTTTTTCTTTGTTGCCATATTGTCAGAGGAAAGGAAGTAAACACTGATTTCTCACTTCCATTTTAATTAATTTTTTTTATCTTTATAGAGCACACCAGAGTATTAACTGTGAACCCCTTTCTAATGTTGAAGAAAGATAGATTCTCCCTTACTTTCTCATAAATCTAGTCCATGATCACCAGCATCCTCTTTCATAGAAGTCAAAGTCTGGATCTTATACCTTTTTCTCCACCACTTTCTCTCAACACTAGGCATAATACATCACAAAAAAGGTAACTCGCTGACTATCTTAACTTTTGCTTTAATTTATTAAGCACCAATTTGATTCAATGTTTTTCTGGACAATTATCCTACATAAATGTATCCTTTAGGACAGTTGACATTAATGAAAACAATCATGTACAAACTATGATTTCAGGGCAATGTTTGATTTCACACCTGGATGAAACTGTAATAGGCATTCATTTTGATGGGTTACCAACCACCTGATTAGGTGATTGCTTTTTTTTTTCATTTTCACTCGAAATTCATATATAGGCTTAATTATAGGCAACAGATTTAGAAAATAATGATAATTTGAAAAGATTTCTATTGTTTAAGGACAGATTGTTTTTAATATTTAAGAGATGAGGAACAAGTCCTCTAAGATAATAGAGATAGCTACCATGTATGAATGTCTACTAAAAGCAAAAATCTCTGAATATATCACTGTCTAATCTTTGTGACCCCAAGGACTGTAGCCTACCAGGCTCCTCTATCCATGGGATTTTCCAGGCAATAGTACTGGAGTGGGTTGCCATTTCCTTCTCCAGGGGATCTTCCCAACCCAGGGATTGAACCCGGGTCTCCCGCATTGTAGACAGACGCTTTACCATCTGAGCCACTAGGGAAGTCCATAATACACAGTAAGTTAAATATTTCTGCCTCTATATTACAAGTAATGATTCAGGGGCTTAGAATAGGCAACTAAGTTGCTTAAAACCACTTGCTATGAATCCAGATCATATGGCCTTTCTAGAGGAAGACTGCAAAGCAGTGGTGGGAGTCCAGGCAAGATCTCCTAACCCCCTCAGAATCTCCCTTGGCTTCTGTCTGAATCCATTTACAGCCACCAGATGCCCAAGACAGAAAGAGGTCTAAAAAATAAACAATTGGCAATTCCAGGTACTTTATAGTTTAGCTTTTATTTCAAAACCGTATGATTCACTGGTTTTTGGTTTATTCACCGTGTTGTATAACCATTGCCACTGTCTATTTCCAGAACATTTTCATTACTGTCAAAATAATCCCTGTACCCTTAGCAGTTGTTCCCCATTGCCCCTTTCCCAGCCCTTGACAACCACTCATCTACTTTCTCTCTGTATATTTGCCTATTCTGTGAACATCTCATATAAATAGAATCACTCAATACATGGACTTTTGCATCTGATTTCTTTTACTTAGCATAGTATTTTCAAAGTTCATACATGCTGCAGCATGTGTCAGTATATCATTGCTTTTTATGGTTGCATAATATTCCATTATGTGTTTATAGCACTTTTTGTTTAACTCTTCATCAACTGATGAACATTGGGTTGTTTCCACTTTGGGGCTATTATGAATAATGTTGCTATAAATATTTGAGTGCAAGTTTTGTTTGGTTCTGTTTTTAATTCTCTCAGGCAAAGTAGAATTCTGGAATTCTAAAGAAGAAGTCTAGAAGTAGAATTGATGGGTTATGTTTAACTTACTGAGAGACTGCCAAATTGCTTTCCAAAGTGACTGTGGAGGTTTCATTTTTTTAAGAATCAGATCTATGAGTTTTGGAGATGTCACCCAGTTGACTTTTCACCCTTTTAAACAGCTATAGATTTCACTTTCTGGTGAAGAAGCTGGAACATTGAAAGAGCATAGGATTGAGAGCGGAGTATGGAAATGGGACAGGTCTTGGCAAAGAGAGCTTGTTCCTATAGTTTTCTGTAGATTGATGTGAAAACAGAATGGGAGGAGCAAAGTAGGAGGCGGCTTGAGGTTGGCTATTTGAAAAAGTCGTTTTGGAAGAACTGCTATGCTGAGTGCAGTTGAGCAGGAAGTTGGAAGAACAGAATTTAAGATGCAGAGAAGTGAATATCTGGTATTTGGAAAGTCTAAGTGTTTTGAATGCTCATAAGGTGTAAGGTATGACTGAAGGGAGTGAATTCCATGGGTTCCTCTCTTCTTTGTCAAGAGGTATGGAGGTGTGAATGACAACCAGTTAAATAAGTATAACAAATTTTAATTTTTTAAATTGAGATTAGGAATATTTCTTTTATCAGCAATGAGGATGAATCAAAACAAATATTTATAAAGTACCCAAGAGCCTAATCTGAAATGTACTCTTCTCTTTGATGAAAAACTTGAGTCTATTGATTCTAGAAAGGATGTCATAATTATTATGTCATCTATGCTGAAAATCTTTACAAATGGAGTTTCTTAAACTAGATTTTTGAAACACTTATTGAAATTAAATTGTATGACAAAATCAAACTGTTTAAAGTGAACGATTCAGTGGCATTTAGTACATTCACAATGTTGCGCAACCACCAACTCCACCTAGTACAAAAACATCTCAATCACTCCAAGAGAAAATACTCCTTATTCATTAAGCAGTTTCTTCTCATCCTCAGGCAACTACTAATTTGCATTCTGTCTTGTGGACTTACCTATTCTGAATATTTCATAAAAATGGAATCATAGGGAGGCCTTTTGCGTCTGGGCTTCTTTCACGTAGCTTGTTTTCGAGGTTCATTCACATTGTAGCATGTATCAGTACTTCATTTCTTTCTATGGCTGAATAATATTCATTATGTGTATATAGGACAATTCATTTGTCTGTTCATCTATTGATGGATGTTTGGGCTGTTTCCATCCTTTGACTACTGTGAATCAGTGCTGCTAAGAATATGCTTATACATGCATTTGTCTGAGAACCTGTTTTCAATTCTTTTGACTATACATCTACAAGTGGAATTGCAGGTTGTACAGTAATTCTATGTTTAACTTTTAGGAGAGCTACTATACTGTTTTCTGTAGCAGCTGAACCATTTTACACTCCTGCCAGCAATATATTAGGGTTCCAATTTATCCATATCTTTGCTGACACTTTTCTCTTCTTTAATAGCCAACTTTGTAAGTATAAAGTGGTATTTCATTGTGGTTTTGATCTACATTTCCCTAATGACTAAGGATATGGAACATTTTTTCATGTGCTTATTGATCATTTGTATAACTTCTTTGGAGAAATGTCTATTCAAGTCCTTTGCTCATTTTTAAATTGTGTTGTTGAATTGCAAGTGTTCCTTATATATTCTAGATACTGAACCTTAAAAATATAGATATGTATGTATATACATATACATATGTACTTATGTATATTTAAATATGTATATTATACTTATAAATACATAAACAAACTATGTATATGATATATGAAGTTCTTTTTAAAAAATGAATAAAATTTCAATGAAAAGATTATGCATTTCAATAAATTACACATATTAACAGCTGAAGACATAGTTCCATGACTTTACTTATTTTCTGGGAGCTATGACAGGAATATGTGGATATTGAATATCTAAGATATAAGGTTTACCACACATCTTTAACACTTTGATGATAAATTACTAATACTTGTTAAGAGGAAACACCATGCAAAAGATTCTATGTCAAGGAAATGATACTAGGGTAGCAGGTTTCACTGGGCACAGCTTTTCCACCAAAGATTATGTAAACAATGTTTTATGGCTCCTGATGCTGTAACTTGAGAAAGTAAATAACAAAAGTACTCCGGATATGTTGAAGGTGCTTTGGCAACCTGGAGGTCCATGTGATTTTTTTTTTTTAAACATACACTGATAGCCACTAACTAAAAACAAAAGAGAGATACAAAATGCTTATTTTCATGGAATTTTGAAGTTTCCACATTTTTTTTTTTTTCTAAAAACCTAATCTGAAGGAATAAAACCTCAGGTTTAGACTTCCATTGTTTATTTTTGGAGCCTCTGCTTTGGTAGTCTGAGTGCTGTTGGCAAGATACACCCGATTCCAATTTGGGGCCCATTCTTGTGTGATCTCTTCGGAGCGTCCCCCTTATTCTGCCCCCTTCTGCGGCTCCATGGCCATAGTGTGGGAGCTGGTAGGACAGGTGTGTGAAGGTACAAGGCAGGGGTAACAGCAGAGAGAAAACATCCAGAAGAAATACTGATGAGTGGAGGAGAGGTGATGGGGAGATTGGAACGCTAATGACATTGTGAGTCCAGTCACGAATTGTATTTACATATTGGATGGCTTTCCTCTACATACACAAAATTTTGCTGGAGCCAGAAACAAGATGCACACACAGTAGAAATCATCGAATTATAGAGAGGGGCACCATACTCCATTTTCCAAGCCACCCTACCAATGTTTATTTAAGCAGTCACTTAATGGCTACTCCATTAACTGTGCTTAAATTCTAATAGTGACTGAGGGCCTGCCACTAGGGTTGTGTTTATTGATAATCTATATTGAACATTGATTGATGGCAGTAATATGTAACAAAGCCACCTGAAAAGGCATTCCGCTTGGTCCTCTGGAATACCTGATAAATGGCACTGTCCTTGTTCCATGGAGTTGTAGGAAGACCATGGTCCAGCAGATTTGAATTTAGGAATCTTCAGTGGACTCTGTAATTTGATTTAATTTTCCTAATAAGAAATACACATATTTTAATTTTTTAAATTTAAAATTATAACTTTACAGTTTGGAGAATTAAGTGGAATAATGTATATGGAGTACTTGATATGTAATTGACATTCAAAAATAGGCAATTAAATTATTACTTAAAATAGAAATTAATACCCGTAGACCAAATCTGGCACACAGATCAATTTTCTTTACTCATAAATTAGTTATCAGGGGTTCAAAATTGAGAGAGAGTTTACATTTAACAGGTCAGTTTTCAGGCTTCTCTTGACAAAAATCAAGTTGGGAAATAATAGGCCCATATTGTCACTTGCAACACTTTGAGTCAGTACTGGTTATCCTTTTAGAAACACTTACCAGCTTGTTTGAGTCCCATCCTTAGGTTACTGAGACCCTGCTGACTCCCTCTTTGGTTTGCTTCATTCTGATTGCCTAGCTGACCTCAGCAGTTACTTGAGATGCAGAACTCTACTCCAAGGCATCTGTTGCACTTGTCCAAGATTCTCAACTAGAAATTTAATTCATATAAAATCAATCTCACTAAGGAAGATGGTGAGTGGTGATGGCAATTCCTTTGTGAATATTACCATATTGTTGCTGTTGTTCAGTTGCTAAGTTGTGTCTGACTATTTGTGACCCCATGGACTGTAGCATGCCGGCTCCTCTATCCTTCACTATCTCTCAAAGTTTGCTCAAATTCATGTCCCTTGAGTCAGTGATGCTACCTAACCATCTCATCCTCTGCTGCCCCCTTCTCCTCCTGCCTTCAATTTTTCCCAGCATCAGGGTCTTTTCCAATGGGTCAGCTCTTTGCATCAGGTGGCCAAACTGTTGGAGCTTCAACTTCACTTTCAGCATGAGTCCTTCCAATGAATATTCAGAGTGATTTCCTTTAGGATTAACTGGTTTCATTTCCTTGTAGTCTAAGGGACTCTCAAGAGTGTTCTCCAGCACCACAATTTGAAAGCATCAATTCTTCAGTGCTCAGCCTTCTTTATGGTCCAACTCTCACACCCATACATGACTACTGGAAAAACTTTGACTCTACAGACCTTTGTCTGCAAAATCATGTCTCTGCTTTTTTAACACACTGTCTAGGTTTGTCATAGCTATCCTTCCAAGGAGTAAGTGTCTTATAATTTCATGACTTCAGTCACTGTCCACAGAGATTTTGGAACCCAAGAAAATAAAATCTGTCACTGGTTCTACTTTTCCCCATTCTATTTGCATGAAGTGATGGGACTAGATGCCCTGATCTTAGTTTTTGAATGTTGAGTTTTAAGTCACCTTTTTCACTCTTCTCTTTCACCCTCATTAAGAGGCTCTTTAACTCTGCCACTACTGTATTAGCACCAATCAAAGTGCCGTGGTGGGTCATTGACTTCACTTTCATCATCCAAGTCAGGCAGAACAGTTCAATCTCAGTGTTTCTAGGGGATATGAGATTGTTCGTCAAAAACAGAAAAGGACACCCCTGGCAGTCAAGTGGTTAAGATTCTGTGCTTCCAGTGCTGGGGACATGAGTTCGACCCCTGTTTGGGAAAGTGAGATCCCACGTGCCATGTGGCCAAAAATAATAAAGCATCATTATCTCACCCCACCTCTACAAATAGAGCCTGAAAAGAGACCATGAGAGCTCTATATTGAGAGGAAACAGAAATCCTAAATGTAACCACTGTAATCCCAGAAGGTGATAAGATCCAGGGGAGGGAAGAGTGAATTAAAACACAAGATTGATTCCAGTTGTCCAATTTATGGGTCTCAGTTTTAGGAATATGATTTAGCACTTAGTAATTACCTTGTACTATCACCTAGTGGAATACAGACTAATTCTTAGGACTTACAAACCATGGATTTAGCCCAGTAACTGTGGCACACAGAGAGAAATGAAACTCGGGAAAAGAAAGAGCTTGTCCAAATCATAAGAATTAGAATTCAGTTGTCTTGATTCTGTTCGGCAGCTTTGCAGATACACAAGGCCATACTCTGCTGTATCGATAGGACCCTGGAAAGTTCAATTCACCCATGTTGAATGATCAACTAGAAAAATACGATCTTTAATTTATAACTTTTGAAAGATATAGTTCACTGGCTTAATTTTGATAACTCCAAGTTTATAACTTGAATTTAAAAGAACCAACCAGTCAAACATTCTGGGTTTGAACTTATGATTTATCTGATCAGGAGGAAGAAACAGTGTAAAGCATGCTTGTTTTATAATGTGAAAGGAACCACTAGTACTTAAAATATATTTATTAAGTAATATATATTTTTAAAAATATTTTAAAAAAAAGTGAAAGATGCTAAAATAGTCGGTAGCATTCCAGAGATTTCTATGACTTTTTCAGTCTGAACAATTTGTGCTAAACTTGGTCTGTGGTGTCATCTAGGGGCAGTGAGAATTGAAGGTAGGACAGTGCACTGGGCTGGTTTCTATTTCCTAAGCCAATTAATTTTTGTTTCAAAGGCCAACTCTTTAGATCTCTGGCTAAGATTCATGTCCTCCCTAACTGCATTCTCCTGACTGCGAATCACCTGCAACTCGGGGAGTTTTTTTTTTTCTTTTCCTTCGCTTTGAAGGGGAAAAGACAAGTTTCTATTACACACTCATTTCCAGAAAGGTTGAGATCTGTTTCCACTGTGAGATCACACATAAGGATTCTAGTTTCATAGCCCTTTCTATCTGCAAAATGTGGAAATACATTCAGCAACTATTTATCAAGTTCCTTCCACCTTATTCCAAAGGCTATCAAGTTCCTGGGTACAGAGAGGTGAAAAGACAGATAAGGTCACTGTTAACTGAGAACTTATATTTGAGTAGGAGAACTAGGTTCCAAACATATATCTAAATAAATTCCTGATGGTTATATGTGCGATCAAGCAAACAAAGTTAGATATTGTGATTGGAAGTCTGGCTGTGGAAGAAGCAACATTAAATCCAGTGACTTGAATCCAGAGAAGTTCTCTCTAAGGTTGTGATACTTGGCCTGAGACCTCGATGGCAAGGACACAGCCAAATGAAAGATTCAAGAAATCCACATTCGAGGCCCTGAAACAGGAAAGAGCTTGGACTGCATTAAAAAAAGGAAAGGAGACTTAGTGTGTGCCTGGGGTTTGGAGGGCAGCAGGTAAAGATAGATGCAGAATGGAAGGAATGGCGTGGTGTTTTGTGGTTGTGTGTGAAGCTGGCTGAGGGAACTGTCCGTGTCCTTCAGGCACACTTTTCCTTGGTGGTCTGCTTTCCCCAAAGGTGTTTTCATTACTACTGTCAAATATTGACAATGTTACTATTGTCAAATGATGCATTAGGGTCCACGAGTTTCCTCATCATATTGGTTTTTTTTAAAGGGCCGTATTGATTCAGAAAAAGACAGAGATTCATTTTTAACTGATGGATGGTTCTGGTATTTATACTAAACTCAATAATACCGGGAAGAAATTATTGGTTTCTGATTGAACTATTAATTTATTGAGAATTAATTTACTGAAGAAGCCAACTAAAAAGTGGTTTATTTTATGTATCTAGGCAGAATCCTACCAAATACTTACAATATGCCAGACACTATGAACCATATCAATAGCATGTAAATTAAACCTTCAAAATGCTGTGGGGTAGGAAGTATTATTATCCCTCATTTCACGTGTAAGGAAGATGAAGCAGAAAGAAGGTATGAAAGCTGACCGCAGTTATGCAGCTAGTATGTGAGTGAACTGGGATTCAAACCAGGTAATCTAACTTTAATATTTGTGCCCTAATCTGTTATAGTCAATTACCTCTAAAATAAGTTACAATGAATGTATTATCTTTAAAAGAATTGGCATGTGAACCAATTCATTTGAAAGGAAGGCAATATTGCAAAGTGAGCAGCATTGTCTCCTGTTGGTATAAAAAGCACTTGCATATAGTAAAACATTGTCCCTTAAAGCTGGAAATTCAGCAAAATGTCAGTGTGATAAAAGCAAATTTTTTGACCTATATAAGTTTTCTATTATGTCTTTTATCAGAAAGGATGTTTCCATAACAAATTGAATCATGAGTGAATAGATAGTAGCTTTTTAGCAAAGAAATAACTTTTATATCCTTTTACATATTTCATTAAGACATTTCTTTCAACAATTTCCTTTCTATAGCATAGAGAAAAATGCCTAACCCTATTAATTCATGGTTAGCAAAGATGTTCCTGTCTTTGCTGGTCTATAAACAGTAATTATGAAAGAAGGAAGATGAGCTGTCAAACCATGGTGGCATTATCTTGGCTTGATTACCCCTCCCTCTTATGCACATAATATGGACTCTGTAACTACAGAGCAAAAGATGTAATGCCACACCAAAGAATATTTGTAAATCATGGTATCTCAGCTGGTAAAGAATCCACCTGCAAAGCAGGAGACCCCAGTTCGATTCCTGGGTTTGGAAGATCCCCTGGAGAAAGGATAGGCTACCCACTCCAGTATACTTGGGCTTCCCTCGTGGCTCAGATGGTAAAGAATCCACCTGCAGTGAGGGGGATCTGGGTTCGACCCCTGGGTTGGAAAGATCCCCTGGAGGAGGGCATGGCAACTCACTCCACTATTCTTGTCTGGAGAATCCTCAAGGACAGAAGAGCCTGGCAGGCTCTAGTCCATGGGGTTGCAAAGACAAACACGACTGAGCAACTTTCACTTCACTCACATATTGTCAAGCCATTTTTCAAGTGGGTGGGGTAAGTAATGGAGTATTAATTAGAAGCTAATAAAATGAAATCATACTGCTCTAGCTTGCCAACGATATTACCTGTGTGTCAAAGAGAAGTGTCTGTGACCAGCATGCTAGTATTGCATGCCAGTAATCTGAGCAGGTGGTCAGTAGCGACGATCACTAGGAGCCAGATCTATTCCCCTGTGAATAGCTTGGTAAGGTCCAGGCACTAATGTCTCCCTGAATTAGAAATTATTTCACTTCTGATTGCCAGGATACCTGTTCCTAAAGCCAAGGAAGTGTTTTAGCAGTTCTTTCAGAAGGTGGAGATGACTGCCTGTGTTCAGAATTTTTTAATCTGTTTTATTAGATAAACTCAAAATATCTACTTTATGGGATACATTTAAAATATCTGTTAGGTGCCATCTTTCTTCTTTACAAACAGGATAATTGAAAGCATTGTTTTCGTAGAATCTTCTCAGAAGACCACATAATCACCATTTAAATTAGCCTTACTTCATTTCACATTTGCTTATTTTACTGTTAAGTTTCCCAGAACTGTATTTTTTTTTTACAATTAGAACATCTGAATTTTAATTACATTACCATCAAGAAGCTCATTAAAGTCACTTAATTGGCAACATTTCAAAGAAAACCTTAGCTGGGTTTAATATATTTTAAAGAGTTACTGTCAAAGTATAATTTCACCATTACAAACAGCTTGGCAACAACATTTGCATAAAGATCTGTCAGTTTCTGAAAAATGCTCAAATGTTGGGAAAATCAGATTCGTTAAGTCGCCTTCACTGAAACAGCCTAGAAATTGAGAACTTGTCACAAAAATTCATCTTTGTAACCCCTGTAGGACACAGAATACTGTCGTGCACAGCATAGATACTCAAAAAATGTTTATTGAAGGAAATAAATCATACATGTCATACTTTGGAGAAGATATGAAAAAAAATTAAGCCTCAATAAATGTTCCCTCATTTGTATCAAATTTAGCAAGATACCCATTTTCTTACTGCTTCTTTCTCAATCATGCTAACAAATATACGATGGTCAGTCAGAATGTTGAAACCTTTTGAAATACCTCTAAGGCCAGCATGGCAGGATTAAAATTTGTGATTATTTTGAAATGGCATCATTTTTTTTTATGGTTTTCCTCTAACACATGCAAGAATCCCAACCCCAGAGTCCTGATCTCATTTAAACTTGCACTGTAGTTACATTCATTTCTTATCTTTACAGACTTTAAGCTCTGCCTAAAGATATGCATACTGTTTAACATACATATCTTTTTTTGGGAGAGGGTTACCTATAGTACCTAAATCAGGGACTTGCAATTGCATTTGTTGAATGAATGCAGGAAAATCTCAAGTTTGCAATATATGAAAGATTATTATACCCTGCAGGGTGAATAAATATGGTGGGACATCCTCCTTCCCAAATCTCATATGCAAGAATAAAGTGTGGCAAAGGATAGTTATTATTCTAATTCACTTCCTGCAAATAGAACCGATAAGATGTTTAATCATCCCTTTTAGTTTGGTATTTTCTACTAAAACCTTTGTACTTTATGTATCTCTTATTTTCCAAGCCAAAATGAAAATCTGGTAAATCTGTACAAAATGTGACTGTTAAAGAAAATTACAAAATAACCCTGTCACTCTCATTGCTTCCTTGCTCTGCACTACGTCCTCAAAGCCTTGCATAGTGTCAGGTATATAGACAAACTGGACAAACGTTTTTTGAATGGATAGATAAGTACATAAACACACACAGTCCCAAGGAGCCGCTGGATAATTCTGCCTGAGGAGTTAGGGAAGGTTGCATTAACAGTGATGTAGAAAGCCTGAGTCTCCTATGAACACAGAGTTGAGCTGTTCAATCATTCACCAGTTGGCGAGCCTATGCAATACGCTATGTTCCAAGATATAGTCTGTGAAGATTCCTCTAGGATAGCACCACTGAATAGCACTTTCTGTGATGATGACAATGTTCCACTTTGAATATCCACAATATTATTTTACAGACCACAGAGAATCCTTAGAGATTTCTACTTGGAGAAAATGGCAATCTGTCTTATGGAAGTTACCTCTACAGTAGTGGGAGCCAAGGCTTGAGACTGGAGATGACTTTTTGCACATTGATATTACATGCCAGCTTCACATATTTCACAAAGACAGAAAATAAGTGAGGGTAACAAGACTTCCTTATTATTTGTAATTACCCTGGTATCTCCTTTGATAGAGTGTCAGGCAATGACTGTTGGCTAGTCTTCATTTCCTAGTTGTAGAGAGCGAATGGGGAGTAAATTATGCAGAAATGTCTTGGGTTTGCTTTGCAGACTGCTCCCTGTGGAAGAGAAAATGACAGCAGTAGCTTCCCTCTGACTCTCAGAGCATCGACTGTTGCATAGATGTGTAGAGGGCGATGGCCAGCCCTGAATCTGTAGGGGTGTTGCCCGGGCTCCCTGACATCCACAACGTGCCCTTCTGACAGGTGAGGTGGGACTCTGAGACCTGAATGGGAACATGATTTCAGAAAGTCATAGGAGAAAGAGGTCTGGACTGAGAAAGATGACCTTTGACCCCCCTTGCTGCTGTAAGTTTCCATGCCTCTTCTGGTTATAGAGCATGACAGAGGTTGAGGGTCTCCTATCTACCACTGGGAAGGATCAAGCCAAGGGTGGGGAGAAATCATCCAGGGTAATCCAATGCTGGGAACCATGTCAATGGAAATTCCCCTCAGCGGTGACTTCGTGGATACTTTCAATATTCGTATAAGAGATACCTTATGGTGACCTGGTGTGGACCTTTTTAATTCTATGGTCATCACAGAGATAGCACACTGTCTGTGTTTCTAATTGACAGGGACAGTTACTGGCAGAGTGTTGCCTTTGGGATTGCAGGCATTATGGCACTTCTGGTATATTTTTCTTTTTCAAATAAACTTATAGAACAAAAAGCCCAGAATAATCCCCTAGATGTAACATTTTCCTTCTCTAGCTATTGATGTCCATTTTGTTTAATTTTTTGTTTTATTTAGTTTGGTGTGGCGTAGCAATCTGAAAACAGTTACCATTACTCATTCTAAAAAGGGATCTAAAATAGGAACGTTTCCAAATTTGAAGCATTTCTTAAAAGGAGCCTGGATTCAAAATTCTGACTTTATCTTTATCAAATGCTTTTGACAATAAGAAATCTTCTGGAAGAAATTTAATAAACATTTCTTGGAGGGACAGCACAGAGAGCAAACATCAGGGTGCCTCTACAAAATGTATCACCAACCTGATTTCTGAACAATGCTTTTGCACACTCAGAGCTATTTTTTACCAGCATTTGGAACTCTATTTACAAAAATCCAAAACTGCTTCTAGATTCTTCTCCTTCATGACCACCCTATTGTTCAAGCATTTGCCTAATACAAGCATTTCTTTCTCTGATAGAAACTGTAACCTGAAATGAATGAACACAGAGAAAATAATAGCATTTTAATTTCTGATTTTATTCTTTTCCCCTCAAATGAACAGGTAATAAAACACTGTTTGTGTCCAAAGCAAAAGGCAGGGCCTCCTTTCCCCTTCTTTCACAGAGTGCCAGAAAATGTAAACAATATTTAGGTTGAACTTCTGAGTCCTCTGAATCTTCTGTCAGCCTTCAGAACAACATTCGTGTGTTTGTTTATACCAACATTTAACAGCATAAAGAGTGAAACGAGCAAACGGTCTGAGGCGTTTATAGGAAGTGTTCAGATTGTGATACAGTCTTGTATCTGTATCGCTTTAGTCTGACAAAGAAAAACACTGCTTTAGGAAGTGGGTCATGTGGGTGTATAAGTGCTTCGTAGATAGGCCGGATATGCCATGGTTCTGGTCCGAGTACCACTGAAACACAAGGGGAAGAAACTTGTTTTATTGCTGCGACCACACAGTGCATCTGGCTTTGACTATTTTGTGCTCTCAGAACCTGGTAATTTTTCTAGTATTACCATTGAAATACCTAAGAATACTTGTATAAATAAAATCGTTTACATCTATACATGAAGAACAAGAAGATTGAAAGCCCTTTTACTTTCACCATTGTTTCATATTTTTTAAACCTATATGTAAGATCACATCGGGGTGGTTGAGCTTTCACAGTGGCCAGCACCCTGGGATTCCGAGCCCAGGTTCCAGAGCTGGGGTGCTGGGTTGGTTACTTTGAATTTCCAGAGCTTGGTTTCCTCATTTGAAAAAATGAGGGGGTTGGATTTCACTTCCTCTAAGGCACCTTCTAGCTAAAAAATTCCATGAAGCTTTTAGCCTCTGAATCTAATTCCTCTCTATTGTAGAAAATTCACAATACGTATAACCATAAACATCTTTCATAGGAGTTAAAAATAGTATTATTAAAAAAAAAACAGGGAGATGGTATTATGGATTTAAATTTTATTGCTGGAGAGATGCCAGTAAGATGATTTTCACTGAATAAAGTTGGCTAGTGGTTATTGATATAATACTATATTCTTGTGAGTTGAATGCACTTTAAGAGTCACAATTTAAAAAATGGTAAAGGGGATAAAAAAAGACCAGAAAAGTCTCACCTCACCCTCTGTAAATTATTTTAAGAAGCCAAATTTCTGAAAGAAGGAGGGTTTCCTTTTCTGGGTTCTTGTGCAACATAAGCAAGAGAGGGAGAATTGGAGAAGGGGGACGGAACCTCTAAGGATTGTCTCCCTTGACTTGGGTTTTGCCTTACTTTCCTCTCTGTCTCCATTTCCCATTCCTCAAGCAACTGGATTTCACAGCTAGCTCATTCATTCATTCAGTCAGTGAAAATATGAGCTTCTGTGATGGGACAAGCACATGTCAGGCCCTGAAAACACAGAGGTGGAAGGATTCTCTAGCTCTGAGTGGAACTGCATGATTTCTGGGAGCCTCTGAGATTTCTGACAGCCTTTTGTGATGGCTTCTTACCGAACAAACAGAATCATCTGGCTGCTTTGAGTTTACAGGGATTTGAAGCACATAGCTACACTCAGTATGTAGGACCATAGAACTGCTGGATGTTTGAGCTAGAAGAGCCTCTAATCTTGTGGATGCCTTTATTTAATATATGACTGGACTGGGGTCAGCAGAGGTGGCATCATTTGCCTAGTGGCCCTCAGGGAGTTCATGGAAGATCCAAGAGTCATTTGCTAATGTTCTGCCTACTCTATTGAATAGCCTTCTTGTCAGGTTTTAGCAAAAAAAAAAAAAAAAAAAAAGAAAGAAGAAGAAGAGTCCTCCTTTTAGCTTAGGGGTCTAAGGCCATCAACCTGAATAAAATGAAATCATGTACCATCGCCTGGAAATCCACTTGTGCATTAACCAAAGCTTTAGCAATCTGCGCTGAGTTTTGAAAGTGCACATTATCTGCAACAAAGAGAGAGAGTTAAAGTGCTGTTAAATACCAGAAAGCAGAGTGACAATGTACTGCCTGGAAATGAACACCAACAATTATCTAGTCATGCAGTTGACATTGTCAGCAGTGAGTAATCACACTCGCTTATGGAAATGTCCCTGACTCTTAGGTACTGACCCTGAGCACAGGCATAGGAGGATGCTTAATGTTTCTTAAACAAAGTGATGCTGGCTCAGTATTTTTATGTGTAAGAGTCTTGCTTAAACCTCACCATCTGCTGTTCCGTGGATGAGAAGATAGTCTACATTTCTGAAATATTCTGCTCTTGCCATCACAGTTGAATTCTGGAAAAGGGGAAAAATTAACATTTTAGTTGCTGCAAGTTCTAATAGAAAACTAGCTAAATCATTGTGCAATGGACTTAGCACCAATACTGAAATTATGTATTGCTTTGGTTGATAAATATTTAAGAGTCAGAGCAACACATTTTCATCATCATTTGCATTACTTCCATCTGATTCTTAGTTTGAAAAACTGAAAGTTTATGTGTCATATGTTACATATGAGTGAGACCTTAGGCATAAACGATGCCCGCTCAAGCTGTGTAGGGGTTGGGGGTGGGGAGGAGGATGAGGAAAGAAAAAGTAGAATCCAAAGGGAGTTAATTCCTTTCTAGTAAGGTGTTTTACAGCTGACAAAAGATCATCATATTTGCTTGTGGACCCAGCAGAAGTGTAAAGTCTGAATGACTGCTTTCCAATTATGTAGCACATATGAGATAAATTAATGACCTAAATAAAACAGAAAATGCTTACTTTATAGTGCTTGAGATTATCATCCTTTGTTGGGAGGCCCATGAATCGCTCTGTGTAGATAGATGCTGTAAAATATGTAAGAGGATGAGGTTTGCACGTGATAACTCAGGCTGGATAGTGAATGTATTAGTCTCTCAGTCATGTCTGATTTCTTGCATCCCTGATAGGTTCCTCTGTCAATGGAATTCTCCTGGCAAGAATACTGGAGTGGGTAGCCATTCCCTTCTCTAGGGGATCCTCCCAATACAGGTATTGAAACTCTGATCTCCTCCATTGCAGGTAGATTCTTTACTGTCTGAGCCAGCTCCTCAACCTCCCAGCGGGAGCTGCTGAGGAAAGGTCTTGCTTTCCTTTCTGTAATGCTCCACCCTAGTCATTTGCTCCGCTAGTTGTCTCAACAAGCCTGGAGAAGAGATGCAAGAGAAGATTATGGAAACAGGAGCACCTAACAATAGCAAGGACTGCTCTTCAGCTTTTTCACTTCTACCCAAAGTTCTTTGATGGGGGAAATGTTGAGCTAGGAATGACGTCATTACATTTTAAAAGAAATCACAAATGCAGCCAACTCTAGTACTCTCACTGGTCTCTTAATTAATTTGGGATAGAAATATGTCCCCCAATTCCTCCTCACCCTCCAACACACTTTTTCCTCTGAATAAAGATTCCCAAGTCACAATTGTCTCACTTTCACCTCAACACAGGGAAGAGGATGTAATGAAAGCTAATTTTTGTGCGTTTATTATAATTAATTCCAAATAGTCATCCTGCATTGATGTTCATCATAAAAATATGCACACATGGAAGGTATACTTCTGGAACAAATTTTTTGTTTCTTTGACTTCTGGAGTAACGTAACAGGCAGCTGCAAACTGGTTGTGTGGTGGTGAATTACTTGGCTTGGCCTGATTTTCCCTCAGAACTGCTTAAAAGCCAGTTTGGCTGCACCTGTGTGTCTGCACAAACAGAGTTAGCTCTGATTTTTAAAGATTTGGTTCATCAGGGGGCACAAGGTTTCTAGGAGAGAATAACATTCTTTGGGTTTTGGAAGAATCCTTTCTTGTCTTAAGATTTCTTTGATTGTTGCAGCATGATTATAATGAATCATATAAACAACCTCATTTATAGACTATATTTTTCCCAGTGATGCTGGGGTGAATTTTACTGCATAATTTGTTTTCCTAGCAACCTTAAATATAGAGTAATTATGTGTTAAATGTTTTTGCAGCAACATTTATGAAATGTTTCCATACCGTAATATTCCCAGCTGGAGACCGGAGCCACTGCTATCCCACATTTGAAAAGACCAGTTCCTGAAGCAAGGGCCAGCGATGAAACATAACCTCCATAGGACTGTAGAGACATTGTTAGGAGTCAGTCCCAGATTCACTCTCATAAACTCTCCAACATATTTGTATAATGATTCTACTCACAATACGTGCTGATGGGAGCTGGGGAATGTGGATTGGGTAGATTAAATGTCTATCTTGCACTCTTGGCAGCAAGTTGCAACAATTTCATCCTAGTCAATTACAAACACTTGGAGTGCTGATCGGAACACGGAGGGGGCAGTTTAAGAGAGAGATACAACTGCAGTTTTTCTGCAGAAATTTCTTTGCCCATGCCTCTATGTTTTTACAACCAGGACCTTGCTATGGCAAAAGCAGAATTTTACTCTAAAAAAGTGCACACAAAAAAAGATCATTTCCAAATGTAAAAGCAAGATACATTCCACAATGTACAACAGTAATGTGAGGCAGAACTTATATCTGTGTATTTACTTAATCTGTTTTCAAATGAGAACATCAAGAGAAGGACACAGAACCTTTTGAGTAGTTTAAGAGATGGCCAGAGTTTGTATATACGTATTCTGTTTTGCGAATTTCTGGCATAGCAGCTCAAAGGAGGAAAAGCCACTGGTGCCTTAACAAATCTTACCTGCCCCTACTACCTCAACTTAATGGGAAAACGAACACAAAAGGAGATACAAATTGCAGAGTCTGAAGCGGGTTTAGCACTCATCACTTTTCTTTACCAGGGAATCGGTAGGTGATTCAGAAAGTGACCCTGATAACAGAAGGAGATGTGTGTCTGTGTCACTTGGAAATTTGAACCTTTTCCTGAAAATGAAGAAATGAACAGAGAACTTCATAATTAAGCTGCATCTTCCCCCAGAAAGCAAATTTTGTCTACTTGTTGGGAGAGAGATGCTTCCTCCGGGCACATGGATTAAGCAGTGTCCTGGTCATACTCCCACCCTCACCCCCACCAATGTCTGTGCTAGATTAGGAAGTGATTATTCTTGCCCCAACACAGGAACATCCCTACAAATCAAAAGAGGACAATATGGCTCTCTAACGAAGGGTGTGCCTTGTTATTACCACAAACTTCTGGGAATGATCTGCCCTAAGGTCAGGAGAGCTCATATCATCTTTTGCCACAGAAATGTCAGTCTTAAGAGAGAGTAAGGGAGAGACAGAAGACAGACATGGTGAAATCAGGCAGCAGGTCAGTGGCCGGCGTCTAGTCTTAATCCATGAAATACATGGCCTGCAGGGATTAGCTAAACCCTCTTGCTGAATTCAATTGTTAGAGAAAGAATGCTCTAACTAGTTTACAGTTTTATGTTTCCATCTCCAGGGAATCTTACTGAGGACCCTTGGCTACAAAACACAGGCTAAAAGAGGCAGCTCCAATTATACCGTGGCCTCCTTTCATTATACTTGGAGGAGAACTAAAACGTATTTTAATAGAGGAAAAATATATTTTAAAAACAGAAGGAAAATGTGGGTTTTAAAGTCATTTTGATAAGTGAAAATTCTCATCAGGATCAAACTTTTACTTATAAAAATAATCTGTTTGGATTAGTAGGTTAGCAACAACTATTACTGAAATGAATGATTTCTTCGTTCTTAATTTTAGATTTAAATGCATGTAGAGTAAGCCTGGGAGAAGGAAATGGCAACCCACTCCAGTGTTCTTGCCTGGAGAATCCCAGGGATGGGGTCACAGAGTCGGAGTCGGACACAACTGAAGTGACTTAGCAGCAGCAGCAGCTGAATAAGCCTGAGTTTCCCTAGTGGCTCAGATGGTAAAGTGTCTGCCTACAATGTGGGAGACCTGGGTTCAATCCCTGGGTTGGGAAGATCTCCTGGAGAAAAAAAATGGCAACCCATTCCAGTATTTTCGCCTGGAAAATCCCATGGAAAGAGGAACCTGGTAGGCTACAGTCCATGGGGTCGCAAAGAGTCGGACACAACTGAGCGACTTCACTTTCACTTTCAGAGTAAACCTGAGTCCTTTAGAAATTTGATTGTTTACGGTTTTATTGAAAAAGTATGTTCACTGAAAATTATAATACTGGGTTCTGCTTTTCCTCTTGTATGCCCCATAACACAAAATAGCACAGAATGATATTTGAAATTAGAGCATTTGCATATAGTAAAAAGGGTTTTGAATATCTCTGTCCCAAATCCTAGAAATTATAAAAATATTAATCTGTATTTATTCACTGATTAGATAAGAGTGGTATCTGAATAAAATGTTCATGTTTTCGATATGAACACATTGTCTCCAGAAATTTGTAAAAGCAAAACTAGTATAGCAGCAGCACAACAAAAGAAGGTGTACTTTAAATTCTCAGGCAGCTTAGAAAAACTGTTTCTATTGTAGAAATAAAGAGAAAAAAAAAAACCACCCGAGTTGACTTTTTTCTGCTCTCCCATGGATGGGGCTCCAAGGCAGAGTGGGTGGATGCAGTAAGAAAAGAACCCACGGAGCAGATTGGCCATGAGAATTCTAGAATTTTGTCCTTTGCACTTAGATGCCTTGCCATTTTGTTTAAATGAAGGATATCTTTAAAAACTTTCTTAGAAGGGCACAGAATTTTGAGGGATTTATGGAATAGTATTCTGATGGGAGCTATAAATCGGACTGGACTATTTTGCCTACAGACAATAACAATAACTAGTTAACATTTGTAGGGCTAAGGTCATTGCAACAGTCTTTGTGGTCCTACAGGCTCTGTCTCCTTTCTCCCCCATCCCACTTCTCTTTGCTCACTGGCTCTCTTAATATTCTTTGAACTCTCTAAGCCCCAGGACTTCTGCAAATGCCACCACCCCCTGCTTGGAATTTTCTTGTCTCCACAATTGGCATGGCTAAATTCCTTCCTTTTTCAAGTCTTAACTCAAAAAAAAAAAAAAAAGTCTCACCTGTCCTTCTAATCTAAAACTGCATCAATCTTGTATGATGCTCCTTACTCCTTTCTTGTTTTGCTTTCCTCCATTGGACCAATCATTGTTTAACAATCCTATCTGTGCTATTTATTTATCTTGCTTATTGCCTTTCTCCCCAACCATTCCCAACTTGATAAAGATGGAGATTTTTGTCCGTCTTGTTAATGAATGTCCCCCCTAGCACTAACGATGTAATCTGAAACACATCAGGAATAGAATCAATATTTGTTTAATATATGACTTTCCTATTAACTCATCTAACTCTCACAGTGACTTGGTGGGGAAATTATTGTTGCATTTCATGATGAGGAAACTGAGGCTCAGAATAAATTTAGAGTAAGTGGTGGAGCTGAGACTCAACTGCAGGATATCTGACAACAAGCCACTTCCTCTATATCCCTACATTAGGGCAACCTTTTTGGCAAGTTTTAAGTTCAGAGTCTAATATAGTCTCATTAGAGGTGCATTTGTCCTACTTTTACATCGTTGATCACACATAGCAATTCAAATTGCTTATAATTAGTCACTGGAAGGGAAAGGAACTAAGATTAAATCACGAACTAATGCTTATTCAACACCACCTGGCTAGGTCTATATTAACAAAGCAAAGCCCATAAATGAGGTTGTTATTCTAATAATTTAGCAAAACCCCTGCTGCTCTTCAATTGTCAGAATAATTGCTTTAATTTTTCTTCATATAAATCAAGGTTTTTCAGCCTTGGCACTATTGACATTGGGGGCTGGATAAATCTCTTCTGTTGGATGCTGTCTTGTGCATTGTGGGATATTTGACAGCATCTCTGGCCTCTACTCACTAGATGCTATAGCACTCCCCCAGTTCTGACAACCAACAATGTCTCCAGACTTTGCCAAACATCCCCGAGTGGCAAAACTGCCCAGGTCAGAACCACTGTCATAACAGACACTTCCTAATCATAGGGCTGAGTACATAGTACATATCTATTAAGTAGCTAAAAGCCAGACTACTAGATGTTAGTTTGTGTGCCAGAAAAATGAAAGGGTACAATGAAAATGCCTTCCTTCTCTCCCCTTCTTAATCTGCATGATGGAGGGAAATGGTTGATTTGTAACTTACTGACCAACTGGCCAAAGAAAAAATTGTGTAGTCAGCTTTAGTGTATTTCTCAGTTTAGCAAGGTGTCTAATACTTTGTGGAAACATATACTTACAGAACACAGTAAGAGGTAAACAAACCCAAATGGTCATTCTCAACATCTTTCTCTTTCCCTTCTCCAATTTCCCCTAGGTCTCTGCTTATTGTATTATAAAAGAACACAAAAAACTATGACCTATTTTTACCCCTTTCTTCACTGCCTAAATTCAGGCCCTTGGTATTTGTTGCCAATACTACAACCCTCCTTGTCCTTTGAACCACTCCCTCTCCCAACATCAGGCCATTCTTCACTCTGCAGCCAAGAATATCTTTCTAAGACTCCCATTTCACTCCCTATTGACTTCAAGATCACTTCTCAAAGAGGTACCCATGGAATCAAATACTTTTTGGTAATGCTATATTAAAAAAAAAATTAACAGGTTTCTTTACTGTTCTTCATGGAATCTATATGCACTATTATATAGACTTCATAATTTACCAAATTATTAGACCAGAGAACGTTTGCCCCCAAATTTCGTGGTATTAATACGACACATTGGAGGAACGTTAATTTACAGGATTAAATTCAGCTTAAACAGCCTCATAGGTATGTGAGATGGCCAATATTGTGCTAAGCATTTGAGAAACAAAGTTGAAAGACAAAGTCCATTCCGCTGATGAGCTTACATTCTTGTGAGAGAAAACAATGCACAAACAAGATAAATGGTAATTCCTATAAGAGCAGTAATAAAGAGCTACTGGAGCATACAAAGGTTATATCTGAGTTGGGTCTTAAAAGAATAAGCAGAAATTTTGCATTTTGGAGAGAGGAAGACATGGGGCATGGAAGAAGAGGATGGGCACTGAGGTGCAGAGAACAGGAGTGATTGACTCATGGCACAGACAAATCAAATTATTCATAAGGTGTGGGGAGAAGTAGAGGGAGATGAGACTGAAAAATTAGGTTGCAATCAGATTGCCAAGGGCCTTGCAGTCCTGTCTGATCAGTAGGCATTTGAAATGTGGCACTTAGAAGAGAGAGGTGGGGACTAAAGGCAGGCATCTGGCAGTTGGCCTTGTCTTTGAAACCATGTGGATTTCCCCAAGAAAGTGAAGAACAGTGAGAATCAAGACCAGATCCAGAAAACTACCAACATATAAAGGATGAATAGAGTATAATGATCACAGAAACAGAAAACTAAGAGGAGAAACATGTTATAGAATCATGGATAAAGCCCACTCTCCTTCATGTGATGAGGGGGTTTCTTAAATCATCTACATACGTGGTTCTCTACCAAAGTACTTCAACCTAAAATGTTCTAGAAATGAAATTAAAAGTTCACTTTATGGCTATTTCAAAGCCTGAAGTAAAAGCAAAGTGAAAATCTGAGAGACATGTTTATGATTATATGTAAGTCTTCAGTTCAAAAGTGAATCTTTCAAGAATTTACTTTAGGAAATTTTATAAAAATGGATGGTAAGAAAGGTCTTATCTGAAATGTTTCACTATAAAATATTTCATTTATTTCCACCCATTTGAATTCCATTCTGTTTTGATACTTAACATTTGATAGTTTTAAGAAGGACCAAATGGCTCGAAGTAACAACTTTCCACAAATTCATAACAGCTCTTCATCTGGTCACTGAGCTGAGAGGAATCCTGCAGATTCCCTTCAATATTGGGTTTCATTCCCTCCATCTTGTGCAGGCCGCTCTCAGAAAACAGCCAAGAAAAACAACCCAAGCACAAATGGCTACAAATTGACTTGCAAATGTACAAATTCAGACCAAAAAGTGAAACAGGAACTCTTCTTTGAAGGGTGATTATCATAATTTATAATAGGCAATTCTAAACTCTTTCCCAAAGTTCTCTGAACTTTCCAGTGACTTTATTGCCCAAGACTGGTAAATGTCGCCACTTTCTTTCAGTATGTATTTAGAAAACCAGTATAGTCTCTCAAACTTGAGAAATGATCTCCACAACCTATAACTAGTAATTAATTATCTCTTCCCAGTTAGCAGAAATTAACATTAGTTCTGGGAAAAAATCTGATTACAAAAATAAGAATCAAATAGTCAAGATATGACTAGGATAGACTGGGTCCTAGGGAATTTATACTTTGAAATTTCCTGTAATTTTCAACTTTATCCTAGCTTTTCATTAAAATGAAATGATGAAGTATAAAAGAAATATGTTAACTCTAAAATAACAAAGGGGATTAAACCTCTGATGAATATGGTTCAGTTCTATATACTCTAATAGCAGAAATTAAGTGAAAGAGTATTAATTATGAGTTAATTTTCTATATAAGGGAGAAACAAAATGATTTTTAAAAAAGGAACAAACACTTAAAGCCACCACTTTGAAGCCCAGATTATCCAAATTGACTGTTTCCATTGACAGATCAAATTATGTTGCAACATTAACATTTCATGAGAAATCTTATAAGCGAACACTTTAGAAAATGATGATTGCTGAATCAAATAACAGGCATAAAACATATAAAACAACTCACCCAGCCCCATATGGCTATTCTTTTTTCATCAATGAAACCCATTTCTATGAATTTTCTAAAGTAAAAGAAACAAATTTTTAGAATTTTAAGTGTGTACACATGACATTTACTTCATTACACAAGCATATTTAATCCAAAGATTTAATAGAAACGCTACGTTTTCTTTGTTTAAACACATGCATAATAAGGTTGCATTTACAAATAATTAAAATAATATTATCGTGTTTTCTGCAAAGGATAAAAGGAGCTGTTAAACTCTATGGTACATCTATTGAGTAGTACTCTCACGGATGTAAGGCCTCCTACCCTAATTGGCTGGTGAGTTACTTGGGGCTCAGATGAAGAAGCTCATATTCAGCAAATGAGTATTGACCGAAAGGGGAAATAATTTTTTAGTGCACTGAACAGGTAAATGGTTAGTTCAGGTTCTCAGACTACAGCTACCTGTTTTTGAATTTAATATTAAATGTAGTTAAGTTATTTATAAGTAAAAAAAAAGAGAGAGACAGGCTCAGAGTAACACCAGAAGTAATACCATCTTGAGTGGGACCAAATTTCCAAAACTGCAGGTTTTAGGGGAAAAAAAAGGTTTTGTTGTTCCTGTTTTACATTTTATTAATTTCTTATGATTTTGTTTGCTTATGTATTAATGTGAAAGAATTTCAATCTAAAATGGGACTGAAAAATATAAATGAAAAATCGCACACAGGTGCCCTCAGGACTGAGAGACTGATTTCCATATATGCCTGATGTGCAGAAAACTGATATTACTGAAATTTTCTTAAATGATAGGGAGTTGGCCTCATATCAACCTTGGAAAGTTTTGCTTATGGTTTCCAGAGACCAGAAAAAGAAATGACCCAAGTCAGGTTAGTTCCTCAAAATACATTTAACTGAGCTTTGTTTGTATGATGGGACCGGTTTTATCTGCCCAGGTAGTAGTCAAAGTTGGTCTCTGTTTTTGATTTTAACAGACTCTCACTGAACTCTTCCCCTCTTTATATTCCCTGCCTATAATACAGCCTATCCCAAACCCTCAATGAACTGCCCTATAACTTGCTATAGTTTGTGAGTCCAGAACTGCAATTCCTCTGCTATACCTGAATAAACTCATTTTTAAACAATTTTGAGTTTGCCTCATTTTAACCTTTTATTTAAGTTGACATGCATTATAATTGGAGAAGGGCAGGGCAACCCACTCTAATATTCTTGCCTGGAGCATCCCATAGACAGAGGAGCCTGGCAGGCTACAGTCCATAGGGAAGCAAAGAGGTGGACATGACTGAAGCGACTTAGTCACACGCACACATTATAATCACTGCCTCATTTTTGGTCGCATCCGTCCGTGGAAAAATATCTATCCCTCTCTCATTTCATATTTAGATACCCTCTGTTTATCATGGTTTGGACAACTATATGTATCTTTTAGAATATGAACATGATTCATTCAAGTTCCATCACAAAAGAGCCTCCATTTGAAATCAAATTTGAAGACAAATCTCTCCTTAGGAGCAAAGGGCCACACTTAATGGTGACCTTCAGAAAGTCCTGGGAAACCCTCAGAAATCTAAGTGCATTGCTGGTACAAAGCAAGAGTGTTTTGGGCTAATTTACTCCATGCTTACCTGAGGGCTGGTGTTCGAGAGTCATTGTGATTTATTTAGGGAATGTTTTGATAGAAGAACTCTCAAAGAAACAGAAGCAGTGGAAGGAAAAAGCAAAGTGAATGAGCAATTACAGAGGCCTGGATGGGACAGTGAAGGAAAAGAAGGGCATGAGTCCAAAGTGACACTCATGACCAGAAAAACTCCTTTTTTTTTTTTTGGTTGCCTTAAGTGACATTAATGTCCTTCCTCGTTCTTCTCTGAAACTAGGATGGAGTGATTTGACTTAGTTGAATAATGGAATTTCTTAAAGGGATTTCACAGCAACCATTTTGCTCGTTGCATGGATTCAAAATGCACGTTTCTGCTGCACAGAGGAGTTGGGCAGATGCCCGGGACAAACAGATGGGAAGAAGCCCCGTCAGTCACAGCTTACTCGACACTAATTCTGAAGGACACTGAGGCGTCTTCAGGGGAGAAATGCGGTAGCAAATGGAGAGTTGCTACCTGTGTGGATGCTTGTTCACAGTAGGTAGAGAAAACGGGCTGTCAACTGTGGTATTTTGGCAATTCGCCCACAAGCTTCAAAAGCCAAATGAAAGAAAAGAAGGTTCACTTTCTTTGTCAAAAAAAAAAAAAAAAACCCAAACAAAGCAATCTTGCTGCTAGTGCTTGAAGCCAGTTCGAAGCCATAAAATCAATCATGATTTTATGATCTCCCAGAAGCTAGCAATCATATTGCCTTGCATCTGGGGTAAAAGCAAATAACAGGTGATACATGGGAACAGGAAATTCTTAACAGCTCCCTTCCTAGGTTTATTCCAAAAGGATGACATTTACAGGAAATGATAGCGCAATAGTTAACATGGAAATGAAACATTAACACTTAATGTGGCAAGACTAGGTTAAAGGTTAGCTAGATAATCTGAGCACTTTGAGACCAACCAGGCTTTATAAAATTTACCTCCAAAATTCTGAAGAGCTTTCAGGAGGGTTATCAGAAATACTGCCAATAATGTAGTTAAATCAACAAAATGTTAATAACAGGGGAAAAAGCATGCTTTTCTAATTTTGGAGACTGGTCTGGACTTTACAAATTTTCTCTCTTAAAAATAACCCTAGACTAAAGATCAGTTTGAACCCTCTTGATTGATTATTATTCTAGTTTGGAAATGTCTTTATTGATATCATGTATAACAGTATATTGTTTCTCATATAATTCTGTCTTACCACTATCCCTGAAGTTATATAAAATTTCAAAATTGTGGGAATGTCTAAAGTGCTGAACTTACCCCAAATGAGCAGATTTGACCCTGTAACTACTGAAACTTTAAGGGACTCACATGTGTACCACTTGCAAAGGAGCCTGAAGAACGTCGGTCTCAGTTTTACTTAAGTTTTGACCTCAAACATATTTCCTTTGGGGCATTCAAAATTTGTGCAGCTGTAGGGCTTTTTTTCCCCTGCTTTGCTTCGTTGAATTTGTTTCTCAACCTTGACTAGTATTTACTAGTATTTTCAAATATGTACATATTTGTACATATGTACATATGATTTTTTTGGTATGTAAAAAATTTAGCCTGATTGCATTTCCTAAGAGATTCAAGGGAACAAATTTCATTCTTTCTTTCTTTCTTTTTTTTTTTTGCAGGAAGAGGTAATTTGAGGACCATGGACAGAGAAGCCTGGTGGACTATGGTCTGTGGCGCTGCAGAGTCAGACAGAGATTAGCGACTGAACGACAGCAACAAGAGATGGAGGACTACCATAGAGGGATTACAATCCCAAGTCCTCAGGTCAGACATTCAGGGTCTGATTCCTAAACCATTTCTCTGGAAGATATGTGATTGAATTCTTTCCAGAATTATCACTATAAATCTATCCTCTAGCTTTTGTCTTCTCAAAACATTGGGTTTCAAGGCCTCCCTTATACTTTTGCAGAATAATGGCTTCAAGCAAGGCAAAGGCCAACCCCAGTTGGCATCTCCACTGCTATAGATGCACTTTGCATGGGCCGCACAGACACCCCTGTTCACTGAGGTAAATACAGAAAGTTCCATCTAACAGCCATGCTGTCTGTTGAGTGTATGTGGTTTATTCACTCTTCAGAAACTATAAGTGCACTGAAAGTTGAGATTGTAAATTGCATGATTTTATACAGAGTATTGTAATTGCATACACTACTTCACCTGCTCTTGAATGGCTGAGTCAATGAGTGAACATATGTCTGATCTACAGTACAAAAACTTTCTTCAGGTTCCATCCAAAAATGGCTCAGAGGAGGTAAAGGTAGCCAGTTACAGCCTCTGGTCCATCTTCATTTCAGTTCTAAGCGTCATTTATGTTATTGTGAAAAATCAATAGAATTTGTGGCTTCCTGTTCTATGTGTTGAACAGAAATAACAATTTATGTTAAGGTCAATGCATGGACATCAGATTTAAATTTTCAATTCATCCAAAGAAAAACATTAAGAAGTTATCTGTTCTATCTCTTCTGTTTCTTGAGGTATTCCTCTTAAATTTGAATGCCACATTTTTGGTGATAAATAAATGCACAAACATATAATGATGTATGATGGTAATGATTGTTTTTAATCAACACCAAACAAATCACTTTTTAGCTCTACCAACTTCGGAAAGTTGAATTATAAACCACAGTTTACATCTCTGTCCTTTGATATTGTCCCAGAATTACATGTCCCTGGTGTTTTATTGCATGGTTTAATACAAGCAAGTGTGACACATAGCCAAAAAAGAATTACGTCTATAATGCTAATAGCTGTGTTAATATTCTTAAGGCATACCATAGTCTTATATGAGACATTGTATCTTGGAATTTTTCTTTGAATTACCTTTCCTATGACTCTCTGTCACACAGAAGTATCTCTCAAAAAAGTTGAAATAGTGGAAAGGCCAAAAATCTGGGTGAGTAGGAAAGATGGAGCCTCCTAGAAGTTAAGTGTGAATAATGCCTACATATTGTGTAGCGTTATTTAATAATTTACTTATTAGTTTGTTAGATTTTATCCAAATAGACTTTGCTTTTAATTGACTGTTTTGTGTGTGTGTGTGTGTAATTAGTGTTCACAGAATGAAAATTTAAAAGCATATGATTACTTTTCTATTTTAAAAAAAATCACTTGTGAGTCTAAACTCTTCTGCTTTGATTAGAGACAAAAATATACAGAAAAGTGTTGTCTGGACCTGGCTCCTAGGTGTTAAATACAGTCTGTGCTAGGCATGCTACACTGAAATCAATAACCATTAGTGATATTAAGATGATAAAAGAAACATACTAATTAATTTTCTAAATTGCTCTTTTCTGTGAAGCATTGTTTGACCTTTAGCTGTCATGCATGCACGTATACCCATGACTAAGAGTGCAATCAGGCTGTGTTAGTTTTTACATTTACAAACTACTATTCTCTAATGTCACCTACTCATACCATAATAAGAGAAACCTGACAACTATAAGAAATATCCAGATTAATCCCGCACAGTGCTTCCAAATTAGGAACAATTTTGGTGACTCTTTTCTTTTTGTTTCAGGAAGAAATGATTGAGTCATAAATTGTGGTTGAGAATATAGTTGGGAAGAAGTCAGATTATAAATCTATAGTTCCTCTAAATGTTTTCATAATGTAATTTCTATTACATAAAATATTTTTTTTTGTCAAATTAAAGTAGGAAAACACTTTCTTGCTAATATGATCGTTTAATTACAAATGAATGTCTGATATCTGTAAGTACATAGTGCCGATGAAATCTTGAGCCATTTCTGAATTTATGAGGTAGAATCCACAAAGCTTGAGCACTCAGATGTCTGATTTTCTACAGACTATTCCTAGAGTTACACAAATTTTTCTGTTAATTGTGAGCCATGTTAATGAAAGGCTATTAGAATGCCTAAAACATGGAAAGAGAGTATTAATCATCTTTCACTACAAGTTATTTTTCTACTCTTTTCCGTGAATAATTTTTTTCTCATATTGGGTAAAAATATCCCTTGATGATTAATGATAGCTTTAGATGACGTTAGGAAAATAGACAAAAAGAATTAAGGCATGAAGGATGGAGAAACCCAGAAGTTACTGCATAACTGTTGCTGACATCAGTTTCTGTTTGAATGAGAAGGCGCTCACCTTACAGCTGTGATCTGGTCCTCGACTTCATAAACACCCAGCTTTCGATACACCGCATACAGGAGTTTGTCACCTTGGAAAGCTGTTCCTCGACCATCCACCAAGGCAATGACTATCCCTTCCTTACTTGCAAGATAAGATATCCAACTAATAGAGAATATAGACCTTACACTCTGACTGCAGGGACCACCATACCTAAAGGGAAAAAAGAAAGAGAATCTCTGATGTTTTTGTGAAACTCAACTTCCCATCGGGGCCAAGAATTGCCTTTAGTATTTCCCAGTACATTTGTATGATAAAATTTCAATATCAGCGGCATTAGAACTGGCTCAGAATCAAGAGAGGACCAGGCTTTTCCCAGAGGTTTGCTACAAGGAAGTTGTTCTGGGACACAGCCCCTCCTATTCCCCAAAACGGATACATCTAGGGTTGGCATTTCAAGGAATATGTGTGGGTTTTTCGTCATTTCTGCCACCTGCCACTTGCTAAAAGCAGGCATAAGATATACTAAAAAAAATGCATGGTGTTTTAAGCAAATTGTGTGTAGGTCAGCACTGATTTGGGGTGTGATTCCACAAAATGTATTCCATTCCCTTATTTCATTTCTAACTCAATTACATAAGACGTGAAGATGATTTACAATATTTTTTTGGCTGCAATTGCTCTATCTCAAAGGTATTCTGACACATTAGGCAATTTGCCACACAAAGGAAATTCAAAACAGCAAATGCAAGCAAGTCCATCTAAAAATCTCAAAACTTTCTCAAGCTATTTTAAATAGCCATATTTTATTTACTCTGATTAGTTGGGGAATATATAAAAACAGCATCAATAGGAACTGTTACTGAGGAGAATGGTTCATTCTATCTCACAAATGTGTATTTAATACAGCATACTTTCAATAGTTTTTAAACCAAAGAAAATATTACATACACTTGAATTAGCAAGGGATACTTCTTTGATTTGTCAAACTGAGGAGGAAGAATCATCTTGTACCACAATGCTTGAAAAACAAAAACAGAAAAATCTTCATTCCACAATACTCAGCATTATTTATTTTCTTTAATAATAATATATAACATAAAATCAACTTATAATTAGTAAATTGTGAAGAATCAAGACTGTATTTTTATTTTTATTATGTATTTTGTCTAATTTACAAGTTACTAGAAATATCAAACTATTGTTTTTGTAGAAGCACACATTCTAAAATTAAAATTAGATAAACTTTAAAAAAATCAGTGTTGAAATGGAGCTATAGAAAAATATCAACCTTATTCACAAACATATGAGAGATATTTCATAAAACCTTATTGCTACAGTAAGATTTTTAAATTAAGATCCCATAATATTATAGGGTTGTACTATAATATTTACCCTACAATTTTGTTTTTAAAAAGCAAGATAAGTGCTCAGCTTCATATTTATTCATGAGAAGTTTTTAAAGATCTTACTAATATTATCCACTTTAAGTTTCTTAATTTCTTCTTTAGGCAGCTGAATATTTTTCAAAGCATTTTCCAATTCCTTGTTGTCTTCCAGGATTTTAATTTCTTAAAAAAAAAAAGTTCATTTTTAATTAATAGAAGTTCTATAAAAAATTTCTTTCTTAAAATGTCTTTGAATTTACTATGGATGAAACTGAAATGGTATATGGATTGTTTAAGGATTTTCATGTTGACAAGCAGATTTTTAATACAGGCTTTACAGCAGGGATGAGCTTGTAAGAGACATCAGTCATTGTCTCCTAAACTGACCCTGATGGCATCAAAACTCATTTTGAGCAGAATCACAGAAGTAACAATGCTTACTGAGCCACATTTTCCTGTGTCAAACTTTAATAAGTGCCCTGAGTAAGTAGCATTTTGGAAAAAGATAGTTTTAGTAAACAAAAATAGTTTTAGTAAACAAAATAGTTTTAGTAAACAAAAGTGGTAGAAATAAAATCTATATTGCTGATACTTCATATTTAAAGCAATTAAGTATATAGCTATAAAGTTTGTTTTAAAATCTTCAGTGCACAAGATCAAATATTAAGTCTGTGATTTTTTTCACATCTATTTCTTTCTTAAACTCTTCCTGCTGTACTTGCTTAATATAGGATATTCTTTTTTTTTTTTTTTGTAATTGAATTACTGTGCATTCAATTCCTTCAAATCCTTTCTTTCAAGGTAGTTATATATCTTAGTAGGACAACCATATAAACACACTATGGTCTTTGTCTTTCATCGTAAAGTGTTAGTCACTCAGTCATGTCTGACTCTTTGTGACCCCATGGATTGTAGCACTCCAGGCTCCTCTGTCCATGGAATTCTGCAGGCAAGAATACTATAGTGAGTTCACATTTCCTTCTCCAAAGGATCTTCCCAACCCAGGGATTGAACCTGGTTCTCCTGCATTGCGGGCAGATTCTTTACCATCAGAGCCAACCCAAGACTCCTAAAGAGAACTCTCAAAGGGGGCACCTGGAAAAGATCTAAAAAACTGTTGTTTAACTGAACAAATCCATTGATCTCCTGAGAAAAGTTAGGTTTTTGAATAATAAGTGATGTTTGTAGCTTTATTTTTAAAAAGAGTGTCTGGATGACTTCTGAAATGCAGCAGGCCTGTGGACTCTTTGTTTTTGTGCTTTTTTAAAAAAGTGGTCCTTGAAGATGGGGAGCTGGGGGAGTACTTGTAACTACACTAAGTTTGCCAAACCACTTCTCTTGTAACTCTCAGTTTTCATGTACTCATGGCATTTTGCGTCAACGTGTTACATTTAATCTTAGAACAAGGATAGATGTTTTGGTATGAGTTGTATAAGATACATAATACATTTCATTTTAATTTTGGATAATCCATCAGGAAAGAGATAGTTGTGGCAATTTAAAAGTTAAAACAAAAAAAGGGAATAACAGGAGATGGGGAGAGATAAATTAGGAGGTTGGGATTTACATATATGTACTACTGTGTATAAATAGATAAACAACAAGGACCTTCTGTATAGAACAGGGAACTATCAATACATTCAGTATCTTGTAACACCTTATAATGAAAAAGAATCTGAAAGAGACTATGCTACTGCTAAGTCACTTCAGTCGTGTCTGACTCTGTGCGACCCCATCCCTGGGATTCTCCAGGCAAGAACACTGGAGTGGGTTGCCATTTCCTTCTCCAATGCGTAAAAGTGAAAAGTGAAAGTGAAGTTGCTCAGTCGTGTCTGACTCTTCACGACCCCATGGACTGCAGCCCACCAGGCTCCTCCGTCCATGGGATTTTCCAGGCGAGAGTACTGGAGTGGGGTGCCATTGCCTTCTCTGGAAAGAGACTATACACACACACATATATATATGTGTATATATATATATATATACATACACATATAAATGAACTTCCCTGGTGACTCAGAAGGTAAAGAATCTTCCTGCAATGCGGGAGACCTAAATTTGATCCCTGGATTCCGGAAGATCCCTGGAGAAGGGAATGGGCCCCTACTCTAGTATACTTGCCTGGAGAATTCCATGGACAGAGAACCCAGGCAGGCTACAGTCCTTGGGGTCACAAAGACTCAGACAGAACTGAGTGACTTTGACTTTGACTTTCACTTTAAGGACTTTTCAGGTGGTGCAAGGGGTAAAGAATGCTCCTGCCAATGCAGGTGACGTAAGAGGTGTGGATTGATCCTTGGGTTGGGAAGATCCCCTAGAGGAGAAAATGGCAACCCACTCCAGTACTCTTGCCTGGAGAATCCCATGCACAGAGGAACCTGGCAGGCTATAGTCCATGAGGTCGAAAAGAGCTGGGCACAACTGAAGTGACTTAGCATGCATGCATAACTGAATCACTTTGCTATACACCTGAAACTAACACAGCATTGTAGATTAACTATATTTCAATTAAAAACTCAAAACTAAAAAAGATAAGTTAAATGAATACTCAGTTCTAAGTACAATGAAGCCAGTCCTTCATTCTGTGTATGGGTTCTGACTGCGGAACTGTCAAGGATAAAGGGAATCTATGTGGAGCAAGCACACAGAGGGGCTGTCATATTTACTTGACCATGTTTATCGTTTTGCCAACAGATGCTGGAAGTCTGAGACAATACACGGATGTTGCCTGATTGGATTGACCTTGATTCCTTCTCTAGTCTGTTCCCAGATAAGGACTTACTGAAATGACAAGTTGAATAGAAAAGCTTATTAATACTTCTACAGTCCAGAGTTGCATCTTTATGGATAGTAAATGAGCAATTTTCCTACCTCTTGGAGCAAAATAGAATTTCATAGGGCTGTGAAGAGAGGGAGGGGTTGCAATTGGACTTCTCTATGTGGCTTTGTCTTAGAAGTGTATAATGTGGCAAGGATTGCTACAGCCCAGACTATACCTTTTATCTTCTTTTACTCATCATTGTATACTCGATGCCCAGCATGCTCAGTACCAAGTACATGATATGTCATTGTGCTCTCCATATGTTTGGAGACTCTTCATTATGATGAAATCAAGGTGTAAGAATGATAGATCACATCTGATTTATTTGTTAAAATCATATTAACTATGATATATTATTCATTAATTAAATTATGTGAAGACTCTTCAGGAAACCTGATAAATAAAGCTATTTAATCAGTTGATCAATTTTAATGAAAATCTGCTGTGTCTGAAGTACCTATGCCTCAAATGGGTCCTCCATGTCAAGTGTCAACTCTTCTACGTTTTTATAGCATCTGGGTCAAGTGCTATCTGTTATTGTCCAATGACTTTACTTCACTTTGCAGAGAAAATATAGCCATTGCACTGTTTTCTACAAAATATTGCAGGTGGATTCTTTACCCACTGAACTATCAGGGAAGCCTTGTTTTCTACAAACTTTCATAGAAATACACTAAAAATGTCCTCATTCTCTCTCATCAAAGGCCAGAGATTAATTTCCTCACCTGTCTCTGGACTCCACTTTACCCAGAGTGGAGGGACATCCACTCCTTTATGTCTTCAACCATGGTCTCCACATTTCTTCCATTAGCATTCAACCATTCTCAAATGTTTATCAGCTTTCAAAAGCTAATTTAAACCTCTATCAATCTCTTCCAGGATTATCCACCTCTTTCCTCCACTCATCAGTCAAACCTATTGAATATAGTCTCTTTTTATTTACTTACCTCCTGTGCAAACCTAAATTTACTTCAATCTTGCCTCTACCTCCACCACTCCACTGAAACTGTTCTGACTAAGCTAATGCTCATCCTTGCTTTGCTAAGCTCATTGATTTAGGGAAGGTCTTGTTTTACTCTGAAGTGCTTGACACAGACGAGCACTCCCTTTTCTTGAGATCCTCTCCTCCTCTGTGTGCCATGAGTCCATACTCTCAAGGGTGTCCTTCTCCTTCTGTCCACCCTTGGTCTCCTTTACAGGTTCATTTTCTCTTTCCATTTCTCATGTTGGTGTTCTGCACAATTTTACTCTAGGCTCATTCTTTACTACCCTTGCCCACCCTCACTTTCCCCACACTGCTCTCTCATCCATTTCCACAAACTTAGTAACCACGTATTCCATAAATGAATAACTTCCTGATGATTATCTTCAACTCAAACTAATCCTCCAACATCCAGGTCCAAAAGCTTGTCACTCCAGGACAGCTCCTCTTGGATATATGTCATTAGTACCTCAAACTAAATATTCAAAACAAAATTCATCACCTCTCCAAAAACATTCTCTCCACTGTGGGTCCCATCTTTCAATAAAAAGCATCAGTATGAATCCATTTGACCAAGTTGGACATCCAAACAGCATCAATCTCTCCCTTACATTTATGAGTCTTAAGGTTGATGTAGTCATCATTAGGAAACATTTCTTAACCCCCTATTCCAGAAGAGGAGCCCTGCTAATATGCTTTCATGAATCTCTATTTTCCCTATCTTAATACTTTATCCCACTGTGTTGTAACTGTCTGTTTACAAGTTTGCATTCCCCACTGACCTGTAATCTCCTGAGAACAGTACCATCTCTAATGCAATATCTGTTCATTTTTAGGATGTATTTTCTAGCAAAGTGCCTGGTTTAATGTAATAGGTGCTTAATAAATATGTACTGGATGAAAATTTTTGGCACCAAATGCAAAGAGAAACTAAATAAATAGAAGACATAGCATCTGCTCTGAAAAGCTATTCCAAAGCTTATCTGGTAATAGATTAAAAGTACAGATTCCCTAGCCCAATATAAGACTTATTAAAGTGGAATTTTGGAGGAGGGCCTGAGAACCTGTATTTATAATAAACTTCTCTGAAAAATTTCATCATGGGGCAAGTTTGCAGAACTGCACTATAAAAGAATTTTCATTGGTTTTGAGAGTTAAAAGCATGTAAATACATATAACATATATAGACACATGAACATTGTACCTATTTTGTAAGTACTGAGTGAAGTGATAAAGTTTTGTAAGCAGTACAAAAATTGCTATCTAGCAGGAATATGAGAAGGATAGTAACAGAGTGGAAATTTGTTAAAAAAGAGAAACTGACCTTTATTTTGCAGTCATGCAATTATTTTCTCCTGATTCAAATGGCTAAAAGTTATCAAGATTATTTTATGCAAATCAGAGATTGTGTTCTCTTTTGAGAACAAATGAGAATTACACATTTATGGTGATTTCCATTAAAACAAAGACTTACAGATTTGAAACTAGTCCTGCTTTAAAATTTCTCTCACTGAAGGTTGAAATGAGCCAAACTCAGACATACAATCTGTTATTCTTTAAAGTATTTCATTATTAGACACAAGGTTAAAACAACAATAAAAACCCCCAAAACTTCAAAACGAAACTAAATTTCAGTTTCATTATTACAATGCTTGTCCTGTCCTGAGCTCCTGAATGGATTCTGATTTTCCCCACTGCCTTATTTTCACCTGTACGTAGGCCATTGAACTGGCAGCCAAACTAATCCCAAAGCAGTCAGTCTCCTAACCTGTCACCAAAGCTGTCCAAGGACAATCACAGGTTTGAGTGCTAAAGTCCCTTTTTGTCCTTAGATTCCATCAACTTCAACCCCACAACGTTTCATAGTAAATCAAAAGGTAACAGAGAACCGCAGGAAGAGTCTCAGGGCAATTATACACTTGGGTATCTCCCTCAAGAGTAAAAATGGTCATCTTTGAGCTGTGAACTATTTTTGAACCAATATCACGAATACAGGATGGAGGAGATCTGCCTTGATAGCAGTTGAAAATGGAAAGAGCCTCCAAATTTCAGGGCTCTCATACGTGGCAACAGTGTGATGTAGCTGTTAAAACAAAAAAGCTAGCATGATAGTCACCCTCTGCTTTGAACTGGAGTTATATCCGGAACTCATCTCCAGTTCGGGATGTTAAAAAAAAAAAAACAAAAAAAACAGGCCTTCTTATTCCGGAGGGAGAGTGTACTAAAAATCTTCAGTTTCCTTCCAATTTTAAGTTTCTGTGTTTTATAAGGGTGATTGGGGAAGACAGGATTAATTCGTCTTATATAACTCCTCTGCTTTATGCCAGGTTCTTACTGCAAATAATAATTAACTTTCATATGATCAGGCTTGACAAAGAATAGGTTGATTAATATAATCATAAGCTATGCAATAAGCTATATGTCACTGTTCCCCTTGCTGGTGTGGGGAAGCTGTCTTGCTTCCTCTAGTTTCACAAGAGTCCAGGATTTCTTAAGACAACAGCATGTGGAGACAGTACCTTGGTCGGTGCGGCCATCATGAAGGGTGGAGATGGGGAGGCCTGGGCCTGTGCATGGGATGAAAACAAAAATGTGGCTTAGTTTTAAAATAACATTTAGCTTTCAGTAAGAATTGCTAGTCGTATTTATGATTACTGTCAAGCTCAATCACCTCTTTTACTTATACAACTACTTTTTTTTCTCCCATAAAGAAGTAAACATCCCCTTTTAAGTTACATTCAAACAATACATGAGACCAGAGCCCAGTCAAAGAACAGACAGAAGAGTTGCCTGTATATATTTCCAAGAATGATCCTAAATAGTCAGTATTTAATTACACAAATGGGCCCCAGAAGCTGCAGTGATAAATGGCCTTCTGGGAAGATATGCTGTATGGGCCAGTTTTAGCTGTGTCTTTAACTTCACCAATACTCAGACTGTATTTTCAATCTTGCGTCTTAGTTCAATGTTCAGTTTATTTTGGTAGGTAGAACTCAGCAACTTTTTTTCTTTCACTTAATTGCCATCAGTTCAGTTCAGTCTCTCAGTTGTGTCCGGCTCTTTGCGACCCCAGGAATCTCAGCACGCCAGGCCTCCTTGTCCATCACTAACTCCTGGAGTTTGCTCACTATAGGCAGAAATAAATTTATATAGAAAACATTTCCTGTTCAATATGCTGTGACAGGACACATTCCCTACAAAACAGACCTAGAAGGAGTTTTGTTCACCAAAAGCTCATCTGGGGTGCTGTATTAGGATCCCAGCTAATGTGGGGGAAGAGAATAAAAGGTGGGGGGCTAAGGGAAAGTGGGGCGGGGTGCAGTCACAACAGAGACCTCAGCCAACCTCACTGGCAGCTCTGGAGCTGGCTGGCCTTCAGAGTTGTCTTGAATGGAGCCAACTAGTTTGCCTTTTATCTCCCAGAATGGAGTGATTCTTGATTTTGGCCTGAGAGAAGAGTGATCTCTGGCTTGGGTGCAGGGGGCCCAGCTATAAGCTTTTAGCCACCAGCTCTCTCAGCAGCTGGAGAAATGAGGACCCAGTCCTGAAGGTAGGAGGTCTGAGTGGCAAACCAGTGTCCACCATATATTTCGACATGGAATTCAGGTTCTCTGTGCAGAAATTGGCCTTTTTTTTTTTTTTTTTTTATCTTAATTCCCCAACAGGGATCTAATTTTTGCTCTCCTGCAGTGAGGTGGAAGCATGGAGTCCCAGTCACTGGACCACCAGGGAAGTCCAAAAATTGGTCATTTTAACAATATCTGTAAATATTAAAAAAAACTATTATTTACTTGAAATATAGAATAAATAATACCTGGAAATATGTTTGTAAAGTTATTAGAAACCCTGGATATGAGCAGTTCCTTCTTCTGCCTTGTTCCTGACATCTTTCGGCCTTCAGAGAACATGATTCTGACTTGCTTCTCAGTGTGTGTGCTATAAGTGTTCAAAGTGGCAGGCCCCATGGGCGAAGCTGGAGGCTTTCTAGTTACACCCATATTTGTATGAGTAATTGTGATTCTGGGGTCTTGGTCCCATTTTCCAGGTAACCTTTATAGGCAATAAAGCTAATACTTTGATTTCCTGCCTGACTCCTCAATCTGACCTGACAGCGAGGAGAAAAGATTCATTTATTAGGCTCCCTCAAAACCCAGCAGTACTTATTGTGTGGAGTCTAAATTTTATAGAATTTAATCTCAGAGATTTTAATTTTGATTTGATTTTCTTCAACATTATTAAAAGGTACTAATGCATATTGTATGTAAGGCGTACATGTATGCATATAGCATGCAAGGCAATGAGACATGAATCTGAATTTCTAAACTTCAGTTAAACAGCACCCACCTTATGGGATGTTCCTAGGTGTGCAGTTCCAGTAGGGATAACTAGCATATATCTTTTGCCCAAACTATGAGACAAACTAATGGCAGACTGCCCTTGACACAAGTGGCCTGAGGGTGTGATCCTAGTGGCAGAAGTATTCTTTGCACTGCTTTTGTTCCATCAGCATCATCAATATGATTTTACCTACTTCAATCCTATTATCTGGGATTTACTCACCATCTCTCTCAGAGAGTTTGAAGTTACATAATGAAGCTTTACTCTGAGTCCTAAAGGGGAAGATTTCAAGGTTTTTCCTATGATGGTGCAGTGACTCATTTTACTGGAGCTTCAAAAACACCAGACGATGTGATGCTTCCCACACAGTATATTTTTTGCTAAATGGGAAATTACCATACTGCCGAGGAAGAGTGAGTGTGGAAAAGTCAGGCGATTCAAGTTCCAGAAAGGAGTCTTTCACCAACTTTTCATGAGAGATTAGTATTTGATTCCTTACTCTTCAGGGGGCACTTAGGCTCAAGCAGATCTTAGGAAGACACTAAAAAGTGGTATAGTGCTTTCAAAAAGCATTAAAGCACTGTACAAATGCAGAATACATAAACTATAAATGCGTTTGTATGAGTAGGGTCACTGATGTCTTTATCAGTAAATGTATCAGCATAAAGGGCTTCCCTGGTGGCTCAGAAATAAAGAATCTGTCTGTCAATGCAGGAGATGCAGGTTCAATCCCTGGGTCGGGAAGATCACATGAAGGAGGAATTGGCAACCCACTCTAGTATTCTTGTCTGGGAAAACCCATGGACAGAGGAGCCTGGTGTGCTGTAGTCCATGGGTTGCATAGAGACAGACACAACTTAGCAACTGAACAACAACAACAAATATCAGCATAAAAATGAGGTTTGGGGTACGCTTTGCAAAAGGCAGCAATGTTTTGATCTTCCCTAGTTACCTATGTTCATTCCACAAACATTCTACATCTATCATGCACTAACCATTCTTTTTTGGCCTTATGAATATAAAGATGAAAGGAAAGTTTATTCTGCCTCCAGGAGAGAAAATAGACAACCAGATGATTCAGGACAGTTATTTCAATGATACCCTGTGCCTGGCATGTAGGCTTCAATATATGCTGCATGAATACGTAGTTTGGGATGAAAAATGTTGCACATAAATTGAGAGGGACATTTAACGTATACCTTGAAATGCTGTAACCACTCTCAGCACATAGGGTCATGAACAACAATCTTTTGACTTTACAGAGATGCCACAGACCAAACCTTTTGTGAAAGTGTTATATTAAAGTGGTATCTTGTGCCATCTTAAAGGGGGCATTTGAATTAAAATGCTTACTCATTTTCACATAGTCAAAGAGCTGAGGTGAGGTTCAGGGTCCAGATGATTGGACTGAAGAAGCGGTGTGTCGGGTAACCCTTCTTTTGGCAAGTAAAGGAAACCTCAGGGTCCTCTACACTGAGCAGGGATAGAAATCAGTCAGAGATTCTGTTTATATTCTGAGCTGCCCACCCGAATACAGGCAGTTGACACCAGAAACAGAAGAATGGCATATGTTTTGTAACAACTCCCTTTTGTTTTCTGTCCACCCTCAACTCACAGGGAAACTCAGGGATTAATAGTGGTGGGGGGAGGGGTGTCAGAACAGAGAATGAAGGGGCAGGTATGTTTCAGATCAGTTTTCCAAAATCCCCATAATGACTAGCAAAGACCTAACATATCTCAATGATTTACTGGTTGCCTAACCCAGCTTTACTATGCGTTCAAGATACAGATGACAGGTTATGCATAAAATAAAATAATCTGGATAGAAATTATTTGTTAAATGGACATATAACCTAAACAACCAGGAAACATCTAGTATATTTTATGAGCTGTTTTTTTTTTTTCAATACTTGAATGAATTACTTATCATGCTTCTCAAATTTAGGAAGGACATACTAGGTGACAAAAGCTTATTTTCTATACCCATAGAAGCTATAGTTCAAAGAATTGCTGGCCTCCAAGACAAAGAGCTCACATTTCTTTCCCTGACTATAGGAGACTGCCATTTCTCCAAGCAAATGGGGCTGAAGTCCAGGAACCATTTTATCAGAGGATGCTTCTTTTTATGATATTGCTCTCACAATACAACGTCATGGTGCTGTGGCACATGGTGGGTATAAGGTTGGGATTTATAGCCAAGGAACTTTTACTCCCATCTGGCTCTGATGCTTACCAGCAGTGTGAACCTTTTACAAAAGGTCTGTTTCCTCAACTGCAAAAAATGGAGATAATAATACCTTCCTATCCTCCTTACATTTTTTTCCCGTAAGCATTAGATAAGATAAGGCAGATAAGGTCCTCACATATAACAGGTGCTCAATAACCTGTAGCTAAGGATTGATCAGATAATGATGACAAGGACAAGGAAAGTGGCAGAGAAGGGTAGAGCGTGTGTTAGGTCCGTTACCTACCATAGCAGACGAGTGCGTAGTACTTGGCATAGTCGCTGAAACTTGCTGTGTAATATTGGCACCTTTTTTTCCTTAGATGGCAAGTGATGCACTTCTTGCTTGGAGAATGGCTTCCAATGCTAATTCTAGAGGGAAATGAAAATAAAACTAAAAGCTGAAATTTTGAGATTGTATTTATCAAAATGTACTACTCTTTGCAAAATGACTGATTTACATATTAACATCAAGCTCACTATTTTTCTGTTGCCAATATCATTTAAAGTAAGGGAGAATCACAGTATTTTGCTTTATCTGATCTTCAATCCATCTTTGCCTGAATAGGCACAGACGTTGAGGGAGAAGCCCTCGGCGGTTTTCTGGCGGTGGGAGAAATATCTAGCACCTCAAATGGGAGCGAGGTAGTCACTTCTCATAGCTATCAATCTCTTACTTTACAAAGTGGTTGAGAATGCATAGTTCTTTCACGTCCCATGTACCATCTCTCTCCCATCTGCTCAAAGCAAGTCATGTTAAAAGAAATCACACATTATAGGAATAAATACAATGCCTGGTATACAGTACTAACTTAATGAATGTGTATTACATGAATTTTCTCAATTACTTCCTATAATGTGTGCTCCCATGGCAAAACAGACAATAAAGATTTGACAGTATCACCAAGAAAGGGGTCTCTTGTCCTTATCATGTATCTAGAAGGGGAAATTAGTAATAAGCCATTTGGGAAAAAAGCCAAACAAACATGGTTCTCAGTAGATCTCATGCCTTTCATTTTATTTGGCAGGAAACCTGGGTTCCTGGAACTTCTTCTCGGAAATGCCCCCTCCAAAGGGCCTTAACAAGCCAACCTGTACCTACCACGCTGGGCCAACTCTCTGGGTAATTGACTTTAACATACAACTTCCCAGACCTTACCCCAAACCCTCAGAGTCTCATTTGGGGAGGACCAGGTGGTTTTATGCCAGGAGGCAACCAGAGGTGGAGTCTTGATGTGGCTGGTAAGTTTACCTGTGGCCACTGCAGTGTTCCTTCTACTGCTGCCCCTGACTTTGCCTTGAGCATAGTAGAGGGTGATCAGAGTCATTGCTATCATCAGAAGGGGATTCTTCTCAACATATGAAAAGCTATGATCCAGAAGGGAACAGAGGAATGCAGCAGAAGGAAAAATTTATTTTCTCAGTACAGTTAGTAGTATTCACATTTATATTTTGGTGTGATCTTGGAAAACATTAGGTAGGCGGTTAACAATAAGGGGTCAAGTTCAGCATGCCCAGGTATAAATCCTGGCCCAACAACATCACTGACTGCATAGAGTTGTTGTTGTGATTAAATGAAATTACATATATAAAGCAGATAAAAATGTGCAAGGCCTATAGCAGACCACTAACCCATGGAAGCTATTGTTTTCACTTCCACATCCAGAAGGGACTGTTAAGGGCACCATTCCAATCACCAAGGGGGCCATAAACTAAAACACTAATATATGAAGAGAGATGAATTCCTTCTAATCATAATAGTCTCAAAGCAAGTCATGTTAAAAGAAATCACACATTACAGGAATAAACACAATGCATGGTATACAGTAGTAACTTGATAAATGTGTGTTACATGAATTTTCTCAATTACCTCTAAATTTAGTTAAAATGTTTAATGCCATGTTTATATCAGTATTAAAATTTCTTTTTTTTAAATTTATTTATTTTTGTCATACATTGATATGAATCAGCCATAGATTTACACGTATTCCCCATCCCGATCCCCCTAAAATTTCTTAATTTTTCTTTTTGAAAACATTTGGTTAGCTGGTATGTTAGGGGGCATATATTCTTATAGTGATATACACATCCTCTGAATATTTTAATTCATAAATTAATTCTATTACATTTCAGCCTTTAAAAAATATTCTATGTATTCTGAGGACTCTGATTGATTTTTATTCAAATTTCAATATATAAAAATATTAGAGTGAATTGACATAAATTACCTATAGATATTTCTTCTTCCAGGGTAGCCTTCAAATTCATTGCTAGAATAAAACCTGAAAATATATTCAGAAGTTATCAGATAATTATTGATGGCTAAATGGTGATAGAATTGTTAATATAGTATTAATATAGTAAACAATATAGTCCAACTTTAATGGAATAAAGCAATTAATTGGTATTTATGTACACAAATTGCTGCTGTTCATACTTCTGCATTTTATGTACATACTCTGACTTATACATATATAAAATATATTTGCACAAATGTATTTATAAATTATAGGAGAAATATTAAATTATGTTGAGTACCCTTTTTTGGTTAAGCTGTTTGATTAATATCACCTCTCTCCTTTCCATAATTAACAGTTTACTGATTTCTTTGTGCTATACTATTTAATTTTGTCTATGATTTTGAACACGTTTAGAATTTATTTTACAGAAGCACTGACAGTAGATCACTTTTTTAAAAATCAGGAAACTCATCTACCCAAGGATACCACACAAAGGGGCATGTTAATTTACCCAGAAGCAAAACAGGTCACAAGAGAGCATGCTTGTTACTTAAGTATCTCGGTCCCAGTTCTAACCTGTCTTAACAAAGTGGGAAATCCAATTTAATGGGCATGATTTTCTCCTCTGTGAGTTCATCTGAATATAACAAAATAACTGACATTTAATTTTTAGGAAGAGCACAATAAAGTGTTAAAAGTTTTAGGTTTGGTTTCTTATTTTTAATTCTCAGAACTTTTAATTCACCCAAGTACTTGTATATCCTCACTGAAATAATGACCTTGTTATTCCCAGTAAAAGGCCCCAGCGTACATGTTCATTGCGTCTGAATCGTTGGGACCCCATGGACTGTAGCTGCCGGGCTCTCTGTCCATGGGATTTTCTAGGTGAGAATACTGAAGTGGGTTGCTATTTTCTCTTCCAGGGGATTTTCCCAGCCCATGGATAGAACTTGTGTCTTCTGAATTGGCAGGTCGATTCTTTACCACTGAGACACCTGGGAAAACCCCCAGTAAAAGAAAAAGGCAGCAGAATACACCTGATTCCTACTATTAACTTTACCTTCAAAACCAGCATCCTTCTAAATGTCTTTACTGACTTCACATGACTCCAAACATCACTATACTTGCTTTTCCCACATCATCTCAAACTACCTGTGAATAAACTACTCAGATTTTTCCAATCTGCCTCCTACAGTTTTTTTGTTGTTATGTCAAAAGTTTCACAATTGTCTTTGTCTTTAACACTTAGAACAGAGTCCACATTCCCTCTTTCCCTTCCCTTTTCCCTCACAGCCACTGACTTACCTTTTCAGCCTCTGTCTCTCTTCACTGTCTGTCTACCTGTCCTCTCATTCATTTAACTATTTTGTTCCAGTCACTATCTCATGTTCCAAAGATGCAAAAAAAAGGAGATATAGTTCTCTCCCGGAGTCTGCATTTCATTGCCACTATTCTAGTTCAGGCTTCTGTCACCTCAGGCCTAGATTATGACCATACCAGGGTCTTCCTGCCTTCAGTTTCCCCTACCTCCTAAATATATTATTCCTGAAATCTCCCATTAGGTTTTATCTTGTCACTCATCTTACACGGGCAGTTTTAATGGCTGCTCCATGTAATGGCTAAACTCCTTTGCTGACAGTTCAAAGAATTACATGGATTGGCAATAGGTTTCTAAAAAAATTTCATCCAGTGAAGCTGGATTAATTATCTTCCTCTCTTGCTCTTAGAATTCAAGCTAATGGCAGGGTAGTTACAAGAGAGTGCTCTAGATTTGGACTTTATTAGAAGTAAAGGGGGAAAAAAACTACACATTCTTGAGTAGAGATGTTTAATCAAAAATGCTCATTTTAAGATGGTTTATTTAGATAATGCACAGGATGGACTGAAAAGGAAAGACCTAGAAGAAAGAAGCCCCATGTTGAGGTTAATAATAAGAATCTTAGATTTGATATATTTTAGGTTTAAATCCTAGTTCTACCACTAACTATGTAGCCTTGCCCAAGTTAATTAAATTTCTAAGTATCAGCTTTCTCATCTGTAAAACTGGGATTATCATTTCTACTTTATATTATGTGGTACACAGCAATCACTTAATAAATAATAGCTATTACAGATAACATTCTCAAACTTATACAACAGTGAATCACTTCAAGAATGTTTCTTATCAAGGGGCTGCCCTCATGGACTTCTGAATCTAGCTTACTGCTTCAAGTGCTAGACGGAAAATTTGCTTTTAGGACCAGTTACTATTCTAAAACTTTTATACTTTTAATGTAATTATATACCAACTATCAGAAGAGAAATAACCACCTACTAAATGTTCTTTCCAAAATAGGAAATTGTGTTGACTAGTTATTAAAGAATGTGTAATTTTAATGAAACCACAACTGTCTGAACTACACTTTAGAATAAGTAATAAAAATGCTCTTAACTGAAAGCAATGGTGCTGTAGATTTCATCCGTCCATCAGTGCCAATTAAAACCTGAATGGTGCATCAAGCTTCATGCAATACTTACAGTGAATCCTGTGTTACTCTGAATATATTTATGGCCTCCCACTTGCCACTTGTAATTTGAATAGCATTTTCCTATAAAAAGACAAACATTATGTTGTGTGAAGCTGAGCGTTATTTGAGCAACCTCAAGTGAATGATCTTTCAGGAGATAAATCTTGGAAGGAACATACCACAGTGTCTTTGATATAGTGAATATGTTTGTAGCCATCCTTGTCGCTAAATATTTTGTAGTATGAAATGGTATCATGGCTGAACACTGGTGTTGAAACAAAGAACTGAAAGAAATGAACAGAGGTTATGTTCAGGAGACAAACCAAACTAAAATGATTGATTTTTTAAAAGCCATGTGTAGTTACAATTATCAGGACCAGAAAGTCTTGCCTCCCCTACCTTCCGGCACTCACACCCTAGATCCCATCCTTTCAAATGGACAGCTTTTCTGGTGCTTCTAACAGACACTTATACATTCCAGCTACTGCATAATTGCTACTACATATCCTTGGGTTCATATTGCTTAGTTTGAATTTCTGTATTCTGAGATTACGTGGTTTGACATAGTTAAAAAAATTCACAAATGAATGTTGATGTTTAACCAAGTCAAACTTCAAAATGTTATATTTGACCAAAATGTGACTCTTCTGAAGGTCGATAGCCTCTTTTATTTCTTGATTTGTTTGATGTCAAGCACCTGATGCTGATGATGCAATAAAGGCATTTTAGAGATTAAAATATCACGAACTGCTAGTCACAGCTTTTAATGGCAGAAAGGGACTTCTGGACTTGAGAGAAAAATGCAACCAATGATAAGACAATGAAAGGTGTACTCCTTGAGCTTAGGGAGCAGACCAAACATCACTGTTCACCTCTGACCTCTTCCCAGGGCTCATGTTCACCACCTGTAGGGAACTGCTTAAGGACCTGAGGAGTTTCTGCCACAGGTCTAGTGTGTCCTGAACAGAGCAAGTTATAACTCAGCATCCTGAACGGTACAGATAATTAAAGTCCTGCAAATGTCCTGACATCAGATTTTAAGCTAGTAGTTTCTCCCATCAGAAAAAGAGACTCATTGTACATTTGCTGACTTCCTTTTTTATCCTGGTCATTGGGTGGAGGAAGGATGGTAATGTGGTGAAGGGGCTCCATGAGGAAAGAGCTATTCTACATCGTACAGAGTAGATATTCCTGCAAGTTATTCCAAACTAGATTTCTTAGCAGGAGTGCCTCCGCATGACAGTGTTAAAACATTCAGATCCTTTACAATTGTCCAAGCAACAACAATCAAAAGACTACTGGTATCTTTCAGCTACAGACACCTAACTTGCTGACACTCACATTGTCAGGACACACTTTACAGCAAAATGAGAACAAGGGAAGTAGTTGTAGGTATTTTGAATGATGGTCCTATGTGTAATTTGACATGATGTTTTTAAATAAAAGTCATGATTATGATTGAATGATATTAAAGTGTAACTTTTTGATGTGGTATCTGTGGGGTCTAACTAGTGTCCCCCAAATTCTTTTCCACCTAATCCAGAAGATAACTGTTATGGACTGAACGTTTCTGTTCCCCCAAATTCATATGTTGAAACTCAACCCCTATTAAGATGGTATTTGGTATCAAGAGGTGGGGGCCTTGGGAGGTAACTAGGATTCGATGAGGTCATAAGGGTACAGCTCCCACGAATGGGATCAGCCCACTTAACGAGAATCACCAGAGTGTCCTCCTGCTGCTCAGCTCTCCGCCATGGAGGATACAACAAGAAGTTGGCAGAAGAGAGCTCTCAGCAGAACCTGACTATGCTGGCATCCTCATCTCAGACTTCCAGCCTCTAGAACTGTGAGAAATGACTTTCTGTTGTTTATAAGCCACTCAGTGTAGGATACATTGTTATAACAGCTCAAACAGAGTAGGATAATGACCTATTTGAAAATAGCATTTTCACAGGTGTAATGAGGTTAAGAACTGAGATGTGATCATAGTGGATCCAAGTTGGCCCTAGAGCCAATGACTGGTGTCCTCATGAGAAGAGATGAGGCTGCAAAGAGACGCAGGGGAGTAGGTCATGTGAAGATGAACTCAGGGGTTGGAGCTGGTGGAACTCCAGCCAAGAAAGTCCAAGGATTGCCAGGAGACCAGAAGCTGGAAGAAGTCAGAAAGGATTTTTCCCTGGAGACATCTAAGTATGGCCCCACCAACCCCTTTACATTGGACTTCTAGCCTCCAGAATGATGAAAGAATGAATTTTTGTAGTTTTAAGCCAAGTTTGTGGTAATTTTTTACAGACACCCTAGGAAACTAATATGGTGTGCTTATCTCTTTGTCATAAAATTGATGTTTTTAATAAAGTAAAAAATGGAATAATGAGAAACTGCTGTCTCCTTACATGATACTCTTATTAGGTCCACTAATCATAAGACCAGTCAGTCCTGGTAGGATTCTGTGTACAGACTCAGTGAGATTGAAAGCCAGAAGGCCCCTGAATAGGAAATTCTGATTTGCAATTTTGTGGAAGGAATTTCATTAGTAGTGGCCTGAAAAGTCATTCTTTCATTTTAGAATGAGGCTTCACCTTCTCAGCCAAGTGATTCCTTATTAGTAAACACTTTACAGTGTCCCCCTCTCCCCATCAAGATGAAAGATACAAATTGGCTCCACATTGTCTCAATCACTGTAACAGAACTGGGGTCACAAATACTCTAAGGAACCTTAGTGAAAAAAATACTCTCTTTACATCTGCAGCAAGTTAAGGAACTCTAAAAACGGTTTAGTTCCAGATTAAAATAGGGAATTTCATTTTTATTGAAAATAGTAAGAGGGCAGAACATTATGTTTCAAGATATTAGAATCAGGCAAACAGGAAGAATATTTTTGTTAGGCAAAGACTGTTATCTTCTCCCCTTTAATTGCACACATCCAAGACAGATGCTTTAGATGAACAGGTAACTTGGGTGAGGTAAAGAGAGTGTAAAATATTTCCGCATTCACTCTGCCAGAGTGAGATCCATAATGCATCCTGAGTTAAGTGCTCTGGCAGCAAGTCACGCCTGGGCCCTAGATAACCACATGTCACTAGGTGGTCCTCCGTTTAACAAGACATCCTCATGGCTCCCTTTATCATGCTTAGATGTGCTGATAAACTCCTCATCTCTACTTACAAAGTCATTTAAAATATTTTTCATGGAAGGTAAGATGATTTAACACCAGTTAATTTTTTGCCACGGATGGTAAATAACCTGCTTATGGAAGGCTGATGCCTAAACTGAGTCCATATTTAGTCAAAGGCACAGACTTCCAAGCATCAAGTAGAGCATCCATTTATCTGAGCCATAGGATTTCACCAACCACTCAAATGTGATGTGGTGTATGGCTTAATTATTTTTAAGTGATTTAAATGTGGCTTTGTAGTCTAAGCATTATGTGTTTAGTATTTGTTCTTCACATTTTAGTGATTAAATACTATTAATAGAGTCTTTGATAAAATCTTATTTTGTCTGCTCTCCACAGGACAAAAAAAAAAATTATTTGAAGTGAATTTGTTGTTATTTTTCTGATAAAATACCAAAGAAGAAATTAGAGAATTTCCCCCAAATTAAGACACAATATCTCATGCAGAAGAAAAGGAAGTGACAAAGTTCTCAAGGAAGTATTTGCTAGTTCTCTGCCTGAATTAATAGGTTAACTGCCATTTAGTCTCTTTTCTAGTCCATAGGTGATCTCTGAAGGCCTTTTTCATTTTAAACCTCTTGGACAAATATTAAAGGAAAAACTGGTCTAAAATTGCTCTTTAAATTTATATTAATATGACTAGCCTATACACTTTATCTAAAACCCTCATAAATATTATTTGAACAGATGTCCGAAAGACAAATATTTCTAGGTTATTTCTGGGTAATTTTATTAAGCCACTGGTTTGATTATGGGTCAAAGGAAGCTATGCAGCACATTATGACATATGAGTTATGACTATATAAAGTCATGACTCCAAAAGGTTTGTCAGGACTTATAAAATCTAATGAATGGCCCCCTTGAAAATAGTTGCCTTGGGGAAGTGTGAACTTACTCTTGAAAACTGTCACTTCAAAAAATTTTCTGCAATTCTTCTAATATTCAGAAAGTTAATGACTATTGGATACATCTGGAGGGATTGAGATTAGTACACAGGAAAACTAATTTTTCCCAAAAGAATTCTAAAGCTATAAATACTATAATGATCTAGTGTAAAATCATATTTTGCAGATACATATTTCATTTATCCACTAGATTTATTTTCGCATGATTTTGATTTAATGTAGAGACCTCATTCTCCCTCCAAGGACATGTATATGCTTTCACTGAGGGTATTTAAAACAATGTTCTAAAACTTTAGAAGGCAATTCATTCATTCATTCAGCTATTGTTTGCTGGGATTACAAGATTGGTGCTATACAGACTATAAAAATTTCCAAGATACAATTGTCCTCAACATGCTTGTAAACAGATTTCAAAAGATGTATTTTAAAGTATTTCAGAGTGTTCTGAATGGTGCCAGTATTTTCAGAATAAATGTGTATGGATTCCTAAGATCACATCTTTGATAAGATTGCTTATCTTGGTTGCGTATCATGGTTTATCTATTTGTAAAATCACATCATTCATATTACTTTATAGAAACTCTAGATAAATCAATATCACGGAGAACACAACTAAAGACATTTTCAAGTATTCTTTCTTCTCTCATTCTTTACAGGAAATCTCTATAATGACAGTGAACTCGTAAATTAAATTTTTCCCTTTTCTCAAGTTTTCAAATGCTGATCTAGGAATTATCTTTCTGGAAGGCAAGCTTCTGGTTGACCTAGAATCCAAAAAATTTAGAAAATCCTGTTCTTTCACTGACTTCTTCCCTTTTTTCCTGTTACTTATACAATGTTAAACAGTGAAATAAAATAGGATTTTCTTTTTCTTTTCCCCTGAATTACACACTTATCCTTGTTACCTTGTTAGGTGGTGCTAGTGGTAAAGAACTTGCCTGCCAATGCAGAAGACATAAGAGATGCTGATTTGATCCCTGGGTTGGAAGGATCCCCTGGAGGAGGGCAGGGCAACCCACTCCAGCATTCTTGCCTGTAAAATTCCATGGGCAGAGGAGCCTGGTGGGCTACAGTCCATAGGGTCACAAAGAGTTGGACTTAACTGAAGTGACTTAGCCTGCACCCATGTACATTTACTTGCATAAAAAAATAAAGTAATAACTATTCTCTATTTAGGGGCTTCCCTGGTGGCACAGACAGTAAGAATCTGCCTGCAGTGTGGGAAACTGGGGTTCAATTCCTGGGTCAGGAGGATCCCCTGGAGAAGGAAATGTCTCCACTCCAGTATTCTTGCCTGGAGAAGTCCATGGACAGAGGAGCCTGATGGGCTACAGTCCACGGGGTTGCAATGAGTCGGACAAGACTGAGAGACTAACACAACAAAATTCTCTAGTTAATGAATAGAACTGAAGTACCTTTAACTGAAGATAGAAAGTAAATATATGTAAGCTAAAATTACTGGGTCCAGGAAAGTATACAAAAAATAATTTTCAATACCTGAAGATGTTTACTTCACTCTCCATCTTAATTTAAATTTTGCAAGACTTATGATCTCAGAATTTACTTCTGACTTCTTTATTGTCCCTTGTCTTGGGTTAATGTATTAAACTAGTTAAGTTTCTTTTTTCTTTGCATGTGTCCAAATCTCAGAAGTAGCTTTTCTTTTTTGTACCCAAATGTTAGTTGAATTCAACCACATATTTGTGGTAAATGGTAGCATCCATACAATATTCGCTTATTATTTGTCTTACTTTGTATTCTTCATATAAGATATAAGATACAATTGATGTTTTCCTAAAACATGATTTAGTTTTACACAAAAATCCTTATAAATCACTGAACAAATCTATCCAAAATAATCCAGATATATATGATTACAAACTGTAACAAAACATACACTCCCCTAACTGATACCACTTTACTTAAAAACTAGAATAAGTATGGGTATGTATGAAATTAATCTACTCATTTATTTATACAAAATATATTGAGAAGCAAGGTTGTCTCTAAACCAAGGATACCAAATGTAATTATTTTCCCTGGATTCCAGTGGCTAAAAGTTATCAAGATTATTTTAAGCAATTCAGGGATTGTGTTCCCTTTTGAAAAATGATATTTATTACATTTTTAAAGAAGCAATATTAATTATACATATCAAAGAGTTGGTTGAAAAAGTTAAGAACAGACATGAGGTATATGATTCATTCTCAATAGAATTCTAGATATGGACATTAAAATTGTCTGGCACAAAATTGCTGAAGGGATCACTACCTTTGTGTTTTTTACCTTGTTATTTTTCTATAAAATGCCAGTTTGGATACATTTCAAATAGTCCTTTAATAGCTGAGAATTTCATTAAAAGATAAGGAAAAGATAGCAATCATACTCCACCAGCCCATCCAGTTCTGCTTTCTTCTATATGCTCCTGAGTCTAAGAGAAAAAAAAAAAGATCAAATGAAACATAGTATTAAGAGGACAGTTTTTCCTAAATATAATCTGGACATTTGAACAAGTTAAGCTGCCTGGTCAGAGTGAACTACTGTTAGTCAACCAACTACACACTTGAGTTGAAGATGACTATATTCAAGATCTTATACAACATCACTATTGCCTACATAAGGATGATCTGAGCGCTGCATCTTATTGCAAATCATTCATAATTCTGGTTAAATTTTCCATAAGTCAGTGACTGGAATTAAGAAAATATCTGTGGAGACCTACCACAAACCAAACTGTTGTCATGTAGGTAAAAAGGTATTTCCCAGTGGAGTTTAATTTTTTTTTCTTTTCTCAATCTTATAAAGTACCTAGAAATCTTAAAATTTGCACTGAATCTTATTTTTGGTATGTACTTGAGGATAGTACAATAAATCCTTTATTGAACAAATAATAAGCCTAAAAATGAATAAATTTTATAAACAGTTAAATGAAAAATATTCTAGATGGAATAAATAGCATAGAGATGAGGCTAGTTTAGAAAACCACAGGTGGCTTAGTATGGCTGAGTGGGGGCTGGCTGTGGGAAAGAATTAGAAAATAAGGGAGAATGTAGGGGCATCAGCAAAATCTTGGAGAAAATTTTATGCCACAACCAGGAAATTTGGATTTCTCCTGTGGATGATAAATCCTTTGAAAGTTTTCAAATCACAATTTGAAAAATATAATTGTGAACATGATACAGAGAATAGATAAGAAGTGGGTAACATAGTGGGAGGCTTCCCTGGAGGCTCAGCAGTAAAAAATCAGCCCGCAATGCAGGAGATGTAGATTTGATCCCTGGGTCAGTAAGATCCCCTGGAGAAGGAAATGGCAACCCGCTCCAATGTTCTTGCCTGGAGAATCCTATGGACAGATGAGCCTGGCGGGTTACAGTCTTTGGAATCGCAAAAAAATTCAGACATGACTTAGTGACTAAATAACGACATTGTAATGTTTGGAAAAAAGATGCTGAAGACCCATATCTAGGTAGTGGTAGTGATGGTGGGGTAGAGCCGATGTAGCAGAGATACATAAAAGTTCAAATCCTCAGAATGAATTTGTGGGGCAAGTGGTAATTGAAACTTTCCTGTATTAGATAAAAATCACCTAGGAGAGTAACACAGTGTTGGGATAGAGACTAGGATAATTAGCAATCATTTATTTCCTGGTTTTGCTAGGACTTGAGGTAGGCTACATTTCCCAGGGCCCCATCCACCTGGATGTGGTCATGTGTAAGTTCTAACCCATAGCTTTTGAGCAAAGTAACTTGTGCTACTTCTATATCAAACCTATAAAACCCTTTCATACATATCCTCCATTCTATTTTCACTCCCTAGCTGGATGTTGATGACCAGGTTTGAATAACCTTGGAGTATCCTTAGAAGTTACTGGATGAAGACAGTAGAGATGTTATCAACCTGGGTTCCTGAATGACCCTGTGGAGCAGAGCACCCATCCCTCACCCTCACTGTTTCCCACTTACCCAGACTCACTACTAGATTGTTACATGAATGTGCAAGCCTATTGTATTAACCCGCTGAACTTTTGGAAGGGTTTTACTGTTGTTATTGTTACAGCAGATGGCCTATCTTGCAAATGCATTAACTTGGAGAATAATAAGATTTCTAGAGAGGAAGAGCTAGAAAGAAACAGTAAACTAGAAAGAGAACCATGAGAGAGTATATAGTAATAAAAAGCAAAGGAATAATAAATTTTAAAAGCATAGTTTGGATTTTCTCTTATAGGGATAGGCTGGTGTTTCAGAAAAAAACAAGATAAGACTTAATAGAGTGAAATGTTTTTATTCATGATTTCTAGCTATTATATAAAATTAACTTTAATTCTCTTGCAGAGAATAACATTATGAAGGATGTTCCTCCTCCAAACTACAAATTTATTAATACAGTTATATTACAAGTAATTATTGCCAGTTTCCTTTGCTTCTTTATTTTGGGTATGACTCCCAACATGAATAAAGTGTTGCCAAGTCTCTTAACCTTAAATGTTGTTTGTTTTCAAAACTAAACACACACACACACACATCAGTCATAAGTGTGGTTACTGGAAAATTCATCTCTGTTGTTCTTAAATCTGAAAAATATGTTCCATGTACTTACCAGACTATTTCGAAACTGCAGTTGTTTTGAAATTTTAAGGTTATTCAAACCTGGTATTCTAAACTTAATCACTGATTTTGGCCATAAAACTAAAGTTTATATTCCAGGGAATTCCACGTCTCATTGAATGAGCATCTTATACGTTCTGTCAGTTTGGATTAAGTTGTCTCAGATTTGATAAATTAGAAATTCAAATTCCAAAGCAATTATAGTTTTAAATGCCTAGTTTTAAAAGCTAAAAATTTTATCTAAGTGACCAGTCTTATAAACTAATATAATTAAATCAATAATTCCTAGTATTGAGATTCAATGAAGACATTAACAATATATTCACCCAATTGTTTCTATTTAACTAGAAAAATTAAATTTATTCTATCTTTTCTTTTTGCCTATGACACTGCATTAATGCCAAAAATCTTCCTGCTTTGTATATCAAAACATAAATAAGATAAAAATAAACTTCTAGCATATTCCATCAATATTAGTCAAGCTTCTTACAGACACAGTAGTGATTTAAAAATATTTTTAGTCTGAGTAATGTTGACTATTATAGTCCTGATATATTTCCAAACAGATTCATATGACTTTTTTCTTGCAAAACATAATGTCCTAATTTCTAGATGGAATTTAGTGTTTAACTTTGATTGCTCTGTGCTTTTTTTCTTACTTTATAAAATAGGTTTATTCTATATTTGGTTTAATGAAACATTTCTTCATAATTAGATGTCTCATGAAATGTACCCATCAAATTTCCTATTTAAAGAAAACATTTTGTGTTTCTTAGTCTCTAATATGAGTACTTATGAACAGGCCTATTTTGAAGCTTTCTGATTGGAGAAGTAGCTTTCTGACTCATTAATTCAACAGATTATGTTTGGATTTGAGCAATAAAAACAATTAAAACTCAACAATAAATCTGTGCCTAGTTTTTTAAGTTTTTTCTCCCTAAAATTAGCACAGTATTGAGCACTCTGCAAAGATAACAGGATAGCAGGATAATTAAATCTGTTTCATATCATTCTCAGTTACCTACTTTTGATTTTCAAATAGAAGCATTTGGCTTTCCTTTAATAATATTTGTTTACTTTGGAATTCTTATTTTTCAGTTTTGACATTGAATAGAATGTTTGCATTTTGCAAAAGCAAACATCACCGTTTGCATTTTTCTCTAATTCTTTTGAGTAGAACATATCTACTTCTTTAATGGATCCATCTTATGTTTTCATCATCATTATTTTGCTTTTCTGGACTGACAATTTTATAATCTCAAAAGGATGGACTTCCATCCTAATTTAAAACCAGATACCTGATTTTCCCAGCATGGCATTGTCATTTAATCTTTTTCTCTATTCAGTTTCAATGCTAAAGTCATTCGAGAAAACAAAAGGTATCTTACTTGTTTAATAAAAATAATGAACCTTCAAATAGTGTTTTTTGCAAAGCAATCAGGAGTTAAATGCAGTAATTCTATATATATGTATATATACACATATTTGTTAGCTATAGATAAGTCCCCACTCTTGTACTTTTATCTTCAGAAATACACCTCTGTGGTTTTAATACGACATACCTTTGGACAGTTCCATGTCTGCCAGTCTTCCCTGAAATCACATGTAGACAAGACTGAAACATTTTGGATTCGTTTTAGCCACTGCAAACATATTCGATCATCAGTAACCCATGTGAGCCAACTGAAATAATAATCACTGCAAACAAATCAAAACAGAAAGTCACAACTATAAATCAATATCACATTCAAATAATTTCTTAATTTGTGTTTTCTAAAGGACATATTTTATTATTCTGAAACACTTAGGCTACAGGTAAGGAAGGCAAAATATTCTTTTAAACATTAAAAAATTTGAATATACCTGCTGACTTTTAGAGAATATACAAGAGTTCACTGATCTAATAGAATTATTTTATAATTGAGTTTTCTCCCCAGTTGGGATTTTAATATCTTAGGAAAAAAATTAAGACACAAGGCCAAAGTTACTGGCCGACCTAGAGGACAAAAAGCATTAAATTGCCTATTTTTCCATAGCTGAACTCAAGTTTTCACTTTTTAACTAATTAAAAGAGAGTTAAGCGGGTAAAAGACCATCTTTCTTTCCAGGCAGGTTTGTGTTGGAAGCTGAGTTTTAGCTGCAGGTCAGGGGTTGAAATTTGGGTTAGTATAATAACCAGAGAGAGTGTGTGCAAAGTAACTCAAACAGCCCTTGGCACAAAGCGGATATCAGTGAAAGGAAGCAATGATTACTTGGCTCTGAGGGTGAACGTGTAGAGAACAACAATGTAAATGAACCACAAAATGTTGGACCTTGTTGTAAAAGGAATCACAGAGCTACAAGGGATCTCTGGTTCAGAGTCTGGCTTTATCTCCTACTAGTTATACCACCTTGACTAACATGTCTGTGCCTCTGTTTCTATATAATATGGGAATAATAACATTACCAGTATGAAAGGTTGCTGTGAAGATTTACTAAGAATGCTTAAAGTACTTACAATCTATACATACAACAGAGTGAGTGCTCAAAAAATGTTAGATATTATTACTGTATTATTAGTGTATTACAGATGCTCAAATGATGCTTTCTTTCATTCTGCTTGCCTCTTGAAGAGAATGATACATAAAAAATCAGATATATTTAGTCCAGTCTTCATCAACTAGATTAGGTGGGGAATAATGGATAATTGAAAAATAAAAAAGAATTTTTTATTATCCGAGAGCACATTCACCTTGGCAAAGTCCGGCAGAGGCCTCTGATGAGGTGTTTTTTCCTATTAATCAATCATCTGGCCCTGGCTGACCTTCCTTCCTGAGGCAGGAGAAGAGGAGTCAAGCCTTGTTCTGAGAGGATGTGGGAAGGAGTAAGGAGGCCAGCCAGGCAGGGCTTATGGACCCCTCCCCTTTTTCCATATCAACCAGAATGACCAGGATTAATCAGACAAGATCTCAATGGGTACCATGCTGGTACCTTTCACAGAAATGAAAATGCTTCTGTCCAGGTCTGCCTGCAGTTCATCCACAAACAGATAATGCTACAACCAGATCAATTCAAATAGACTGCATCCTAGTGAAAAACACTAATATTTGGAGGGGTTTGGCTTATCTCCTGTTTGCCATGCACATATAATAAGCATGATCCGCAAATGCTGGGAAAAAGTAGGCCAAACTTGAAGGAAGCCAGGTTGAGAGCATGCATGAATTTTACTATCTCCTTGTTTGTCCCTAGCTTACACTCACACACTCAAGGGAAGTAGCATTTAGACTGAGTACTCTGGTCATTTTTATATGTGTAAAAAGGGTTAGTATGTTCACATCAATTTAAAAAAATTATTTGTGAATTTTAATTTTGCTATGTATTTAGCTTGGAATACTAATTTATTTATTTATTTATTTTTGTTGTAGCATAGTCATTGCAAACTCGCTAGAAAAGAAATGTAAACCCTGATGAAGAAATTGCAGTGCTAAAATTCAGTTTGAAAGGTGGGGAGCATCAGAGATGAATATACCTTGAGGCTATCATTGCTGGTACTGGCACTTCTCTGGGACCTACATGCTCAGGGTAAGTGGCGTCAATGATAAAGATCCGAACAAAAGGATTCTTAGCTCCAGCCTGTGAAGAAAGCGGAGATAGATAAACACAAAATTCTCATTATCACCAACATTTTAGAGACACTTTTGGAATTTAGGCATATTTTTATAAGCTAATAATTGTTAGATATATTACTGTTGAAAACATTCTAATTATAATGTTTACAAATTTCATTGCAGTGTAATTACAAATATTGTGCAACCAGAGTGAAAATACATACTCTTAGTGATTAGCGGGAGCTTTAATTCATAGGGAAAACTATTAGGGATTTAAAAATGCAGTTCCATAATCGATACTCTCTTCTCTGACTTTTAATACAGATAGTTTGCACTATTATTATTGTTATTAGGATAATTGTAATAATATTTCTCCATGTGCCAAGGGGAGTGCAGAGGGAGCTTGATGTGGGGAAGGGAGTATAAAGAATAAATAATGAAAGATAGATTTTGCTTTTACCTTGTAATTTGATCTAGGACAATTACCAAACAGTCTACTAGCTGCTTAAATTATTACTGCTTTCAATGCCCCGAAATTAGGGAAATTCCACCTCAAAATAAAATGTCATGTGATTTACACTGTTCTTGCTTTGTGCTTTTGCCTTAGTATATGCCCTAGGTTTACATGACAGTGTAGTTCATGCTCATATATCTTCTTAGAGTTCTGTTATTTTAGCACAGAAAAAGAGAATCTTAAAATTGTCAAATAATTTAAATCCACAAAAATTAGGCATGTAGGCTATATATATAGCTGCCTCACTTCTTAGTCCAGTGTCAGATGTTCAGCAGCTTCAGCTTCAAAGAAACAGAAGAATTTGGGTCCTGACTTCTCTGTCAGTGTGAATTACTCCTCACTTCTGGGTTTCTTCATCTCTTCCTGCTCCATACAACCTTCTAAATATCCAAGTTCTTTTCCATCTTTTGGGTTCCAAGGATCACACCTCTCACTTCCAAATACCTCCAGCTTTCGGACTTAATACACAACATTTGAGGATCTTCTACCTAAACAGACACCCTCTCCCATACTCATTTCCTTTCTCATATGATTTTTAATATAAATTTTAGACTATTTGGAATTTCTATTTCTCTCACTATGGCCACTTTGACTTGCTTCAGAATCCACTTGTGTCTATGCGTGTCCTTCCCATCTTTGTCACATATAGGGACCTCCATAACAGGGTTCCCTTTGGCAAGGAAAAACAATAGTGACTTAAGAATAAAGAATTACATTCTGAAATCATTTCTACTCCTTGTGCCAGAGGAGAATTTGTGATTTGATCTTTCAGATTTCTTTTCTAAATTAACTCAGAATATGACATTTCTCCACCGTGACATGGCCATTCTGGTGGAATCTATTTTCATGAGGCCTTTTATTTTCAGGAGGCCTCTCTTGAGACATGGGACTGCATGTGAAGTACATAAGCTAAGAATTTTAGAATGTTTATGTAAGAAACATTGGTTCACAGCATGTCTAATTCGCTCAAAGAAGAACCTAGGCTCATAAACTTAAACTACCATAAACGTCCAAAAAAGACCATAACTCCTACTTGCTTTGACCTGACAGGAACATCACATTCAAAGTCTTAATTTCCCATTCTAGTTTGCATTTAGATCAGAATTCAAAAGGAATTGCAAAACAGAACTTTACCCTGAATTTGGAGCATGAAGTAAGAAAAAAATTAAAATTAAGTTAAGCTTGTTTTTCCTCCATGATCTAGACCATATGTTTTTCAAAGACTGCAATGGATTTTGCAAAGACTACTTCATCCAGCACAACCAGATGTCCAAAGCAACAGATGTCCACATAAATAATAGAGCACAGTACAATGTTTGCCTTACAATGCACAAGGATAAGCAGCTCTCCAAACTTGTTGATTCCACCTCTATTCACGGTATTGGTTGCTCATTTTGACAGCAGGGAAATGGAAGTATCTGCTAAAAGTATCCCACATACCTTTGGGTATGGAATATTTATTGTTCTAGGATATTGTTCATCACCATAATAGGAATAGGCAATAACTGGTATCTCTGTGTCATTAAATTCTGCATACGCCAAAAATTTTCCATTAGGAGACCACCAGAGAGCATATTTTGTAGCAAGCATTTCCTCTGAAAAATAAATACTAGCATATTATTATTAGTTTCTAAGACGGCTTACTCAAAATAATTGTAAATACTTCAAAATACATTGTATATAGCCATTTATTAACTGAAATAACTTCTTTAATGTGGATGTGGTATATTCCATGTTTTGGTTACCAAAAGATGAATAATCTGGGTATAGATGAGTAGTTTAACCTTATACCTCATATCAAACATCAATTAATCTACTGGGGAATTGACATTAATCAGGAATGTATTTTTTAAAATAAAATCTCAACAATAATTAATTTTCCCGTCGGGGGGAGCTTCTTTACAGTCATCTAAAGTAGCCAAGACAAGGAAAACCATGCTTATACTACAAAGCAACATAAATTTGAAAGTTAACTTTCTGTTCTGGGAATTAAAAAAAAAAAAAACCGGTTAATTTAGTTATATACATATATTTTTAAAAAGGCAAGGACTAGAAGAACTTTTAAAGTCCAGTTAAGTCCTGGATCCTACATGAGCTAAGAAAGAGGACAAAATTAATGACTGCATTAAGAACTAAGAGTATCTTCCTGCACAATAATATAGACAGCTGTTTAGTTTTGGATAAAAGGTTTATTTTGCAAGAAAAAATAAACCTGAGAAAATATACTCACACAGCATCTAAGGACCATATACTTCTTAGAATATAAATTACTGCTACTGCTTTATAATGCTCATGAAAATAAATTCCACCAGTCTGATAACAAGATTTTGTTCTTTCAGAATATGCACGTCCTGTTCATAACCTGATAACAGCTTTCAGAAATGCCACCCTCATCACAGTAACATACCACTCATCTAAATGTTACTAAATGCGTGTGATTATTTTCAATTAAAAGCCTAACAGCAGCAGAAGAAAAAGAATACAACGTACCTTCATAAACCCAGTCTGGGATTCCATTAAATATTTTATTTTCTTTTCCATTATATGTTATTTGAAAAGGTGGGTCTTCTGGTCTTTGTTTCAGATAGATATTGTTTTGATAGACATATGCCTAGAAGTGGTGGTAAGTTAGTTAATAAGGAGAAATTTCATAAGAAACACAATAAAGTTTGCATATTTATGTTAATTATTCACCTAATACTTTTAAAAAGAGTGATAATCCAGATATGAAAAGACTCACAACTAAGATACCATTTTAACAGGTCAAAAAATACCAAACAACTCACATTAACATTATGATTTTTAACATATAAAAGTTATGATTTTAAAGTCTATATATTAAATAAAGAATAAAGTTTGCTATTATATTAGTTGCTTTTATTACCTAAGTAAATAATTGTGTATATTAACAGAAAGTCAAATAAATCTCTGAATATTAATAGCTAGCCAGATCTAATCTTTATTTAGAGTCCTTAAATAAGAGCTTGGACAAAATTTCATGTTGTCTGAAGCTAGTCTGGGAAACTTGTGAAAACCATATTTTTCCTGAGCTTTCTGGCACAACGCATTCTGGCTGAGTATGAGGATAAAGTTTTTGACTGCGATATTTAAAGAAGTCTATCCATGAGCTTGAGATTTTGCGGAATTCTCAGATGGGTTTCAATTTATCTAAACTCTTCCCATTTTTAACCACTTAAAATAGTCATAAATGTATTTTTTTTCAGGCAGGGAAATTTAACAAAGGCCAAAATCAAATGGCTCCTCTTTTATTTAAATGATTAAACACTTCTATAATTTAAACACTTACTAATTTACTCCCAACAGGCGACCAGCATAAATACTGAATTGGACGAGGAAGCTCATTTCTTCTTATAAACTCCCTAGAAGAAAAGAAAGAAAATAAACAAATAAATGAACTTTGCAGTTCAGGGCAAATAATAGGTATAAAAATTAAAAAATTTAAAAAAATAAAAATAATGCATCATCATCTGTGCTTCTGCAAATCTAATAGAAAGAATGTGATATAACATGAGACAGAAGACATGGGATGGTAGTTGCAGGTCTTCACTAGTTCACAGGTCATTTAATGTCTCTGGATCTCAGTTTTCTGACCTTTTATACTGAGGTGAATGGATTAAATGTTTATAGACTAAGTGGAAATACCTCTAGAAATTATCTTATTGAATGTCCCTAGTCTTGTGCAAATAAACTTGAGATTAGAGAAATGATAGGACTTTTAAAAAATAATATTGCTAGTTCTTGGCAGACCCCTCATTAAACCCAAGTCTCTTAACCCTCAGAACTGTAAAATTTGTACACACCAGGCTGAAATGGTCGCTAAAGATACATCCAGCTCTGAAATTCTATAATTGTGCTAAAGTTTAATATGTACTCTTCCACATTTTCATTCACAACCCCCATCCCTGTGAATGCATATGCATTTCAAATTTTTGAAAATAAGATGCCATTTGACAATCTCCCCCGGGATCTGACTTGAAATCAGAAAAGGAAAGGAACATCTGATCTCAAGCTAAACTGAAAAACAGATCATATACTGGGCAGTATGCCTTAAGCTTGAAAGTCCTCCACCCATGGGGAAATTTCAAATATGCATGCTTGTGTGCTAAGTCGCTTTAGTCATGTCTGATTCTTTGTGACCCTATGGACTGTAGCCTGCCAGCCTCCATCTGTCCATGGGATTCTCCAGGCAAGAATACTGGAGTGGGTTTCCATGCTGTCCTTCAGGGGATATTCTCAACCCAAGGATCAAACCCGAATCTCTTATGTCTCCGGCATTGGCAGGCGGGTTCTTTCCCACTAGCGCCACCTGGGAAGCCCAATTTCAAATATGCTATTCGCCGAAAATCTCACTTTGATGCTTCAAGTCACCCTGCAAATACTCAATTGACTGATTTGCACCATGGAGATTTTGTAGTTCTTCAGCAAGAATGTGTTCAGACTTTTATAAGTGTTAAAGAGTAATAGCATGTCTTGTTTAAATTTTGACTATTATCTTCTTGAAGACGAAATGAATAGTTTCATCAAGAATGCTTGTGTGGAGATGCAAAACAAGACCTGCCTCCAAGGCATAATGTGAGGCACCTGAAGGAAAACTCCTTGTTTGCCCCCTCCAAAAACATCTCTCCAACCTGACATAGGCTTGCTATTTCTACTTCTCCCATCATTTTAAAGTTTGGACACTTGTGAACACATGTAACCTTGATTTAACTTATTACATCACAAAGTATGATGCAGCCTAGCAAACATAAAGTATGTCGCGGCCTAGCAAACAATGAGGGAACATGGCACTGGACAGATCAACTTTGATTGTAGAAAAAGTGATGGCCACAGAGGAAGAATGTTGGTGTTGCAGTGGGAAACCTGATTGTAGAAGGCATTTTATGAGCACCAGGCCACTAGAATGTTCGGAACAGATCAACATAGGAGAGCAGAGGAAAAAGAATGTCCCAGAAGAGAAGACATTCACCCCAATTTACTGCTGTGTCTCAAATCAGTGTCCATGTTACCTTGACATCATAACATTGCTTTAGGTTTCCATATCCCATGGAATCATCTATGCAATCATGCAGACAAGCTGAAAATCTCAGCCCACAGTCTCTTCATGGCTGGCAAGCCACCGTAGCTGCCATTATCTGTTTTGATATATACCGTATATATATACAGTATGATAGATATATACCGTATGATAGAAAATGGAGCAGGGTTCTTTACAAAGGCTTTCATCTCCTCAGTTACCCTTCCCTTGCTGGAAACCAGAACTATCCTCATCTTCTCTAAGGTAGATTTTTTAAAATAAAATACAGAGGCACATAGAAGCCTTGGAATGAGTGATATTCAGTCTTGCCTTAAATTTCAACAAATTTGTCATTCTTCACTCCTTAAATTATGGTGTATTTACCTGACCAAAAAACAATCTGGCAAATTAGATAGTTGTGCAGGAAAACAAACAAAACAGTGGTTTGATTAAATTCACTGCACAAAAGCTAAATATTTAAAATGCTTCTAGGCCATGAAGTTTATAGAAACCATGATTAAAAAACTAGTATTGTCATCTTTTGGAATGTAATTTAATTTGGTGAACCTCCACAGAGATAGGACTTGGAGAATTTAAAAATGATTAAAAGAAAAACAAGGAAATGATTAAAGCCTTGAGAAATTCTACTGAAAGGGTAAGGTTTCCACCTCACTAGTCTAAAGATTTTGAGAATAGGGTTGCCACCTCAGACTCATTTGTGTCTCCCCATCATATGTCTGTCTGTGCTTGAGCTCACTTGCGTCTGATCCTTTACGACCCTTTGAACTGTAGCTCACCAGACTCCTCTGTCCATAGGATTTTCCAGGCAAGAATACTGGAGTGGGTTACCATTTCCTTACCCCGGGGATCTTCCCCACCCAGGGACTGACTCCTCTGTCTCCCGCATTGTAGGCAGATTCTTTACCTACTGAATCATTGGGGAAGCCCACATAAGAGCTGCTCAATAAACATTTCTTGACTTTGGTAACAATGTGGATACAGGGGAAAAGACTCAGAGTGTATTGGATGGATTTAGAGTCTACATTATACAGCAGATCCTATTTCTTAACTTGACAGTTTAAGAAGATCAGAGTTATTCTTTTCTGAAAGAAGTAGAAAGAATTTAATAGAAGTAGAAATATAGTTGTCTTTAAATTTTTGTGCTTTTACTGGACAAAAGGGGAAATAGACTGTAAGATTTTTAATACCTTTTCAAGCCATATAATTATCTTCCTTTTTATATAACAGCAAATAGGATATCACATTAAGATGAGTAACTAAACCAATTCATTGTCCATATTTAGAGTGATTTTTCTTAAGTGCAAATCTGATCATGTCATTTCCCATTTAAAACCATTCAGTGATTCCCTATTGTCATCAGGATGAGAACTAAACTTTCCTTATTATTATTTGGTGCGTGATTTCTGGCCTCAATTCCTTCCCAACCTTACACCACCTCCTGTTAGTAAGCATGCCCTCCTCCAATTTCAACTCAACTGACCTACTTTGAATTTCCTGAACACTCTGTGCTCTCCCTTCCTTTTTAGGTCTTTCATGTTGTTGCTTCTGTCAGAAATTCTCTCCCTCAGCCTTCTGCCTACCTACTCACTCTTTTAATTTTTTTTTAAGCTGTAAATATTTCAAAAAATTAAACACAGAGATACAGAAAATAATATAATAGATGATAACTTAGTCATCTAAATTAAAAATATTAACATTTTACATTTAAAAACAATTAGCATAATATTAAATAAATTTAGATTAAATGCTACATTTCCCTCCCTTCTGCTTCCTTCCATTGAAGGAGCCCCTCTCCCCAACACTGTGCATCATTCCCATGCATTTTTGGTACTTTTACAGATAATGTTTACTTTCATAAATTAAAAATTTATAATTAGGTGTTCAAAAGTAGGAAAAACAAAACTATGTTTTGTATAAGAACTATGTTTTGTATAAAAATGTAAGATATCAGTCAAATAAAAACAGGTGAATATTCCAAGGAAGTATTTCTTTGAATTTCTTAAGTTGCATGGGTATATGTTTATTATAAAAACGTAAGAAACTAAGATTAGAAATAAGATAACACAGTCATTCTCAAATTAGAGTCTGGAGGCTCTGTATGAGATTGAAGTTGTGTTAACAAAAAGACATGACATTTTACCCGTTTGTAAGGTCGTAGATGTGATATGTTGCTGTGTAAGAGTATCTCCAAAGCTGTCAGGAAGAAAAGAGGCAAAGACAAATTATGATTCACAAGAGGCTCAGGTCAATAAGGTAGAATCATAGATCACTCAGTTCAAGGTTCAGAATTATAAAAGAACTGTTTTCACAAAGCACTAGGAAAGTGATGTTTCAATTCCAAATGAGTGTCATTTAAAGAGTTTTACTGTGGACTTCTGTGCTGTTCATCCAAATTCCAGAACTAATCTCAGCAGTGATTCAACCCTTACTCCATAAAAAGTATATCCAAAGACATTTCTTAATATAAAAAGCTTTCCTCTAACACACTCTATTCTAAAAATTGTTCCCTTTCTACTTAACCTTGATTGAAGTAAAATCACTACAATTTCCAAGTCCTGTAAGGATTACCCTGTACCTGAGTAATTATTATAATATCCTATAAAACTGGATAAAGCTAATTTTATCCATCATATAGTTTTTTTGTAAAATGCTTGCTTTTTTTTGAGCATAGTTTTTTGTTTTAAATAATAGATATTGAAAAAATAAATAAGAGATATACAGCTTGTAATTCCTCCAGAAAAAACAAAACAAAACAAAAAAACTGCTCTTTTTTTCATTGTTTATCTGTACTGTTCAGTTCAGTTCAGTTCAGTTGCTCAGTCATGTCTGACTCTTTGTGACCCCATGGACTGCAGCACGCCAGGCCTCCCTGGCCACCACCAACTCCCGGAGTTTACTCAAACTCATGTCCATTGAATCAGTGATGCCATCCAACCATCTCATCCTCTGTCATCCCCTTCTCCTCCCGCCTTCAATCTTTCCCAGCATCAGGGTCCTTTCAAATGAGTCAGTTCCTCATATCAGGTGGCCAAATTATTGGAGTTTCAGCTTCAGCATCAGTCCTTCCTATGAATATTCAGGGCTGATTTCCTTTAGGAATGACTGGTTGGATCTCCTTGTAGTCCAAGGGACTCTCAAGAGTCTTCTCCAACACCACAGCAAAAGCATCAATTCTTGGGTGCTCAGCTTTCTTTATGGTTCAACTCTCACCTCCTTACATGACCACTGGAAAAACCATAGCTTTGACTAGATGGACCTCTGTTGGCAAAATAATGTCTCTGCTTTTTAATATGTTATCTAGGTTGGTCATAACTTTTCTTCCAAGGAGCAAACATCTTTTAATTTCATGGCTGCAGTCACCAACTGCAGTGATTCTGGAGTCCATGAAAATAAAGTCTGTCACTGTTTCCATTGTTTCCCCATCTATTTGCCATGAAGTGATGGGACCAGATGCTATGAGTTTAGTTTTCTGAATGTTGAGTTTTAAGCCAACTTTTTCACTCTCCTCTTTCACTTTCATCAAGAGGCTCTTTAGTTCTTTGCTTTCAGCCATAAGGGTGGGGTCATCTGCATATCTGAGGTTATTGATATTTCTCCCAGCAATCTTGATTCCAGCTTGTGCTTCATCCAGCCCAGCATTTCTCATGATGTACTCTGCATATAAGTTAAATAAGCAGGGTGACAATATACAACCTTGATGTACTCCTTTCCCTATTTGAAACCAGTCTGTTGTTCCATGCCCAGTTCTAACTTTTGCTTCCTGACATGCATCTGTACTATAGTTAAGTGAAGAAATCAAGTATTATTTTGGATTTTATTCCTTAAAGCGCTGTCAAACTTTTTGCAAAGAAACTCCAGCATATTGAAACATGTCCTTCTGAAGATTGCAGGTGACCAAGACCGGTCCACTGGAAAATAATCAGCTGTCTGAACAATGGGGAGGGGCAGGCTTGACTTTTCATTCTCTGCATTGAGGGAGTTTTGCATCTCAACTAAATATGAAAAATGGCAGTTAAAACAAAAGGTTCTTGATCTCAAAGTAATTATTAGAAGCTGAATTTGATATAAATTCTTTTGCCAGTATAAGTAGAAAAAAATAAGGTGATTATCTTCCCTCACAGCCTCATTCAGGAAGGGGAAATTAAGTAAGGCTAAACAGTCCAGCAATGGATCCTGCTATACTACACTAGGCTTTCAAAGACACAGATTAAACCATTGTCTAGCCACTAACTATATATTATTGTGCTTGAGCAAGTGAGTTAAATAAGCTACATTGTGATAGTTCCATTTTCAGTAATAATAAATATCAAAAAGTTTAAAATTTGTGAGAATTAACTAATGATTTATGATGCCAAATAACATTTTTATGATGAATATCGGTGCCCCCACAGTAAGTTTTTCCCTCAGGATGAAAGTAATTTTTAATACTTTATGATAGCCAGACAAGAATGCCAAATTCTGAATTATTTGTATGTTACTGTTATGCTTTGGGGATTGAACTAGAATTGAATTAATTTCTCAAATATTTAGAGATAAAGAAACTCTTGTTCCCTCTTTTATAAACCAGTCTGTGGGTTAATAGGAGATACAATCAGACAAATCCAAATTAAATCATCAATACCTTTGAATAATCACTTTCTAGATACGCAAATTGCCGATCAGGTGATAAACCATAATTTGAAGCATTCACACTTTTCTGAAATCATGAAGAAGTTGATTAGAAAACAGAAAAAATAACAGAGCCATATACATTTATAGTTCTAAGAGAATATCATATCATTGATATACTCCCATATATACATTAAAAGTAATTTTTTAAAAGTTTAGGTAATACCTACCATATACAAAGAAATTTACTACACTTTAAGGGATGACAGTATGATAAATAAGATACAGTTTGTGATTTCAAGAGGCTTATGATATTAAACTTGTAAATAAATAACATTATAATTTAGACAGTTTTATAAGAGAGAGGTAAATAACAACACTGCAAAAATTTTGAGGAAGAAGTGATTAAATGCAAATGAGGATCATTTGTTGCACAGAGAAGGAGAAATATCAGCCAAGCTTGACTCTAAAAGATTGGTAGACTATTGAGGGTAGAGAAAGTAGGAGGTCCAAGGGCCTAGGACAGAACAACATGTGCATATGTACCATAGGACTAGTCACTGAGCATTTACTGAGCACTGTTCTAAGCACTTTCAAATGTTACTGTATTTAATTCTTATACTAACCCAAAGTGGTATTTTATTATTCCTACTTTACAGAAGAATCTGAGGCACAATGAGGATGGTAGAATGTGGAACCTCACCCACAGCCCCATAACTAGTAAATGAGAGCAAAGATCTGAACTCAGTTTGCCTGGCCAGAAGAACTGAGTTTGTACCTCTTACCTCATGGGATACCAGTTCCACAGAGGAAGGAAAAGGCTAGTAATTGAGGAGGCAAGTATAGTAACCTAATGTGACTAGAAGAGAGAATCGGAGGATAAATATGGTGGGAGACAGCTGAGAAGGCAAGTTGGGTCCAGATCAGGGACTCCGAGTTTGAACTCTGCTCCTTGGTCAGTGAAGAGCTGGCAGAGGTTTTTGAGGAGGAAGATGATGGTGGATACATACCATGGTGGTATTACTCAAAATGGTATATGATTCTCCTGTTTCAATATTATAAAATACTACATTATTATCTGTAGATTGATGAAGATATTCTTGTCCTTTAAACAAGAAGGAAAACAAAACTTGAAATGATCTCCCTTAGCAAGAAATACATTTATAACAAAGAAACACCTCTCTTATTTTATAGACAGACTTTTTCCCCCCTTTCTGTCCAGTACACATTGCTTTGTCAAATTTAAAATAAGTTGGAAAAAAAAAACAATAAGTTGATGGTGGAAGAGAGGAAAGGATGCTTTCCTCTACTTTATACAAAAATGCTGTATTTGTCAGTAGAAGCCTTATTTTACCAGTTCAGGGTGATTAGGAATAAACTTGGATTTTCTCTGCTTTACAAGGAGAATAAACTAGTTTAAATGGCATGTTTCTTTTGCAAATACACACACACACACACACTCCATTTAGTCTGTTTTTGACTTAGTTTAAAACCTATTTATATGCATGTTATTTTCTAAAGAGAAAACAAAAATATTCAATTTTTAGTGGCATTTTAGATATAAATTATAATGTAGGCAATTTAGTTTCTTTTACCATTTGTTTGATTAGACTCATTTAACAACTCGCTATTTTGAAAAACTATATGCAAATATCAATTTTATGGCCCTTAAAGGATTTGTCTTCAGGGTAGGATTTGTTCATTTCTTAGATTATCTATATTAACAATGGAATTTCTCATTGTAAAATTCTCATGACCTCTTTTAAATAGGTGCTTGTTTCCTGTTCTGAAAATCTATAGCCTATGCTCAGCTTATTCTAACAATGCATTCTCAGATTTTACTGTTCTGCTAAAACTACTACTGGCATCATTATTATTGAGCAAATCCTGTCCAAGTAGTTCTGTCAAAAATGCTTTGGTGGCCACTTGACTTATCTAAATAATTGCTCTTTTAATCCATTTCAACTAAGGTGGCTTATGTTACAAATAGAGATGTGCTGGCACTAAAAACACCAAAATCACACATTAAAAAAAATGCAAAAAATAATTCACTTACCTGAAATCCAATATGGAAAAAATGTTTTATAAGAGAATGTCCCATTTAAAATATCCTTCAGTGTGAGTGCTCGTGTTGTACTCTCTTCAGAGTTGTGAACTTTGGGAAAGGAGGAAACACATCATTACTTAAAAGAAGATGAATAACTCTGATATCTCTCAGATACCATATAAAGAAAAGATCTGCCGTTGCTAAACCCTTGTTTTTTGTGTGTGTGCTCAGATGCTCAATTGTGTCCTACTCTTTGTGACCCTATGGACTGCAGCCCACTAGGCTTCTCTGTCCATGGGATTCTCCTGACAAGAATGCTGGAGTAGGTTGCCATTTCTTCCTTCAGGGGATCTTCCTGACCCGGGGATTGAACCCACATCTCATGTATCCTGCACTGGCACACACATTCTTTACCACCAGCCCCATTAACTCTTGTCCTAATGACTATGAGTATTATTTCCTTTTTTGTAGAGAGGCTAATGAGGCTTAGAGAAGTAGCTTGATGGCCGAAAGGAACATGTTGTGGGAAAAACTTGAGATGTGTGAAGGAGACCACGCTGAGCAGCAGGGACATTATTCTTCAGGCAGTGAAGAACTTTCAGAGATTTTTAAGAAGGAAGATGAGACGAGGCTCCAACAACTCCAGGTCTTACAAAACTGAGCTTGCAGACCATGCATGCTTAGTTGCTTCAGTCACGTCCCACTCTTTGGAGACCCCATGGACTGTAGCCAACCAGGCTCCTCTGTCATGGAGTTCCCCAAGCAAAAATACTGGGTAGGGCTGCATTTCTTCCTCCAGGGTATCTTCTCAACCCAGGGATTGGCTCCACATCTCCTGCAGCTCCTGGTGGATTTTTCACCACTGAGCCACAGGGGAAGCCCATGTACATTTGACTAAAAACTCAGCCTTTTAAGCAGTTCTTTGCAGTTCCTCACATGTGCTTGGCTTAAATTTCTATCAACTTATAAATGATATATTTTAGCATCCCAATTGGTCAGATAACATCAACCAGAATCCTTACCTTCAGACATCTCAAGAGAGACATTAATGAATGCAGATAATTTCTTATCCAAGGTAGGGATTTTTATAAAGAGAAAGTAGACCAGAAGAAAGGAAAATCACATCATCTATACATTTGACTTTGGAAATTCCAAGAGTAGAGGTTTTCCATGTAAAAACTAACCTAAAGTAGTTCACAAACCACAAACAAAACTCAGGTGTATTTGAACCCTCCAAGACAATTATGTGTTTCATTCTCAGACCAAATTCATTGTAGAGCCTGACAATGGTCTGCTACATGAGAAACTATGGTGACCAACCTCCAATCCTTCTTCACATCCATATTTCTGTTCTCCATTTCTCCTACCTTACCCCTTCTCCAGACCATTACTTATAGAACCAAAACAGGAAACTGTCCTACACCCTGAATAGGATATACAAATCTGGTATTTGCTCATATAAAAATAAAACGGTCAAAGATGAGCTTTAACTTTATCTTCCTACTAAACCCTTCCACAAATTTCTAAGACTCTCAAGATAAAGAAGAAAACCATTAGCCTGGATGATAGGCCCTAGCTGATCTGGGATGATCTATCTCTCCAGCCCTTTTTTTTTTTTTTTTTTAATTTTTTTATTAGTTGGAGGCTAATTACTTCACAACATTTCAGTGGGTTTTGTCATACATTGATATGAATCAGCCATGGATTTACACTTATTCCCCATCCCGATCCCCCCTCCCACCTCCCTCTCCACCCGATTCCTCTGGGTCTTCCCAGTGCACCAGGCTGGAGCACTTGTCTCATGCATCCCACCTGGGCTGGTGATCTGTTTCACCATAGATAGTATACATGCTGTTCTTTTGAAATATCCCACCCTCACATTCTCCCACAGAGTTCAAAAGTCTGTTCTGTATTTCTGTGTCTCTTTTTCTGTTTTGCATATAGGGTTATCGTTACCATCTTTCTAAATTCCATATATATGTGTTAGTATGCTGTAATGTTCTTTATCTTTCTGGCTTACTTCACTCTGTATAAGGGGCTCCAGTTTCATCCATCTCATTAGGACTGGTTCAAATGAATTCTTTTTGACGGCTGAGTAAAATTCCATGGTGTATATGTACCACAGCTTCCTTATCCATTCATCTGCTGATGGGCATCTAGGTTGCTTCCATGTCCTGGCTATTATAAACAGTGCTGCAATGAACATTGGGGTGCACGTGTCTCTTTCAGATCTGGTTTCCTCAGTGTGTATGCCCAGAAGTGGGATTGCTGGGTCATATGGCAGTTCTATTTCCAGTTTTTTAAGAAATCTCCACACTGTTCTCCATAGCGGCTGTACTAGTTTGCATTCCCACCAACAGTGTAAGAGGGTTCCCTTTTCTCCACACCCTCTCCAGCATTTATTGCTTGTAGACTTTTGGATAGCAGCCATCCTGACTGGCGTGTAATGGTACCTCATTGTGGTTTTGATTTGCATTTCTCTAATAATGAGTGATGTTGAGCATCTTTTCATGTGTTTGTTAGCCATCTGTATGTCTTCTTTGGAGAAATGTCTGTTTAGTTCTTTGGCCCATTTTTTGATTGGGTCATTTATTTGTCTGGAATTGAGCTGCAGGAGTTGCTTGTATATTTTTGAGATTAATCCTTTGTCTGTTTCTTCATTTGCTATTATTTTCTCCCAATCTGAGGGCTGTCTTTTCACCTTACTTATAGTTTCCTTTGTAGTGCAAAAGCTTTTAAGTTTCATTAGGTCCCATTTGTTTATTTTTGCTTTTATTTCCAATATTCTGGGAGGTGGGTCATAGAGGATCTTGCTGTGATTTATGTCGGAGAGTGTTTTGCCTATGTTCTCCTCTAGGAGTTTTATAGTTTCTGGTCTTACATTTAGATCTTTAATCCATTTTGAGTTTATTTTTGTGTATGGTGTTAGAAAGTGTTCTAGTTTCATTCTTTTACAAGTGGTTGACCAGTTTTCCCAGCACCACTTGTTAAAGAGGTTGTCTTTTTTCCATTGTATATCCTTGCCTCCTTTGTCAAAGATAAGGTGTCCATAGGTTCGTGGATTTATCTCTGGGCTTTCTATTTTGTTCCATTGATCTATATTTCTGTCTTTGTGCCAGTACCATACTGTCTTGATGACTGTGGCTTTGTAGTAGAGTCTGAAGTCAGGCAGGTTGATTCCTCCAGTTCCATTCTTCTTTCTCAAGATTACTTTGGCTATTCGAGGTTTTTTGTATTTCCATACAAATTGTGAAATTCTTTGGTCTAGTTCTGTGAAAAATACCGTTGGTAGCTTGATAGGGATTGCATTGAATCTATAGATTGCTTTGGGTAGAATAGCCATTTTGACAATATTGATTCTTCCAATCCATGAACACGGTATGTTTCTCCATCTGTTTGTGTCCTCTTTGATTTCTTTCATCAGTGTTTTATAGTTTTCTATGTATAGGTCTTTTGTTTCTTTAGGTAGATATACTCCTAAGTATTTTATTCTTTTTGTTGCAATGGTGAATGGTATTGTTTCCTTAATTTCTCTTTCTGTTTTCTCATTGTTAGTATATAGGAATGCAAGGGATTTCTGTGTGTTAATTTTATATCCTGCAACTTTACTATATTCATTGATTAGCTCTAGTAATTTTCTGGTAGAGTCTTTAGGGTTTTCTATATAGAGGATCATGTCATCTGCAAACAGTGAGAGTTTCACTTCTTCTTTTTCCTTATCTGGATTCCTTTTACTTCTTTTTCTGCTCTGATTGCTGTGGCCAAAACTTCCAACACTATGTTGAACAGTAGCGGTGAGAGTGGGCACCCTTGTCTTGTTCCTGATTTCAGGGGAAATGCTTTCAATTTTTCACCATTGAGGGTGATGCTTGCTGTGGGTTTGTCATATATAGCTTTTATTATGTTGAGGTATGTTCCTTCTATTCCTGCTTACTATAGGTCTTAATTAAAATAAAATACTTCTACTTTACAAAAGACACTGTTAATAGAATGAAAAGTCAAGCCATAGACTGG